>NC_072421.2:144810138-145125277 GCF_028858775.2 Pan troglodytes
TATCTCTTTAACATTTTCTAGATAAGGAAACCGGTGGGCAGAAGAGAAAAGTGCCTGCATATACATCATGTACAAACAGCCAATTTCCTCCAATAATTACAGAATTTTCAGGGTAAATTATGGCTAGTTTGTCACTATCAAACTTATGACTTAAAGGACACCAAATATATATTTTTATTGTTTGGTTTAATTTGCCTTTTTATCTCCCCTGCAAAAATTGTAGTGCATACATTTTATAGAAGAAAGCTAACTTTAAAATATTGCTTACATCTCAAAAGCAATTCACCTTGTTGATTCGGTGGTTAAAATATATGAAATTCAAGTCCTAATAATCTTCCTTTATAAACGTAGAGGAAGTCACAAGACGTTCAATGACAGGATTGAGCCAAGCATCAAACCCAGATCTCCTGATCCCTGCACTTCTGTTACATCACACTTTGGCTTCCTAGAAGCCAGAGTTTTTAACTAGTAAAAAGATACTAAGAGCGCAGCCTCTTTTTTTTCTTTCTTTCTCCTCCTCAACGTACCCACAGACACCATCATCTGCAGAGGCATAGGGTGCCAAGAGAAGAGTTAGGTGCAGGATGCTTCAGTTGCACAGCAGCTTCTAATGTTGCTCCTTTCTTTCAAAACTCATGAATTTGTTTCTTAATTTTTCAGCGATTTTCTCCAAGTAGGCTTCAAAATCAAACACTGGGAAAGCAATTCTCCTCTTACACGAGTTATAACTTTAGCTGGAGAAAAGAATCTAGGAAAGGGGGTGACTGTTGAGGGATACAAAAATTGTTTATCCTTTGCCTGAGAAGGATTGTTAATCCTTAGACATTCCCAGATCTGAAGAGACAATTTATGGAAAATCTCTTGTAATTTCCAGGGTGAGTGAAATATACACAAGCCACTATGCTTTGCAAACCAATTGCATGTTGTGGAACTGCCTTAGAAGCTCCAAAATGGCCATCAGCAAGTAAATTTTTTCATAGACTACTGCAGAATTCACAATGGGCATAGCCAGTTGCTGTGTGAAGGTTATGGAGGGGCTCAGTATGACATCGTAGACAGGTAAAGGTAATTTTCCATAATCGTATGTTTCACCAAATAAAAGCCAAATGGAAATAACTGAAAATGCTCAATTTCCAAGTTAAAGAAGAAGTTTTCTGTGTGCTATTTCAGTTTTTGAAGATGCAAAGCACAGACAGCAGAGCTGAAAAAAAGGAAAGAGAGAGAGTGCAGTATTTCCCAAAGTATGTTCTGCAGAACGTGAGTCCAGGGACATTCTCTGGGGGAAGGTTTCTATGATCAAGTATCTGGAATACTTTAGCTGCAGCAGCAGGAGGCATGATCATCCTAACAAATGTCAATAACTACCAACTTTAATACTATGCAGCCATAAAAAATGATGAGTTCATGTCCTTTGTAGGGACATGGATGAAATTGGAAACCATCATTCTCAGTAAACTATCGCAAGAACAAAAAACCAAACACCGCATATTCTCACTCATAGGTGGGAACTGAACAATGAGATCACATGGACACAGGAAGGGGAATATCACACTCTGGGGACGGTGATGGGTGGGGGGAGGGGGGAGGGGTAGCATTGGGAGATATACCTAATGCTAGATGACGAGTTAGTGGGTGCAGTGCACCAGCATGGCACATGTATACATATGTAACTAACCTGCACAATGTGCACATGTACCCTAAAACTTAAAGTATAATAAAAAAAAAAAGAAAAAGAAAAAAAAAAAGGGCGTACTATCGGCCAGGCATTATGCTGAGTACTTCATATGCATCACGTAATCTAATTTATGCAGCAATGTTATCAGGTAAGTATTATCTCATCCCTATTTCAAATAATGAAACAGCACAGAGAGATTAAGTGATTTACCTAAAGTCACATAGCTAATGCTCAGCACAGTGCGTTAAAAGCTCTGGGAAGCTGTACAGAAAATAAGCATGCTCTATTTTGCCCAAACTTATTTGACTCAAAAGCCATTTATATACAATCAATATTAACACACGGAAATATATCATTAAACAATAATCCAAAGCATTCACATGCCCACATATTTTTCCTAGGTAAAAATTTTTCAAAACTAAAAATATTTGAAAATACAGTATATGATAAACTATATTTTACTATAATTGACATTAACCTCAGCAGGAAAAAGTTGGAGATAGACCTTCGGATTCCTAGGAGGTTTAGTAGTAAGTGGCCAACAGAAATAGATATTCATTTAGTTGTACCAAGAGAATGTCAGATGACACATCCTTAATGATGGGGGTGAGGTGGAACAAGGTCTGAAGAACTCAGAAAAGTGCGCCATGGAAAAAAGAGTTAGCTCTAAAACATTTCCAGGCCAATGATCTATGCAGCCTGTCAAGTAAGAACATGTTTTCTCCTCTTAAAGCTCTCCTCAGTGTATTCCAACCTTGAGGAAGGATATGAAAAAGAACGAGAAATGAAGCCTCCTATACCCACCCTCTATCCATGACTGTAGGCTTCCCACTACAAAGTCCTAGAAAAAGAAGATGGGAAAGTTCTAAATTTGAACTCTGATATGCCATTTATTCTATGAAAATTGACATTATAATTTCTGAATTTACATAGTGCTTAATGACAAAAGTGATAATCAGCTTTTATTTACCTAAGGATAATCCGAAAAGTAGTGGGACTATCTAGAGTTCTTTTCTAGTTGAAGAGAAATAACACACCCGTTAAATTTAAAAAATCAGTAAGAGGCAAAAAAAAGTAAAGTTGTTTTGTTATTTCATACCATAAGTAGATCCTGTTCAATGCAATAGTATGTGTGTGTGTATATATATATATACACACACACACATATAATTATACGTATAAACATTAATATATTCTGCACAATATTGTTGCGGTTCAGTAATAGACTCAAATCTTTCCTTAGTTGTGGCTTTTTTTAGCTATATCTTTAAATATTTTTAACCATTATTCTTTCTTTTACTTTATTCTAGAAGACCTATTACATCTGGGTGAAAACCTCTCAATCCAGTTTTTATTTCTCCCTACTCTGCTTCAGTTAGAGTTGCCTTAATAGTGGGGCAGGAGTGTGGGCAGAAACTGAATTCAACTCTCCATTACCCCTACCTTTTTCTGGAATTAGAATTAAATCATTCCTTTAAAGTCTGGTCCTATGACTCAGGCACAACTAAGACAGGGATGCTACTAAATCATGGCAGCTGAAAAGCCATATATCCTCTCCAGAGTCAGCTTCAACATCTGAATTAGTCTCTACAAGCCATGGTTCTACTTGGGTACCTGACTATCCATTTTCTCTGAGCTTCTTCTTTTTTGCCATTCCAGATCTAATAAATTGTCTATATCTTACTTTTGTTGCCCCAATGCACATCAGCTGTTCCAGCATAGAATAAGTACACAATACCTTTTGTGAACAAATTCAGTTATATGAATGAATCTTTCTACTCAAGCTTTAAGTCTCGGTTTTAAGTATCCATTTCTCCAGAAAGCCTTTCCTGACCACCCTGCCCCAAGACTTAGATAATTCCTCTCTTCTGTTCCCTTCTAGAAATTTATACCTCTAGTACTGCCTATATCACATCTAACCCTTTAGTTACTAAACAACTTATGAAGCTAGAGTTACTATTTGTTGAGTACTTAATATGTGTGTCAGGTATACTGTTTCTTCTTTCACATACATTGGCTCATTTAATCCTCAGTAAGATCCATTTACCAAGAAGAAATTGAGGCTCAGAGAGGCAAATTAACCAGTCTAACTGGTGTGTAAAAGAGTTGGTGTGTTAGTCAGTGTTCTTTAGAGAAATATAATCAATAGTCTATAATGTAGATATAGGTATAGATGTTTTTATAGATATCTCTATGTATATACACACATATATACATATATACACATACATATATATTTAGATATCTCTATGTATACACACACATATATGCATGTAGGTGTGTAGCTATATCTATATAATATAGAGATATATGTAATATATAGATACATATGTAATTATATTCTATAGCTTCATATCTATATCTATCTAATTACATATATATGTATATATATGAGAGAGAGAGAAGGGGGGAGAGAGAGAGAGAAGGGGGAGAGAGAGAGAGAAAAGAGGGGAGAGAGAGAAAAGGGGGGAGAGAGAGAAGGGGGAGAGAGAGAAGGGGGAGAGAGAGAGAAGGGGGGAGAGGGAGAGAGAGAGAGAGAGAGAGAGAGAGATAGATGTTGGCAAGTTACAATTCCATATGGCAAGCCAGAGGCTGGAAATCTAAGTAAGAGTTTATGTTGCAGTTTTAGTCTGAATTCCACAGGGAATCAGGCTGGAAACGCAGGCAGGGCTTGTATGTTGTATTACTGAGGCTGAATTTCTTCTTCTTTGGGAAATTTCCATCTTTGCTCTTAGGGTCTAAAGTCAACTGATTTAAAGGTTAATTGCACCAAAAAAAAAAAAAAAAAAAAAACTTCACAGCAAAATCTAGGTTTGCGTTTGACCAAACAACTGGGCATTGTAGCCTAGCCAAGTTGACACATAAAGTTCTCCATCACACTTGGGACTGAAATCCAGGTTTGACTCAGAAATCTCCACCCTTTACCAGTATATTATGCTGCTCTCATGAGGACAAGGTGTGCCTCAGTCATCTCCATATCTCCAGTGCCTACTGTTGAACCTAGTAAAGAGTAAGTCCTTAGTAATTATGTGTTCAACAAATAAATACACCTGTATTGAAATAGTCTTCTGAAACTTTGAAAGGATTTGAGAAAGAAGTAATGAGTAAGTCTGATGTTAAGTATTGAATACACTGAAAATTTAAAAAAAAATAAAATTGGTATAAAAATAGTTCTGCAAATATTGGAGACAATGTGAGATTTATAAATAAAGAACTAGTAAAAATATAACAAAGAAGTGAAACATACTGTAGATGTTCTGATTGTAAAAGTAATCAATAATAAATCCAGAAAGACAGATCAACAAAAGTAAGAACAAAAGGAAATCACTAGGCTACTCCTTTCAATAGCCTAGTCGGTGAAGCTCTGCAAATCCTTCTGTGAAAATCAAGTTTTGACTCTATTTAGACTACCCCCCAAAAGTAATGTTGATAAGATTTAAAATATCAGATGGCCACTTACTAGTTTCTATGAAACACCAACTTTTCAGCAAAATTCAAACACATCATCTTACAAAGCTTGTGTACTGTTGTTAAACCATATCAAAGATCTTTAGGAATAAAAAGATTCGATAAATGGAATATTAGCCCCTGAGGAGACACACTGAATGATGAAGGTTATTGTCAACTGAAATCAATGGAGACAGCAGATCACAGAAGCCTCAAATGCCTAAGCCAAATATTCTTTCTGATCTGTTTGAGTACAGGAACTCATGGGAGCATGTGAAAAGAATTTCAAGTAAATGTATCATTAAAAGTATTATACTGGCAGATGGCTTATGTTAAAAAAAAAAATTGGCCATGACTCAGAACTGCAAACATGCACAGCTCCAACTTTCTCCCTCTACTGGGTTCCAAATTCAAATTAGAAATTTATCACACTTTCTTTATTCCTTGCCCATATTAATGGCACAGATAAAAGAAACGTTGCTTTCTTGTTAATTGAGGTTAATAAAACACTGTGGCCTACTTACGTCAATGTCTAGAGCATCTTAAGTCAAACCACGAAAGTAGCGACAAAGTAGTTTCTTGTATAATTTTAACTGCTTTCATCCTTTTATCAGAGACAATCTGGGAGTAAAACAAGTAGATATCTTGACTCTGTTGAAACCAAGCCATGGCAACAGTCCAGTGAAACAAGATGAGATTAATGTCAGCCAAGGCGCTAAGCAACAAATGTCCGTGTTCTGATAAGAATAAAATGTATAAACTAACAGTATCCACAATTATTTTGCCTCCTCAAGCGTTTCACCTCCTTTCATTAAAACTTGCATTGTAGAAATTAATTAGCAAAGATTGTCTTCCTAATCTCTATTGGGAAAAGGAAAGTTAAGAAAAATTATTAGAATGATTAAGAAGAAAACAATTCCTTTTAAGAGGGATCATTTATCCTCCTTATGTACCTTTTCAGTGCTTCGGGGTGTTAATCTACATGTGTGACATTATTTTCATCATTATTTGTAAACTTTCTCCAACATTCATTTCTCTACATTTCAGAGATTGGTATCCTCAGCAACTATCTCAAGGTCTTAATGTCACATTTAGAAACACTCCTAACAACATCACAGTCCTTCATCTTTACCTAGTAATCTGCTGCATTAACATAAGATCACCTTCCTGAATTCTCTAGCACTGTTGAAGATGCTGCCATCCATCCATTTGATTAGTCACAAATATTCAGTGCATCCTGATGACTTTTATTCCTTCCCCTACCAAACCCAAGATTTCACTAACTTCCATTGACTCTACCTCTGTAATATCAGCACTGTTAGCATTTAAAAGGTGTCAGTTTATTGATGTCTAATTGAAGAGTCTTTCAGCCAACATTGCTGGAACATTTTCACTAATTATATACCTTTATAACATTAAAAAAGTATCTGTTCAATACTTTATAAGATTCTATATTTTCTAATAACATAACTACTATTTCTACGCTTATACACACCGTATGAATAGTATTGTGCTCTTTGACAAATTTTTTTCTTCTACTTGTTTACAAATATCTACAGGGTTTACACATTTTTTACATTTAATGGAAATGTATCATTGTACTGTTACATTAGCTGACCTTTCGATATGCTCCAGACTATGTAAAACTGTCAGTTTCGGTATCTGTAAATAAGAGATAGTCTCCATCCTATCCCCAACCACTAAAAGCCGTTTTGGCTATGCCCATGGCTAGTAGGAAATGCTGAAGAAGCAGCAACCTCATGGAACAGATCTCAACCTATGACTCCTAGCAATTAGACTCTCCACACACCATCACACAGACAGCATCATTCTGAGGTGCATCATGACATATTGTCATAGTTTTCCATGGAACAGCTTTAGTCACCCTTAGTAGTAGCTGCTTGATAATGCATCTTTTGCCTTCCCTGTTTCATGTCCATACTTTCCTACTGATGATCATTTCCCTCCCAAATAAACTAATTTTACTTGAATCCTAGCCTCTGGATCTATTCCCTATGAAAACTGAACCTAAGATACTATACTATCATTATTTTAACAATTCCTCAAACATATGAATTTTTGTTATTTCCAAATTGTTATTATAGACTGTGCAGATATAAGTATCATTGTACAAAAGAGCATTTTATTTTCCTTTTTAGTCACTTTGTTGATCTGTTTCCAAAAACGGGATTCCTGGGTCAAAGTATATCTATAATTATCTATTCTCTTTGAATTCCATATTACAAACTGGGAAAATTATAACAACTTCCAAACGGCCAGTAAGTCCTGTATACTTGATTTATTATAACACTACTACAGGAACTTGTGAGGGTTATTTTTATTTTTTTGTTAATTTACTCAATATGTGGTTGTACCTACCTATGTCTCTCAGGTCTCTAAATTATCTGAGGGCAGGAATAGTGCTGTTCTTGTCAGTGGTCACTGTTATATCCCCATTATCTGATGCATAATTGGCATTCAAGAAACATTTATGTAATGGACAAATTAGATACTCTTAGTTATTTATACTGGAAATGCTTTGATTATCATTAATAAACTAGTAAATATTTCTAAGATAGCAAACTGGCAAAAAGGTAAAACAAGTATTCTTTTGACCCTGTCAACTCTCATGCTAACCTCTAAGTAGATCATGTAACAAAAAGTATAAATTAGATGGGGAATGATTTTGTAAGTAAATACAGATAATGTAAATATCCGACAGAAAGAACTGAATCAGGCCATTACAACCTTACACACAGACATAAACACTTCTGTGAGGACATCTGCTCAGCAACTGCCTGTCTAACTTCAGACTGGTACCACCCTTGTTATTGAGGTCACAATTCAGCCCATATCAACGGTCATTACATCCCTTGGAATCGAGAAAATCCTTTCAGGAAAGAATGCAAAGGAAAAAAGAGATGAACGAAATCATGAAGAACTGCAATATTTAGAAGAAAAAGTGCCATCAAAGCAACTAAAATTAAATATCAAGTAAGACAATTAGGGGACTATAGCGTTATAGAAGCCAAGAGAGGGAACTATTTCAAGTAGGGAGTGGTCAACACTCACACAAAGATTGAGTAAAATGAGGATTGGGACATGTGTTTTAAGTTTGGTTACAAGGAAAGAGTTTGTGATTTTGGCTAAACCTGCTTCAATGGAGTGATATAAGCAAGAGGATGGCTGCATTGGGTTCAATAGAAAATGTGAGATGAAAATGGAGACAAGAGGTTTGAAAATATTATAGCTCAGTCAAATGATATTTCTGGTTCTAGATCCTTGAGGAATCGCCACACTGTCTTCCACAATGGCTGAACTGATTTACACTCCTACCAACAGTGTAAAAGCATTCCTATTTCTCCAAATCCTCGCCAGTAAATGTTGTTTCCTGAGTTTTTAACAATCACCATTCTAACTGGCGTGAGATGGTATCTCAGTGTGGTTTTGATTTGCATTTCTCTAATGAGCAGTGATGGTGAACTTTTTTTCATATATTTTTTGGCCACATAAATGTCTTCTTTTGAGAAGTGTCTGTTCATATCCTGACACAGGCACACGCATGTTTATTGCAGTACTATTTATAATTGCAAAGACATGGAACCAACCCAAATGCCCATCAATGATAGACTGGATATAGAAAATGTGGCACATATACACCATGGAATACTATGCAGCCATAAAAAAGAAGGAGTTCATGTCCTTTGCAAGGACATGGATGAAGTTGGGAGCCATCATCCTCAGCAAACTAACACAAGAACAGAAAACCAAACACCGTATGTTCTTGCCCATAAGTAGGAGTTGAACTTGAGAACACATGAACACAGGGAGGGGAATATCACACACTGGGGCCTGTTGGGGTGGGTGGAGGGCAAGGGGAGGGAGAGCATTGGAACAAATATCTAATGCATGTGGAACTTAAAACCTAGATGATGGGTTGATAGGTGCAGCAAACCACCATGACACATGTATACCTATGCAACAAACTTGCATGTTCTGCACACGTATCCCAGAAGTTAAAGTAAAAGAAAAAAGAAAAAGAAAAAAAAAGTGAGAGACAAAAAACAAGAAAGTATTACAGCTCATTTTTATGTTAACAAAAATAATAAATTTTAAGAGGAAGTGTTGATAATAGACTTAATTAGCCTTGTGAAAGCAAGAGAGGGTGGGATCCAGAATGCAAGTAGAGGAGTTGGCTTTTGATAAGAGAAACTCATTTCTTTCTGTTGTAATTAGATGGAGGGGAAAAAAGGATATGACTACAGATTATATTTTTGTAGGCTTGGTGGTAGGGAAATGAGCAATGCCTCTGATTATTTCAGTTTGAAACAAAGGCATCAGCCAAGAGTGAGGGGCGGGGGAATGTATAGGTGAGACTTGAGGGGTAAACAGAGTACCTGGAAGCTTGAAATACTTGTCTACATATGGAATTTACTGTGCTCACTTCTATTTCACCACAGTGTCAGCTAACTCATAGGCAGTGTCTACCTGCTTCCCTGCAGGGCACTGATACACTGTAAATTGGTCCTTGGGGCTGTATAAGTAGAGGGAAAAGCTTGATTGAGAGCCTTTAAAACAAGTAAGGTAATAAAAGGAAAACAATTAAAAACTTTTATTACATTCGAAAACAGTAACTTCCAAAGCAGTTCAATTGAAACCACATTTATTGAGTTAACAAATCATGAGTTAAAAACAATTTAATTTTTAAAGACTTTCATTCGGTTCAAAAAAATAGTAAAACTACTTTATTAATTTCATTGTTCTGAAGTCAGTGTTTTGGAACTCAGTAAAAGTGTTTTTATTATTTTCATTTCCCTAAACTTTCCTCCACATTCAGGCCCCCTTTGCTAACAAAGCTGGCCCAAATATAAATGGGGCAGATTCTATATATGAGGATAAACATTGCTCATGTATTTTTCAGACATTTAAGTGTTCTTTTCTAATCTCACCTTCAAAAATCTTGTTTGTGATTAGTTCATTTAGACCTCTATCACATGCCATTAAGAAATACACACAAACATATGTACACACACACACACACACATATATATACAGAATTATTAGAAATTTATCAATCTGGAGCTATTCAGGAGACATACAGAAACCACATTTGTAATTTGAAAAATAAAAAGTATAATATAATAATTGTCACATCGTTAACTAATACTAGTTAACTACTAAAAGGGGTAAAGAAGGATTCTAGGGCTGAGGGAGCTGCAAGGTACATGGAAACTTCGAAGAAGCCCTCTCCAAGGCTGAGATTCAGTCCTGAGTGAGGTGATACGACTACCAGAGAAACACACAGCACGCAAGTGGGGAAGAGACTTGTCAGAAGTTTAAAGCTACCGCTGAACCTCAGAAGCAATCCATCGCTGGGGGGGCCGAGAAACTTGCTGGGGAGCACAGTCCACAGCTGAACTATGAAGACGACTGCTGTGGTGGAAAAAAATCATGCCAGAAGATGTGGAGTACTGCTGATCAGAGAAAGCTACTAAGCTTAAAGCGACTGTAACTTGGGACACTGATCCCAATGGAAGACAAAACACAGAAATAAGGCAAACTTCTTCCTTGCCTTGCCTTGCAATGTCCCCCCAGCGTCTTCTACTGGTAAAACCTAACAACAAGCCAGCTGGCAAAGGAGAAACATCTCACAGTTCTGATTCAGTAAAAAAAGGAGGGCAAAGTGTGGAGTCAGAGACAAGAGAAAATGAATTCATAATTATTACATAAAGCTACTTCCTCTCAGCTCCAAATCCATAATTCTATACTGTTCTTTCTCATTTGAGAGCTGGAGATGGGGTTGTCCCCTGCCAGATGACATATATACAAAAGATTCTATTAGAGATGAAAGGACCATCTGATCTCACTCTTTTCCCCTCCCATACACATTTAAATATATGGAAAACTGAGATTTAGGTGAAGTGACATGTCCAATATCTCACGTTGATTGTTGGCACAGCACACTTTCTGATCCTCAGCACTATGGTCTTTCCAGAGATCCCCTAGCAAGTCAATATTATAAAACGAGCACATACTAGGTTTATGCTCTTTATTGATATTTAGTAGTTCTTTCAGTCACCTTCTTAGGACAATAAATTGAACTTTTACAAACGAGGTGGTGCAAAACACTCATACATCTTTTTGGGAACTTTCCAATAGCTGCAAGGAAAAGCTATCATTATGTTACATCCAAACGTGCTTTTAAACTTCAGAAGGGACTGGGCATGGTGGCTCATGCCTGTATTCCCACCACTTTGGGAGGCCGAGGCAGGTGGATCACCTGAGCTCAGAAGTTCGAGACCAGCCTGGCCAACATGGCAAAACCCTGTCTCTACTAAAAATGCAAAAATTAGTCGGGCATGGTGGTGGGCGCCTGTAATCCCAGCTATTCCGGAGGCTGAGGCAGGAGAATCACTTGAACCCGGGAGACAGAGATTGCAGTGAGCCGAGATCGCGCCACTGCACTCCAGCCTGGGTGACAGAGTCAGACTCTTTCTCAAAATAAATAAATAAGTAAGTAAATACATAAATAAACTTCAGAAGGAAAAAAATAAAGCTTCTGTAAAGACGGACTTTGTGGCAGATTAGGGTTACTAGCCACTTAAGAGGTAACCTTAAGTGGTTTCATGTAAATTATTTTCAATATGCAATGAACTTCAAGAGTAAGTTACATAGCAGGTAGCAGTAGTTACTATGGTTGCATAAGTAAACTATATCTTAGTTGGTAAATAGGTGTTGTTGTCGGATGCTTGCCATCATGTTATTCTTGTGTGGGTTTTTAACTGTTTAAATAACCAGGAGGAAAAAAAAAATAGAAGGAAAGAGGAAAATATTCAGTACATCAGCAGGACTGTCTACAAAAAGAAACAGAATTTGCTGAGGAAAGCTACTTCTACTGCTCATTAACACAGAGGCAAAAGTGATACATTGCCTTGATAAAACAGCTGGGATGCAAGCCTGCTTAAAGGGGTTTTTAAATACCAAAAGCAGCTTATTTGAGCCAAACTGGAAGTAGGAAAGTGAGCCAAGGTGACAGAATTTCATACTGAGGCTGTTACATCCCCATGAACACTGGATCTTGGTGTCAGCTAAGCTGAGAAAAAACTTTGGTTTTGCAAAGTCAATGGATCTAGATTCCTGGTTGGAGTGGGGAGGGTTCCCTTTGCAATAAGAACTAGATGAATTCAGGTGGAAGGAGAAAATCCTTGGAAAATCTGTCCTCTCTCTCTTAAGGGAATAATGTTTTTCCATGGGTATCTGTGTTCAGGAGTCCCTTGCATAAAAAAATATAAAAAATATAAAAACACAAGAGTTTTGCAATTGAGACAGACATGGATTCAAATCCAGGCTTAACAAATGATTTAATCTCTCAGAGTTCCAGCCTCCTTGTAAACCTTGTCAATAAAATGAAACTACCAATGCCTACTTGTAGGATACTGAGAAGATACAATAAAATATGCTATAAACACCTAGTTCCATGCTTGATCTATCAAATGGTAGTTGCTGCTACTATTACTATTGATACTACTACTGGACCACTAGTACTAATCTTCAGCCCAAAAGTCCTTTTCCAAAGGGAGAACTCTGACAAAGCCAGCATACAAAGCAGATTCACTAAGAGGTTCTATCTCTCCTTCTTGGGGGATAGACTGGGTTGGGCACAAACACACACATCGATCTCCATCGTACTTACTCTCACCCCCCATCAATCTCTGATCTCTCCCCCATCCCCTGAAGCATAAAAGATAGAGAGGTTGTACTATAAATGAGACAAAATAGGCTTCTATAAAATAAAACAACAAAGGAAATAAGATAAAATCTAAAAGTAGTAAAATTATCTAAAACCAATACTCAAACATGATACACTAAGTGGAAATGATAGTTTTAAACTTATTCTTATAGGGTCTACCAATATATTAACGTAAAGAAGAAAAAAAACCACAGAAAATTAAAGAAGAGAAATTAACTAAGATAATTAAATACTTGAATAAAAATGATAAAACATTCTATAAACACAACAATATAGAAAAAAAGCAATAGAACCTAGAAAGTTAAAGGACAAGCCAGTTAAGTAAAATGTACCATTAGCAAAAAGGATATACTAAAGAGATTACCTGGTAAAATGAAATAGCTTATAAAATTCTGACAAAACCACAAAATATAAAAATACACAGAAACCAGCTTAGGATCAAACCTGTCTGAACAATGAGCCTTTTTCAAATGGAGGAAAGAGACACGTCTTAGAAAAGAACACACTATAGGGGAGGACAGGGGCAAGAGACGTACATCTAGCTGAAAGTCAATGGTCCAATCACTGAAGGAACAAGTCTGAGCACTATGTCCCTCAGTTCCCGTATCATATCACACTGGGAACATAAGTTAGTACTATTTTATAATAGTACCTATTATGGGTTGATTTTGAGCTCTGGAGAGAGATAGATATGTATTCATATTCTGGCTCTGTCACTTCCAAGCCGTGTGAATTTGGGCAAGTTTTATATATATAATCTCTCTATGCCTCATTTTCCTCATCTATCTATAAAGCTATGAGTAGTGTCTTTCTTATAAGATAGTCATGAATAAATGAGATAATCCATTTAAAGAGCTTAGTATAGACTGCTACGTTAGCACAAACTCAATAAATGGTAGATGTTCCTTTTATTATCATTAGCTTAGGTAACAGAGATAGTGCAAGTGGTAAAGAGCTGTATTAGTCCGTTCTTGCATTGCTACAAAAAACTATCTGAGACTGAGTAATTTATAAAGAAAAGAGGTTTATCTGACTTACAGTTCCACAGGCTGTACAGGAAGCATGGCTGGGGAGGCCTCAGGAAACTTACAATCATGATGAAAGCAAAGGGGAAGCAGGTACGTCCTACATGGCTGGAGCAGGAGGAAGAGAGTGAAGGGGTGGGGGTGCTACACACTTTTAAACAACCAGATCTCTTGAGAACTCATCCACTATCATGAGAACACCAAAGGGGAAATCTGCTCCCATGATCCAATTACCTCCCACCAGGACCCTCCTCCAACACTGAGTATCACAATTCGACAGGATGCTTGGGTGGGGACACAAATCCAAACCACATCAGGAGCTCTTTGGGACATGGCACACAGTGTTCTGAGCCAAAGAATACATGCCCAACACAATTGCATCTTCAGCATCAGAGGAGAGGAGGAAAGTGACAAATGTCACACAGAATTTGAATGAAGTAATCAATAAGTATACACAAGCCCCCTTCTTCCATTAGGATAAAACATTATAGGATAAATTTCAGGTGTTTGGAGTTCCCACAGATTACTTGAAGAGAGCTCCAGAAAAAATATTGTTTTAATGCTTATGAAAGATAGTAATGTTGAAACCCAGAGAGAGAAATGAATTTGCCGAAGTTCACCCAGAACAGCTTTGAAAAACTTGTTAACAGACTCTACCTCTTTTTTGCATACTACACTCCTATATTTCCATTAGGAGTATTAAATTTCATTATATTGAATATCAACAGTATACACAACACCAGATATGATACAATGCCTGTGTCTAACCAAGCATTCCTGCAGTACCTACAAAGACCTCATACATACTTAAAATACTCATCACACATGCACCTAGGCAACCTGTTAGGTTGTAATTGCAATTCCTTTTGCACCAACCTAATAGTAAACATGTATTCATTTATGCATTCATTCACTCAGCAAATATATCGAGCACCTATTATATGCAAGGTGTTGTGTTTGGAACTTCAAAGTGAAAACTAATCAGTCAATACATCTGACCTTGAAGAGCTTACAGATTAGCTGGGGTGACAATCAGGAAAATAATTAATAGCAAACTGATGAGATGAGTGTTATAATACAAATACATGAAAGCTTCTCTAGGAGTTACAATCTGATGAAGCAGGAACTAAATCTGTCTGCCAAGGGAATAAATCAGAGACAGTTTCCCTGAGGAAATAATGATTAAATACTGAGGATGATTAGCAAGAAACTTGCCAAGAAACAAGGTCAATAAGGAAGAAGGAAAGTATATTATTGACAGAGACAACATCATGTAAATTGCAGCACATGTGAAATCACAATGTATGAAACTGGCAGGACAGGTGTCATTCAGCATGCCTGGAGTACGGGATGCCCATGAGAAAGTGAGACGCCTTAAGGGTAGAAAAGTAGGTGAGGAAGATTGCAATGGGCCTTATTATCCATGCTGAGGAGCTGTGCTTCATGCCTAGATAATGTAGAATGCTGTAGTATTTTAAGAGGTGAACATTACCCAATTTTCATTTTAGGAAGATCACTTTGGGTGCAATGTAGGGATGCTTTGACAGATAAAAACCTGGAAGTAGACCAGTAGAGAAGAGCCACTGAGATATGATAGTGACTTGATCTAACATAAAGAAAGTCACCACTGAGACTAGGAAACACACACAGTGAAGACACTTTTCCCTACCCTAAAAGGAATGACAATTTAACAACTCTATAATATTATGTGGAATATTGTTATATCTCCTTTGAAAACAGCCCTGTAAAAGCGTGTATTGTAATCTCACATTTTTTTTTGGAAGCATACCTAACAGCATGAGATATTCAGCTCCTATCCTCACCTCCTTTAGAGAATCTTCCAAAGACAGATTTGGGAAATACTCAGGACAATAGCCCACTGTTAATCTTGATCTTCTCATTCTATGTCTCCTTTTAAAAACATAAAGAATAACATCAACTCAAGATGGATTAAAGACCTAAATGTAAGACCTAAAACTACAAAATCCCTCGATGAAAACCTGGGAAATATGATTGTGGACATCAGCCTTGGCAAAAAAATTATGACTAAATCCCCAAAAGCAATTTCAACAAAAACAAAAATTGACAAGTGACATCTAATTGAACTAAAGAGCTTCTGTGCAGTGAAAGGAACCATTAACAGAGTAAACAGACAACCTACAGAGTGGGAGAAAATACTCACAAACTATACATCCAACAAAGTTCTAATATCCAGAATTTATAAGGAACTTAATTAAATGAGCCAAAGACAAACAATTCCATTTTTAAAAAATGGTCAAAGGACATGAACAGACACTTCTCAAAATAAAATATATATGTGGCCAACAAAAATATGAAAAAATGCTCAACACCCCTAATCATTAGAGAAATGCAAATCAAAACCACAATCCAATACCATCTCAAACCAGTTAGAATGGCTATTGTTAAAAAGCAAAAAAAAAAAAAAAAAAAACGCAGATATTGGCAAAGCTCCCAAGAAAATACTTAAAGACTGCTGATATGAATGCAAATTAGCTCAGCAACTGTGGAAAACAGTGTGGAGATTTCTCAAAGAGCTTAAAACGGAACTACCATTTGACCCATTTACTAAATATATACCCAAAGGAAAACAAATTGTTCTATTAAAAAGACACATGTACTTTTATGCTCAATCATAGTGCTATTCACAAAAGAAAAGACATAGAAGGAACCTAGATGCCCATCAATGGTGGACTGAATAAAGGAAATGTGGTACATATCCACCATGGAATACTATGCAGCCATAACAAAGAATGAAATCATGTCCTTTGCAGCAACATGGATGCAGCTGAAGGCTATTATCCTGAGAGAATAAATACAGGAACAGAAAACCAAATACTGCATGTTCTCACTTATAAGTGGGAGCTAAACATTGAGTACGCATTGACACAAAGTTGGGAACAATTGGCACTGGAGACTACTTCAAGTGGGAGGGTCGGGGGGTGTGGGTGGAAGAACTACCTATTGGGTACTATGATCATTACAAGAATGATGGGACCATTTGAACATCGAACGCCAGCAACACACAACTTACCCATGTAACAAACCTGTACATGTATCCCCTGAAACTAAAATAAAAGTAAAAATAAATAAAATAAAAATGTAAGGAAGGTTTCTACAGTGGAATGATTATGTGATTTGTAAAGGGGTGATCAGGGTTCCAATCCCAAATTTACCATTTGTTTATTTTATGACCTTAACTAACATATCTCTCTGAAACTGATGCTCTGCAAATGTAACATGGAATTGCTACATATTCCTACTTCACTCAAGATTCTGGTGAAGATGAAATCAAATAAAAACGCACTGCGAAGTTACTTTGCAAACTGTAACATGCTATTTATGTGTTAGTTGCTAGCATATATAACACATATTACATCTCTGGACATGCAATAAATGCTCAGGTACATAGTAAATTCTTGCACTCAGCCATAGACATAAATCACAAAATAATCAACAAAAATTTGAAAATCTTCTAGATTCCTCTAGATTTCTCTATTTCCACTATATGCACTAATTCAAAACCTAAAAGGAAATTGCTGCTAGGTTCTCAGTGTTACCTCATTCTACCAGAAACCCCAGCAAGAGAGGTGAGGATGGTATTCATTTGACTTGCCATCATCACACAACACACAAGGAAACTGTCTCCTTTGTTTAAAAGCAATGTTCTCCTCCTTATATGTCTATAGGCTTAGTGTGCCAAATTGGGGGCCATATGAAGCATAAGCCCATGCTTATGCATTATGGCCACTGATATCAGCTGTTCCCACACACCTAAAATTTATGCCAACTACACATATGCTGAAATGAAGTGACTCTACCTCTAGACACACTGCGTATTTATGCAAAACCTCAACCATGACCACTGTGCTTCTGAACATGGTACAGATTGAGACTGTGGACAGGAGCACTGAAGCAGCTACACTCAGAAAGCAACTGTGGCTCAAGAGGAAAGAGCAGTTAAAACAGCCCAGCTGCCTTTGCGCCAGTAAAATGCCAAGCTCTCCAACAAAGACTTTACATATATGGAGTAGATTTTTCACAAGTTTTGCAAATTTTACCCCCAATGAACTCAGTATTCTCTGATGAGAAACACCCCCCTTTTATTCTTCCTAGGATATGTTCAATGACAGGAAATTGCTTAGCATATAGTAGAGAGTCAATAAATATGTAGTTTTTGATTGAGATTCAGGAATATTTAGAGTCTCTACAGGGCTCAACTAAAACAGCCAGCTGTATTAATACAAACCGTCCCTCAGAGGCTCTTTTAGAAATTGTCTCTAAACTGTCTCTAAAGTGCTGAATAATGGGTATAGCAGACAGCTCTGGTTTGCTGCCCAGCATCCATTTTTTCCTCCTTCATGGCAACAGAATCCTGAACTTTCTCTATTAGATAATTTGCAAAGGATTAACCTTACTACCAACCTCTGGAGGTGAACTCTGAGTGGCTTAAACCAATTGGCATTTTCCAAAAACCTAAACATATTATTATTACTGCAAATGGTAAGACACATCCACTTGTCTCCTGAACAAGGAGACGTATTCATAAGGAGTTGTTCACAGCCATCTGTGACCTAAGGAGTAACTGGCACAAGGATGATGTCAACACCGTTGAAGACAGAGAGGAAAGACAAAAATAAACTAGGTCCTTGATGATCCTATTTGGTCACTGAATCGGACCATGTAAAATTCACAGTATCTCTGGATTATTCAGTTGTGTAAGTCTATACATTACCTTTATAATTTAACAATTTTGAGTCAGGTTAGAAGTCATATGCAACCAAAAACATCCTCATTCATACACTGGTCATTGTGAAATAAAATTCAAACTGGTACTTAGAGAGGTGAAGATGTCTTTTCTGAGGGACATATCCATAGTGTCTTCTATAAAAGAAATAAAGATTTTTCATAAGTACTTGCAAACCCGTAGGACAGTCTCTGTAATCTTATTATACCACCAGAACAAACTGAAGTCCTTTCTTCTGCCCTTGGGTGAGTTATTCCTTCAACTGTTGGTTAGTGGTAGATCATACTGCTTCACAGAGTGCAATTTCAGAAGCCTAAGATGGATTCCATTTCTTGTGGAAATGGACCTGAATGTTCTTTGGACCTTAATGTACTCCATTCACATCACTAGCTTCCTTAAAAGACTCCTATACAAATGTTACAACACTGTGGAAGTATAAATTTGGATCAGTAATAAAGATAGAGATCTACTGAGAAGAATTACTGAACATAAACCTGTTCTAAGAGGCATGTATGACCATGGGCTATTTGGAGTTAGTCTGAAGAAGAAATGCGGATTACTGCCAAGCATCCTGGATACCTAATTTAAGGTATACAATCCCATGAGAGCAGACCCTCTTTAGAAGTGTAATCAGAGCCTCCTATATAACAATACATAAATCAGGTCTCTGCCTTTTCTTAAGAAAAAATACCTTTTTCATGCTGACATTTGATGACTAAAACATAGGATCCCATTTTTCACTGATTTACATGAAATATCTAAACTCCAGGAACCCAGTCTTGATTTGACTGCTGTCTAGTTCTTGCCAGAATCCTAGCTAAGTGGTACTGGCACAAGAATTGACAGACATTGATAGAACTGCATACATTTCACAGAGACATAATTAAATATAAATAAAAACTGAGTGGGTGATAAAGATAGGCGCATAATGTAATGAGAAAAAAATGGAGGAACTATTCAAGTAATTTTTTTTTTTTTTTGAGATGGAGTCTTGCTCTGTTGCCTAGGCTGGAGTGCAATGGTGCGATCTCGGCTCACTGCAAGCTCCGCCTCCTGGGTTCACACCATTCTCCTGCCTCAGCCTCCCAAATAGCTGGGACTACAGGCACCCACCACCACGCCCGGATAGTTTTTGTATTTTTAGTAGAGACGTGGTTTCACCATGTTAGCCAGGATGTTCTCGATCTCCTGACCTCATGATCCGCCTGCTTCGGCCTCCCAAAGTGCTGGGATTACAGGCATGGGCCACTGCGCCTGGCCTCAAATAATTTTGAAATAATTGTCTACATGGCAAAAGACTCAAGATAGACATTCAAATTATATACCCAAATACATTCAAGATAAACACAAAAAAAACCCCAAACATAGAAATGAATATACAGACGAATAATTAATCTCTTTGCAAAGAACAACTTTTAAAATATAAAAGTAGAAAAAGAATTGGCAAAGGAAAAGAAAGATTTGATTACCTAAACATATAATACTTTCCTATGCCAAAAAAAGCTTTAAGGAAATAACAGACTGGTAAAAACAAAACAAAACAAACAACAACAAAAAAATCTTCCCCAAATGGTAATGGTGTCAATATATTTAATAAAGAAAATGCTCCTAATAGCTTAAGACAAAATATATCCACGATCTAATAGAAAAACAGGAACAAAATGGAGGGAATTCACACATTCAAAATAAATAACCCCAAACACACTTAGAATGCCTAAAGTAAATTAAAATAGGGACAACACCAAATGCTGGTGAGGATGCAGAGACACTGGAACACTGATGATAATGCAAAATGTTATCGTCACTCTGGAAACAGTTTGACATCTTCTCGCAAAACTAAACATGAGCTAACCATATGACCCAGCAATTAGACTCTTAGGCATTTACCCCAGAAAAATCAAGTCATGCCCATATGAAAAGATACGTAAGAATATTCATAGCAGCTTTATTTCCAATAGCCAAAACTATTGATGCATTCAAAAACTTAGATGACTTTAAAAGGGTTTATGCTAACTGAAAAAAGGCAATATTAAAAGATTAAAAACTATACTATTCCATATATATAATTTTCTAAGATTGACAAAAGTATAAA
The DNA here is from genome assembly GCF_028858775.2 of Pan troglodytes. Taxonomy (NCBI): domain Eukaryota; kingdom Metazoa; phylum Chordata; class Mammalia; order Primates; family Hominidae; genus Pan; species Pan troglodytes. Next base: position 144,830,893 of record NC_072421.2, read on the forward strand.
AATGGTGATCAGATTAGTGGTTGCTAGAGGTGAGAGATGGGGGGAGATGAATGCAAATGGCCATCAATGCGTAGAGCAAGTCCTGTACCTCGATTGTGCTGAAAGTTACATGAAGCTAAACAAGTGATGAAATAGATAAAACTACGCACACATAGACATACATAATTGTACATGAGTACGTGTAAAACTGGTGAAATCTGAATTAGGTCTGTGAATTGTACCAATATCGATTTCCTAGTGTTGATACTGTACTATAATTATGTACCGTGTTAACATTGGGAAAAGCTGGGTGAAGAAGGGAGCACAGGACCTCCTTGTATGTTTCTTTGCAACTTCCTGTGAATCTATAATTCAAAATAGAAAGCTTAAAAATTGATGACCATAAATATATGAAAATAAATTTCACCTTCGGTGGTGATGAAAACTGCAAATTAAAAAACAGCACACATTTTTATCTAATTGCCACTTTTTAAAATTAAAATACTTGAAACTAGTCGTGCTGAAGTGAGTTAGGTACTCTAATGTACTACCATATTGTTCTATAAATTAGTAGCATCTCTTTGAAGAGCAATCTGGAAACAGGTAGCAAGATAGTCCTTTTGAGTCTCTCGGTGCCATAGTAGGGAAATCTCTGTTCTATTACTATTCCTTTCTCCCTCTTCCCCACAAGAGCAGGAAATATGATTGTACTACGGGTCATCCATCAGGCTAATTTTACCTTCAGGCAGGAAAACTGTTATATAAGGCTACACACATATTTCCATATTTCTTGGTTGGTTTGTTCTCTCTCTGTATGTGTCTCACTCTCTCGTTCATTTTTGGATTCCTGTGACTAGGTAGCTGGCCATTTTGTAATCTTTCCTCACTCCCTCTCATTTACATTTTTCCTACACAAATCCTGTCAAATACAGCCCCAAATTCTACATTGCATCCCTAAGACAGCTTAAAGAAATCATCAGGCATATTTGAAGATTTATATATAGGGTTATTCATTTCAATGTTAATCACCAAATTTTAAATTAGAAATCTGAAAAATTAAGTACTCTAAAAGTAGGAGACAAGTTAAATGTGGGATATAATATAGCCATTAGAAATAGTAATTTTGAAGGACAACGAAATAGTAACATCTTTAAAATATGTGAAACTTTAAAAATCAGGATACAAGAAAATTAGGATAAAATATCTATTTTTTAATTTATTTTTAGGAAAGTAAATTTACATGCAAGTTTACTACCTAGTAGCACACACCTAAATTATAATTGTTAAATTACAATGCAATGTTTTAATAATGTTTTAAAGTGGCTTAAAATAATTGGCATTCTCAAAAAGTAGATGCTGTAATTTTAAATAATTTTTTTTCCTAATTATATTTACTTATTAAATATTTTGTTACTGTGATCTGGACATAAGTGTTAGACTTTTAATCATGATAATCTGGTTCTTTAGAGTTACTGGTGTTAATTTTAACTAATTATGGAAATGAAATTATTGCTTCCACAGAAATTGTTGGTAGCTCTATAGTTGGCTTGAAATCTTCCCAGTTCCTCCTTCACCCTCTGAAATTTAAAAAAATAAAGCACTGTATCAAAGCTATATCAAGTATTATGCCTTTTTAAAAAAAACCTCAAGAAAATTACATAAAGTTCCTTCTAAAACTAAATTTCTATGATTCTATTGGACTCTTTCACACATGGCAGAATAAGAAGAAACAAGAAAAAAACAGCATGAGTAGGCACTCTACTTTTCATTTGTTACTGTCAGAGATATGTATTTTATGATTTCCACTAACCTACAAAACCTTTCCTGGGGAAAACCGAGGAAACAGAAGTGGAGAGGGCTGACCTTCTCATGGTGGTTCTGAACATCAGAATAGATGGCACTTGTGCAATATATTATGTTTATTTATATTGCATAATAAAGGTTAAATAGGTAGCTAGCAATATTGAAGATTTAGGTGTTTTATGTACCTATATATAATTATATATATAACTACATAGATGATATATAACATAAATACCTATATATAACATATATAACATATATATATATATTCCATGCAGCATTAACGTTTTCAACATCAAATCAATTTTAAGGACAGTCTTATTTTATTGCACACCGTTGTGCTCTTTTTTATTGTACTTTAAGTTCTGGGATACATGTGCAGAAGGTGCAGGTTTGTTACATAGGTATACACATCGTTGTATTCTTAAAGTGCTAATACTAGACCTAATTCAGTTTTTTTTAAAAAAAAAACTATTTTCCACACCGTAAACATCTACTCTGTGAGATGATGCGCTGAGAGATGATCGAGTGGGGTACAGCTGTTCAGTCTTATCCAAAATGGCCTCTGAATGCTGTGTGTTTAGAGATGTCTGTCTGTTTCCCTGGTGTTCGTAAACACATTTTGAGGATACCTTTTTTGCCCTCTTTACTTCTACTTTGACTTGCACTGAGGTAGTTCTTTAAGCTTTTGTCTCAATGAAATCAAGCTGTTCATGCCTAGGGTGATGATATAAATGACTGGCCAAATGAGGATACTTTTGAATGGAAAAGAGTACTATTAATAATTATGCAGTAACAATATGAATAAAGGAGGGTTACCCCAGGCAAACTGGGATGCATTGGTCATCCCACCCATGTCTCAAGCAGCTATCAAAGAGAAACTCAAAATCAGTTTGAAACATGCCCTCAGGCAAAAATCAGTTTTAGTGTTCATTTATCTTTCCGGATTCCCAGTTTCACTCCCTTTCTATCTTCTAAACATGTCCCTTAATTTTCTAGTGAGTTCAGTGATGTAATTTAAAATGTTTTTTTTTAAATAGTTTATCAAGCATTTTTAGTTGTTTTACACAAGAGGATAGCTCAGGGTATCTAGTTTCCCGCTCTGCTATAAATAGAGATCCTGATTGCCATCTTTTAATGTGTATAAACATGCAAACATACACATAAAGAGAAACACAATTTTTAAAAGTCTGGCAAGAAACAAAATGTTAAGAGTCGTAATTTATAGGAAGCAGGAATATGCGTGATGTGTTTTCTCTTTAAAAAATTCTCTATATATCCAAATGCTTTACAGTAAGTTGTATTACTTTTGTATAAGAGAAAAAAGCTGAGATGATTGATATTTGAGGAAATCAATCTAAGAAATAAGCTAATCTTCTATGAGTTGAGATTCAGCAATCTCTATTCTTATGCGAAATCATGTAATCAAGAGCTCTGTATCTTGATTATTGTATTTTACTTCCTTTTAGAACATTTTCATTATTTATAACTGTTTTGCCCTAATTTTTTTTCATCGATGACCAGTATGTAATGTGCTGTTCACTACCTTCTATATAAGTATTCATCTCTCCAATGTCTCGTACAGAAACCAAAGAAAATCCACCTTTTATAACCAATTGGCATGGTTCATTTTAATCACTTGTGGTTATAAAAATACTTCTTTCTGTCTAGCTGTCAATATCCTCACTGTAAAGCAGGGATAATAATCTATTTAACAAGTTTATTGTGGCAATAACATGGTGTAACGTTTACAAAACACCTATATGGTGCCCTTTCCTGTCACCACCACTTTTGTGCATTAACAGCTAAATGTAACCTTCAGTTATATGTGATTTGTGTTCGTTTTGTTTCTTTATTTTTCCCTTGTTTTAAATTTATCCGAGTTTTTCTCTGTAAGGCCAAATTCTTTTGGAAAGTAGGTAAACGCAAACAACCCAGATAAATTAACTGACAAGTTTATTGAAGAAGCTATATTTCAGAAGGGCTATGCATCCTTCTATGTTCATTGCAGCATTATCCACAATAGCCAAAATATAGAAAACAATGTAGGTGTCCATCAATGGATGAATAAAGAAACAGCGTTGTCTCTATTGACATAGATATATGTATATACACACACACACACATATACACACATACACACAATGGAATATTATTCAGCCTTAAAAAAAGAGGAAATCCTGCCATTTGCCACAACATGGATAGACCTAAAAGACATTATGCTAAGTAGCATAAGCCAGAGAAAGAAAATTATCTCACTTATATGCAAAATTAAAAAGGTCAAATACAGAGATAAAAAATAAAATAGTGATTATCAGAGTCAGGAGTAAGGAGAGGAAATAGGGAGATGTAGGTCAAAGGGTGCAAAGTAGCAAATATGTATGAGCAAGTCCAAAGATCTAATGTACAACATGAGGATTATAGTTAATAACAGTGTATTGTATTTAAGATGTTTACAGCTTGAATTTAGCTGCTATCATTGTGGGAATACAAGATATATATATATATATATATATATATATATATATATCTTGTATTATGTTGTATACATACCTTAAATATATGCAATAAAATTTGTTTAAAGAAAGGGCTATGCATCATTGTTGCCACCACTAGAGGACTCAGCTTTTTTTTTTTTTTTTGAGATGGAGTCTCGCTCTGTCGCCCAGCCTAGAGTGCAGTGGCACGGTCTTGGCTCACTGCAACCTCCCCGCCTCCTGAGTTCAAGCAATTCTCCTGTCTCAGCCTTCTGAGTAGCTCGGGTTACAGGTAAACACCACCACGCCCCAGTTAATTTCTGTATTTTTTAGTAGAGATGGGGATTCACCATATTGGTCAGGCTGGTCTCGAACTCCTGACCTCAGGTGATCCACCCAACTCGGACTCCCAAAGTGTTGGGATTACAGGCATGAGCCACCACACCTGGCCCCAGCTATCTTTAAAAAAAAATCAGTGATTTATTTAACATTTACTGGCTGAGCAAATGTTTATTTAACACCTGCTATGTGCCAGGTGCTATTCTAGATCTGAGGGATACAGCACTGGTTAAACTAGACAAAGTATTTGAGCTCTTGAAGGTCATTTTTTTGTATATGTTTTTGGAGGGTATGTGATGGGGTGAAGAGATCGACAAGCAAGTCAATTACAGATTATGATACGTAATACTTTGATTGAAATATGCAGGATAATATGATTTACAATGATTGGATGGTTATTTAAGCAAAGTACCAGGGTTATGGAGATGATATCTGAGTTAATTATACCTAACTTTTGAGTACCTACTAGTGTTAGGCATATTTTTAAGCACTTCACATGCATTAACTTATTTAATCTTATAACATCCCTACAAAGTGTTATCATTATCCACATATTACGTATGAGGAAATTGAGGCACCAAGAAATTAAGTAACCTGACAAAGTTAGGAGGCAGAGACAGGATTCAAATGCAATATTTTTATTTCAAAACCTGGTGTTCTCCACCACTGTCAGAGGCATTTGAACCAGAATGACTTCATTTTGAATAGGGGGTGGGTAAAATAAGGCTGAGACCTACTGGGCTTCATTCCCAGGAAGGTAAGGCATTCTTAGTCTCCGAATGAGATAGGAGGTCTGCACAAGATACAGGTCACAAACACGTTGCCAGCCAAAACCTACCAAAACCAAGACAGCAATGAGAGTGACCTCTGCTTGTCCTCACTGCTCATTATGTGCTAATTATAATGCATTAGCATGCTAAAAGACACTCCCACCAGTGCCACGACAGTTTACAAATGCCATGGCAACATCAGGAAATTATTCTATATGGTCTAAAAAGGGGAGGCACTCTCAGTTCTGGGAATTGCCCGCCCCTTTCCCAAAAAACTCATGAATAATCCACCCCTTGTTTAGCATATAATCAAGAAGTAACAATAAGTATAAGCAGCTGAGCAGCCCATGCTGCTGCCAATGAAGTAGACATTCTTTCACTCCTTTACTTTCTTAATAAACTTGCTTTCACTTTACTCTATAGATTCACCTCAAATTCTTTCTTGCGTGAGATCTAAGAACCCTCTCCTGGGGTCTGTATTGGGACCCCTTTCTAGTAACACCACTATGCTGCAGTGCAAAAAACAGGAGAACACTGGAGGCCATCATGCTAAAAGAAGAATCTCGGAATGGAAAGCCAAATACTGTGTGATCTCATAAGTGGGAGCTAGGCTATGAGGACAGAAAGTCCTAGAGAGTAATATGATGGACTTTGGAGACTCAGTGGGGAAGGTTAGGAGAGGGGTGAGAGACAAAAGATGACATGTTGGGTACAGTGTACACTGCTCGGGTGATGGGTGCACTCAAATCTCACAATTTACCACTAAAGAACTCATCCATGTAACCAAAAACCACCTGTACCCAAAAGCTATAGAAATTATATATATACAGACATATACATGCACATATATACACACATATATACACACATATACACATACACATATACACATATATACATACACATACATGTGTACATATACATGTGTGTATATGTATATGTATATATATGTGTATATATATATGTGTGTGTGTATATATATGTATATATATATAACAGGGGAAGAGTATAACAAGCAGAAAGAATAATAAATTCAAAAGCCCTCATGTGGGCATGATGGAAATGATCCAGTACCAATTGTTACATTGATGCATGAGAAAAAAAAGGATATAACAGCAGGAGTGACATCCTTAAGTAGGTGAGAATTACTGCTGAGAGAAAAGGATAGCTGTGCACTGGTGCTCATGAGCTCCACTACCAAGAACAGTGATGGGAGTTAAGGCTGACTCACAGCTGGTAGCTACCACAAGCTAGGGTAGAAGCTGGGGAGACTGCTGCACGCTTTTCTATTACCTAAGGTTAATCACTCTTGAGAAAAGGAGGTCAGCCAGGAATAACCTCAAAACCTCTCACCAAGGAAAGTGCTACAATTTCCAGTACAAACAAATAAAACAAACAAAAAAAAAATGGAAAGGTTTGAAGACCAAATATATTGGGTAGTAGTGCAAGCTAATCATTGGCATTCATCCTAAGTGCTTCTTTTATTTAGGGTTGTTATCATGTGACTGTATCTTATCAGAGCAGAGATTTTTGTCTTGGAAGGTATTCAATAAATATTTGTTAAGGTCTTAAAATATTTTGATTCACAGATAATGGCTTTGTTACAGGTAGTTACACAGCCATGAGCACTGCAGGAGAGGGCTCTTCCCCCCACTCACAAGGAATGTTGTGTGATCATGGTTCCACAATTATCACATTGACTCTCTGAAAGTGATAAATTGTCAGCCAGTGTGAGGGAGAGGCCATTTCCTGATGGTCCACACCTGTTGCACTAAAGTGTTAACTGAATGCAGATGCCAGGGAGATGCAAATTCCTGGGCATGTGGATTGAGAGACAAAATGGCCGCATATGACCTTCCAGGGACACACTACCGGAAAAGGGAAGAAAGATTCCAATGGGCATGCATACAACTTCCTAAACACACTGCATGTGCTCACTTCCCAAGGGTAACAGGGGCACTGCACATGCAGCCAGTCCATCCTAAGGAAAGAATCATGGGAGAGGGGCCAGCCCATGAAGTCCTAGGATCAAGGTTAAACACCACACTTGACCTTCACCTGCCTACTTCGGTCTCTTCTAAGCGTTCTTTCCTGTTCTAAAACCTTTTTAAATAAACTTCCCCTTCGGTTCTGCAACTTGCTTCAGTCTCTTTTTCTGCCTTATGCCCCTCACTTGAGGGGTATAAGGAGGCAACAATTGAGGAAGAATTGAGGTTGCTGCAGACTCGTATGGATTTGCCACCAGTAACCAGGATATGTTCCACCAGTAACAACTTCACCTATTATCTCATCTCAAGCTAAAAATTAATTCAGGAAATAAACTTGGAATTTGGAGTCCTACACTAGACTCTGTCAGTCTTCTGTCCACATTCCTTTGGATCCCTTTGCCATTCTCATGCACACAGGCTCCTGGTGTGTTTTAACTTCCAAAAGCCAGCACTACGGTTGGTGCACTCTTTGTTGGAGGAATCCCCTCAGGCTGCTGGGATCCCTGACCACACCCAAGAAGATCAAGAGGTACCTGGGAATTTACATTCCTCACATATATCCCTAGGCTAATGACAGCATGGTGTAGAAATATAAGTACCCCTGCGCCCCTGCTCCAGTAGAACAGCTCTGAGATGTGATCCTCATCTAATTAAGTTTAGCATAGAGCAGACTTTTTCCATGTTTTAAGTTCAGCCTAAAGGTTTCTCTGTACATACTAAACTGTAACCTAACTGGGTATATAAATAGACTGTAACCTACTGTTGTGCTAATCACTGAGTTTCAGCCAATCAAGGGTGGCCAACTGTTCAAACCATGTTCAAATAAGGCAAACACCACACTGTAACCAATCCAGCTGTTTCTGTACTTAGCTTCCATTTTCTGTACTTTTCTTTTTCTCTCCTTAAATCCTCTCTGGCCACATGGCAGCTCTGGAGTCTCTCTGAATCTACTCTGGTCTAAGGGCTGCCTGACTCACTAATCATTCTTTGTGCAATTCAATTCTGTTTAATTTGTCTAAAGATTTTCTTTTGACACCCACAGTGTCAGAGACATTCGAAGCACAGTGACTACATCTTGAAAGGGGCTGGGTAAATTAAGACTAAGACTTTCAGGACCACATTCCCAGGAGGTTAGGCATTCATAGTCACAGGATGAGACAGGAGGTCTACAGGACTATATTACAAGATACAGGTCATAAAGACCCAGCTGATAGGATGTAGTAAAGAAGCCAGCCAAAACCCATCAAATCCAAGATAGTAATGAAAGTGACCTCTGGCCATCCTCACTGCACATTATATGCTAATTATAATGCATTAGCATGCTAAAACACACTCCCATCAGCACGACGAGAGTTTACAAATGCCACAGCAACATCAGGAAGTTATTCTGTATGGTCTAAAAGGGGGAGGAACCCTCAGTTCTGGGAATTGCCTGCCCCTTTCCCAGAAAACTCATGAATAATCCACTCTTTAATGTATGACCAAGAAATAACTATAAGTATACTCAGTCAAGAAGCCTATGCTGCTGTTCTGTCTACAGAGTAGCCATTCTTTTGCTTCTTTACTTCTCAAGTAAACTTGCTTTCATTTTACTCTATGGACTTACCCCAAATAGGTATAGCTTCATTCTACTGAATATGGATATCCAGTTTTCCCAGCACCATTTATTGAAGAGAGTGTCTTTTCCCCAATGTAGGTTCTTGGCATCTTTGTTGAGAATGAGTTTACTGTAGATGTGTGAATATGGTTCTAGGTTCTCTTTTCTGTTCCACTGGGCTATGGGTCTGTTTTTATGCCAGTACAATGCTGTTTGGTTATTGTAGCTCTGCAGTGTAATATGAAGTCACTGTGACTCCTCCAGTTTCATTCATTTTTTGAGAAAGAGTCTCACTCTGTTGCCCAGGCTGGAGTGCAGTGGCGGAATCTCGGCTCACTGCAACCTCCGCCTTCCAGGTTCAAGCCATTCTCTTGCCTCAGCCTCCCAAGTAGCTGGAATTACAGGCATATGCCACCATGCCCAGCTAATTTTTGTATTTTTAGCAGAGATGGGGTTTCACCATGTTGGCCAGGCTGGTCTTGAACACCCGACCTCAGGTGATCCAGCTAGCCTCGGCCTCCCAAATTGCTGGGATTATAGGCATGAGCCTAGTTTTTTTCTTTTTGCTTAGGGTGGCTTTGTCTATTTTGGGTCTTTTGTGGTTCCATATAAATTTTAGGATTATTTTTTCTATTACTGTGAGAAATATCATTGTTATTTTGATTGATAGAAATTGTATTGAATTTGTAGACTGCTTTAGGTAGTACGGACATTTTTAACAATGTTGAGTCTTCCAATTCAAGCATAGAATAACGTTCTATTTTGTTGTGTCCTCTCTTCAATTTTGTACATGTCAATGTTTTATAGTTTTCATTGTAGACGCTTTTTACTTTTTTGGTTAAGTTTATTCCTATCTTTATTTATAGCTTTTGTAAATGTCATTACTTAATTGATTTCTTTTTCAGAATGTTTGCTGTTGGCATATAGAAACACTAGTCATCTTAGCATGTTGAATTTATATCCTGCAACTTTACTGAATTTGTTTAGCACTTCTAATAGTTTTTTGGTGGAGTCTTTAGGTTTTTCCTAATATAAGATCGTATTATGTGCAAACAAGGATAGTTTGGCTTTTTTCTTTCCAACGTGGATGTCATTAATTCTTTCCCTTTTCTGATTGCTCTAGCTAAGACTTCCAATACAATGTTGAATAACAGTGGTTAAAGTAGGCATTCTTGTTAAGTTCCAGATCTTAGAGGAAAGGCTTTCAGTTTTTCTAAATTCAATATGATACTAGCTGTGGGTCTGTCATATATAGCTATTACTATTTTGAGGTACGTTCATTCTACACCTTATTTTTTTTGAGGATGTTTTATCACGAAGAGATGTTAAACTTTATCAAACCCTTTTTTCAGCATCAATTGAAATGATCATTTGACTTTTGTACTTTATTCTGTTAAGAAGTATCACATTGATTGTTTTGTGTATGTTGACTCTCTTTGCATTCCTGGGATAAATCCCGCTTGATCATGATGAATGATGTTTTTAATGTATTGTTGAATTTGGTTTGCTAGTGTTTTGTTGAGAATTTTTGCATAAATATTTATCAGAGATATTGGCCTGTAGTTGTTTTTTTTTAATGTATCTTTGTCTGGTTTGGTATCTGAATATTACTAGCTTCACAGAATGAGTTTGGAAGTATTCCCTCCTCCATTTTTCACAATAGTTTGAGTAGGATTGGTATTTTCTTTAAATGTTTGGTAGAATTCAGCAGTGAAATCATTAGGTCGCAGGCTTTTCTTTGCTCAAAGACATTTTTATTACAGCTTCAATCTCACTGCTTGTTATTGGTGAATTCAGGTTTTGAATTTCTTCTTGGTTCAGTCTTGGCAGGTTTTATGTGTCTAGGAATTTATCAATTTCTTCTAGGTTTTCAATGCATTGGCATATAGTTGCTCATAGTCATCTCTAATGATTTTTTGACTTTCTATAATGTCAATTCTAATGTCTCCTTTTTCATCTTTGATTTTATTTATTTTGGTCTTCTCTCTTTATTCTTAGTCTGGCTAAAGTTTGGTCAATTTTGTTGGTATTTTCAAACACCATTTTTCTTTGTTTTATTGATTTTTACATATATTTTTTTCAATTTCAGAATTAAAAAGGGATTTATTTTAAAATACTACTGCCCACTGACAATAAACCCAAGAACTCTGATGGAGATGAATGCTGCTTTTATGCCTCCTAACTCAACACTCATTCTGCAGCCCATAGATCAAAGAGTAATTTCAACTTTCAATTTGTCTTATTTAAGAAATGTATTTTGTAAGGCTATAGCTGCCATAGACAGTGATTCCTTTGATGGATCTTAGCAAAAACAATTAAAACCCTTTTCAAAAAAATTCACTATTTTAGATGACATCAGGAACATTCATGATACATGGGAGGAGGTCAAAGTATCAACATCAACAGAAATCTTTTGTTTAAAAAAAGGGTCATTTGATGTGGCAATCTTCATTGTTGTCATAGTTTAAGAAATTTCCACAGCCACCCCAACCTTCAGCAACCACCACCCTGATTAGTCAGCAGCCATCAACACTGAGGAAAGACCTTCCACCAGCAAAAATACTATAACTTGTTGAGGGCTCAAATGATCATCAGCATATTTTTTTTTTTAGCAATAGAGTATTTTTAAATTAAGGTACGCACTTTTCTTACACATTATCCATTTGCACACTTATTAGACTACAGTATAGTGTGAACATGACTTTTATATGCACTGGGAATCACAGAAATTTGTCTTTCTTTATTGTGATATTCACTCCTCCTGCAGTGATCTGGAACCAAATCCTCAACATTCCTGAGGTATGCCAGTATTGGTTTTTATGTAATACAATATTAAAGTAGAAATCATCTAAGAATTATTATTTTTAAAAATGACTGAAAGCTAAAAAGCAAATAAGGTCAAATGGACATAGGAATATTTGTGGAAATATTTGCAATACAAATAATATTAACACATTTGCAATCAAGCAGCTCTTATAAATCAATACATGACCCCAATACAATATAAAAAAGATAAATCACATCATGTCACTTTTCTGATCAAAACCTACAACTGTCTCCACATTTGCTACTAAATAAAACCAAAACTCATTCATCTGTTACATAAGGCATTTTAGCATTTTATTTATGTATCTCTTCCGAGCCTTTTCCCTTCTTATTTCAGCTTGTGCTTCTCACAAAATAGAGGAACAAAACTCACTGTTCTTGACACAAGCTCCTTTTCTGCCATTGTTCATGTTGTTTATTTGCGTGAAATTATAACTGTATCCCTTCTTTCAATGTCTAAATTCAAAGTAACCTTTAGGCCCAGACTGAAATACTCCTCCTATATGAGGCCTTCCTTGATTCTGGCTACCAGGAGTACTTGGTTGCTTCTCTGAAATCCATACCACTTTTTCTGGGACTCTCACAGGTCTTACTGTATTCTCACTTGTGTTTTAGAAATTTGTGAATGTGTTTACCTCCTCTGTGGCCTATAAGATCCAAAGCCTGATAATTTGTCACCTTCTTGGTTTCCCATGATAGAACCTAGCACATATAACAAGGCAAAGGGGTGTCATAATAATGAGGCATAATAAAACCAACTGTACCACACCAACAGGACAGAGTAATGGTTAAAACAACCTAGTTTCAAAATCCAGGACTGCAGCCTACTAAATAATTCCGTAACATTCCCTAATATTTCTGAGCTTTGAAACTTACTTCTATAAAATAGGGTTAAAATTTACCTTAGGGCTGTTGGAAATTTTAACTGAGGTAGCATTGTTGTGGTCACGGATCTAATATTATCTATTGGATATTTGCTATTTTTCAGGCACTAAGAATTTTATATTTATTAGATGTCTAACCCATAATTATTTAGATATTAAAACACCCTGCACCAGGAAGTTATAAATGGGCAATTTGTATTAAGTACTAACAACTTGCTCATACAGATATGTGCTTTGAAAGTGAATCATTGAAATTATAAATTAAATAGTATTTTTGTTTCTCACACCATTGATTTATAACCACTGCTCTAGCCAGTCTATTGAAGAAAATTATAGGGTACATAGATACACAAAATTGGAATGGAGGAAGAAATAGGCACAGATATAAAATAGGTGTTTGTTCATCAGGATGTATTTGTGTAAAATTTTATAAAAACTGAAATTGAAAATCTTGGGAACATAGACAATTATATATAAAGACAATATTGCCAAAATTACTTCAACAATGAGACACCTGAACAAGTCAATAAGCATGGAGGAATGTGAAAAGGACTCAGGTGGAGTTAGAGAGAAATTCTGACAAATGTTAAGTGACAGATAATTCCAGAAGTTGGAAAAAAAAAAAAAACAGAAATCTTTCTCCTCTGTGTATATGGCTGAAGTCATCACCAGCGGAACAGAATCTTTTTGACCAACAAAAATACAGAACTGAATCTAAGGAAATCATGGCTGCTGAAAAAAATACAACAACAACACAGAATACCAAAAGGAAAATATCTCAAAATTATGTATACCAACATCTCTGTGTGACCTCTGAAACACACATCTGCAGAACAGAAACAAAGACAAAATCAAAAGATAACGATCCGAACTGAGACAGAGATGTCCAATAAACAAAGTTTATAGTGCAAGTTCAGTCAAGATAATTACCAGCATAAAAACAAATAGAGAAACTCATCAGGTTAATAACAGAATTCAGAATATTCACAAATTAGTATTTATAATATCCATGATTCTTCCAAAATAACCAGTGGAACCAGCGGAAAACCTCAAAAGAAGGAAAATCAATCAAGTCTGACCCTGAGATGAAACAGATTTTAGAAATAGCTCAAAATATTTTTAAAGTGGTCATTTTAACGAACCTAAATGAAGTAAATCAAAGTTTATTCAAAATAAATGAAATTATAAAAATCTCAGGAGATAAATGGAAACAATAAAAAATGCAAATTCTTGAACTGGAAAATATATTTTAAATATAAAAGTCACTAGATGAATTTAACAGTAAAGTGGATATGAAAAAATAATAAGAGAACTTGGAAATAAATATATAGAAATTATCCAATGTACAGGATATACAGAGAAACACACACACACACACACACACAAATAGAACAGATTATGAAGGATCTGTTGGATAATATAAAACAGCCTAACGTACTTGTAATTGGAATCCCTGGAAGAGAGGAGAAACAGAATGAATCAGAAAAAAAATGAAGAAATAGTGGCTACAAACTTCCAAAATATAACGATGAAAGGCAGAAAATTATTTACTACAAGATATTCAATGCACACCAAGCAAAATAAATTCTCAAGAAAAGCATGCTGAGTCACATCATGTTGAAACTTAAAATTCAAAGAAAAGGTGAAAATTCTGAAAGCAGCAAGAGAAAAATGACACTTTACTTAGAGCAGAACAAGTGATCCAGTTAATAGTTCACTTTGAATTAGAAACCCTGGAGGCCACATGAGAGTGAAAAACATCTTTAAACTGCTGAAAGAAGACAGCTCAAAAATATCCTTCAAGAAAAAAAGTACGATGAATACATTTTAACAAAAAATAAAGACAATTTATTCCATCAAAGCTGACCTATAAGAAATGCTAAACAGTAAATTTTTCCCACTGAAGAAAAATGGCTTAATATTGTTACTATAATACTCCCCAAATTGATCTACATATTTAATGATATCACTATTAAAAATTTCAACTGCATTTTTTTGGCTGAAATTTATAACAAAGCTGATTGTAAAATTCATATGGTAATGCAAAGGTGCCAAAGCAATTAAATGGAAAAAGGGTAGTCTTTTCAAAAAACTGGTGCTGGAAGAATTGACTATCTATATGCAAAATGATGAATTTGGACTCAAAACATACACCTCACACAGAAATTAACTCAATATGGATCATCCACCTAAGTTAAAGAGCAAAATCTAGAAAAACTCTTAGAAGAAACAAATAAATATTTATGATGCTAAGCAGGGCCAATAAAAACAATTTTAAAAATAGACAAAAGCTTTAAATAGACATTTCTCTAAGGAAAGATATACAAGTGGCCAACAAGCTGATGAAAAGATACTCAACATTATTACATTAGGGAAATGCAAATCAATACCAGATGTTATCCTACCTGGGTTGCTGTAAGCTAAAGACAGATGATAACAAGTACTGCTGAAGATTTAGAGATACATATAACAACATGAATAAATTTCAAATGCATTATGCTGAGATAAGGAAGCCATATTCAAAAGACCACTGTAACATTTCATACTAGAACATCTCAAAAAGACAAAAATACAGAGAACAGATCAGTGACTGCCAGCAGTTGAGATGGGGGTGGGGAGAAATTAAACTATAAAGTGGGTACAAAAGGAAATTTGGAGGGTGACACATTGGTTCTATATCTTGGTTTATGTAGTAGTAACAAGACTGCATGCATTTGTCAAAACAAATAGTACTGTTCACAAAAAGGCCAACTTGTAGTGAAGATAAGTGTGATGATTAATATTAGGTATTAACTTGATTGGATTGAAGGATGTTAGATGGCTGGTAAAGTATTATTTCTGGGTGTGTCTGTGAGGGTGTTGCCAGAGGAGATCGACATTTGAGTCAGTGGACTGGGAGAGGAAGACCCATCCTCCATGTCGGTGAGCACCATGCAACTGGCTGCCAGCTGACTAGAACAAAGCAGAAAGAAGGCAGCCGGATAACCTTGCTTGCTGGGTCTTCTTCCTTCTTTTTCCCAGGCTGGATGCTTCTGCTTCTCCTGCCCTTGGACATCTTTGGCCTTTGGACTCTGGGACTTGTACCAGTGGCTTGCTGGGGGCTCTTGGGCCTTCAACCACAGACTGAAGGCTGCACTCTCTCAGCTTCCCTGGTTTGGAGGCTTTTGGACTTGGACTTCTTCCAGCTTCTCTCTTTCCCAGCTTGCAGGAGGCCTATCCTGGTACTTTGCCTTGTAATCCTGTTTGTCAATTCTCCCTAATAAACTCCCTTTCGTATATAAATGTATCATACTGGTTCTGTCCATCTGGAGAACCCTAATACAGTAAGTTATACCTCAATTAAATTAACTACCCATAAAAAGACAAAGAAAGAAAAAAAAGGACATAAGGAAACACCAACAGAAAAAATATTACAGCGTGAATATAGGCTATTCACAATCATTAAATTCTAAGTGCATGATAAAATATGAGAAAACATACAACTTTTTAGTAGTAAGATAAATATAGATTTTAAAAGTAAATCACCTCTTTTAATTAATTCAACAAACTAAAAGCTCAAATACAGGTTGAAAATAAATATGAATATGAAAAATTTAAAAAGTGGTTGTAACAAACAAAAACACTGAATGAAACTAAATTATAGAGCTCAAAACTCAATTGAACAGTTTGATACTGAAAAAAATAAGTCAATAGAATATAAAACACAGGATCACACTAAGATAAATGCAAACACTTATGGTATAATAAATTAAGCATTCCATATGCATAGGGAGATATTTATTCAACAAAATTGTTATTGGAAAATTGATTAAATAAAATTGAAAAATAAAATTATGACCCTGCCTCACTCAATATACCAAAATGAATTCTCGTGAAATAATTATAAAATAACTAATTAAATGATCTAGAAGATCATTACTGTAATAGTATGTTTTCTCCTCATCCTAAATGCATTACCACTGTTTCTGAAGCATGGTCTAAATACACGTTTCTCCTCAATAAAAATAATTTCATTATCTTTAAATGAGGTCTTACTTGACAGAGAAAAAGTATTATTTTATTTTGAAACAACTTCAGAAATGCAAACAACAGTATTGGTATTACATACCTGAGAACCATAAGTGATGCAGTAATTTCTGATTAATGATGCAATTTTTGCTTTGGGACAAAGCTAAGTGTGGGATTTTATTACCTGCTGGAGAAATTTAGGATACTAAATGAGCTGTAGTATTTCATAAAGAAAACATACATTCTGTTTCTCTGTATCTTCCCTCATTTACCTTCATTTTAAACTTGTATTTGTAAGTTAAAGTGGAAATATATTGGCTTTAATTACCCTTAATAACAACAAGTTTAATTAAAACTATTGATGCAAGAACAGGCAAAGTAACTCTCTTGCAAATCAATTTACTTAAAGTCGCAATTATAACATCATTTTGCTAACAATTAAACAATAGCCTGGTAATCAAATCAATACATATATTGGATGCTTTGTCCTAACCTCCACTGTGATATAATTTGTTTTACGTTACTGAAAGTATTATCCTAGCATTTTCTGTTTATGACATAATAACATGGAATCTTGCACTATACTTTTTTTAAGCATAGAGAATAATTTAGTTTATTTTTTCAGAAAGAAAAGCAGCCGGGCCCAGTGACTCACGCCTGTAATCCCAGCACTTTGGGAGGCCAAGGTGGGTGGATAACTTGAGGTCAGGAGTTGGAGACTAGCCTGGCCAACATAGTAAAACCTGTCTCTACTAAAAATACCAAAATTAGCCAGGCATGGTGGCCCGTGCCTATAGCTGAGGCAGAAGAGTTGCTTGAACCTGGGAGGCCAAGGTTGCAGTGAGCTGAGATGGTGCCACTGCACTCCAGCCTGGGCGACAGAGTGAGAGTCCGTCTCAAAACAAAACAAAACAAAAGAAAGAAAGAAAATGAGCCAAGACATAAAAACACATGAGGAGAAATGGGCTAATCTTACAATGAGCCCTATCTTCTTTGCTTACCATCCCTCAAGACTATTCCTATTGTATGAATAGGCAAAGTGCATGTCATTTCCTTCGGTGATACGTAGTTTCATTTTTTATTCTTTTCTTTTTAAATATGAGATTATTGATCCATTGTTAAATTATATTATGCTCCTAACAATTGAATGGTCTTTCATGTTTTACCAGTTAAGAAAGATTTTCTTGTAAAACTTCATTCTTGAAGATTTCCTTTTCAACGAGAATTAGATTTTCCTTTGGGAGAAATTAGATCTTTCCTGACTGTCAAAACATCAGACATTTTCTCTTTTGAACCTTAATAATTAAGGAAGGGTGATCTTTGCAAAATTTCCTCTTACTATCTCTTTTCCACAAAATTAATATCAGTCATTAACATGGTGTTTTATTAATTTAGTTATAATATACTGTGGAATTATAACACATGGGAAAATAAAATGCATGATAACAGTCGCACAAAGGCTAAGAGAAGGGAAATAAAGTATATAAGTTTTTATGTACTATTTGAGAAGTGGAATATTAATTGAAGATAGAATTCCATAAATTAAAGAGATACATTGCAAATTCTCAAGTACACGCTTTAAAAAGAGGTATAGCTTACTAGTCAATAAAGAAGAGAATATTGACTAATACCAATATTCAACATAAAACAAAGCAGAGAAAAGTAAAAAGGGGAGGAAAAAAAGTAGGTGGGACACATAGAAAACAAATAGAAATTATATTGGTAGTCACATTAATTAATTAATTAATTTTTGAGACAGAGTCTCACTTTGCTGCCCAGGCTAGAGTGCAATGGCGCGATCTCAGCTCACCCCAAACCCCACCTGCCTGGGTCAAGCAATTCTCCTGCCTCGGCCTCCTGAGTAGCAGGGATTACATGTACCCGCCACCACACCCGGCTAATTTTTGTATTTTTGGTAGGGACGGTGTTCCACCATGTGGCCAGGCTGGTCTTGAACTCCTGACCTCTAGTGATCCGCCCGCCTCAGCCTGCCGAAGTGCTGGGATTACATGCGTGAGCCACCGTGCCCAGCAATAGTCACATTAAATTTAAATGGCATATCACTATAAATAAAAGCCAAAGATTATAATATTTAAAAGCAAGACTCAATTATATGCTGACGAAAAAGCTTATTTTAAATACAAAGATAATAGAGTAAAAGTAAAATGAAGAAAAAATTATATATGCAAACACTATTCTAAGGAAAGCTGAAAAAACTATAATGCATCAAAGTGGATTTCAGCAAGGTACATTACCAATGACTAAAAATACTTTTTTTTTTTTAAATTTTACTTTAAGTTATGGGATACATGTGCAGAACGTGCAGGTTTGTCACATCAGTATATATGTGCCATGGTGGTTTGCTGCACCCATCAACCTGTCATCTAGGTTTTAAGCCCCACATGCATCACATATTTCTCCTAACGCTCTCCCTCCCCTTGCCCCACACCGGATGACAGGCCCCAGTGTGCAACATTTCCTTCCCTGTGTCCACGTGTTTTCATTGTTCAACTCCCACTTATGAGTGAGAACATATGGTGTTTGGTTTTCTGTTCCTGTGTTAGTTTGCTGAGAATGATGGCTTCCAGCTTCATCCATGCCCCTGTAAATGACATGATCTCATTCTTTTTCATGGCTGCATAGTATTCCATGGTGTATATATGCCACATTTTCTTTATCCAGTCTATCATTGATGGCATTTGGGTTAGTTCCAAATCTAAAGAGACTAATTTAATAAAGATAAAAGATTAAATTTAAAAAGATGCTATAACAACCCAAAATGTATATGCACTGATTAAAAGATCTTTGGAATAAATAGAAGCAAAAACTTTGAGAACTGGGAAGAAAGAACAAACCACAATTCTAGTTGAAAACTGCAAGACCCTTCTTGTAAGAGTTGAGAGAATAAACGAACAGAATATTAGTAATGATAAAGAAGATTGGAATGATTATCAACCTCATTAATTTATGTGGTGATTAATGAGGTTAAAAAAATGGAAAGAAATGACATGTAGCATTAATATGTTTCTGTCCAAAATGAAATTAAATTAGAAAAAAAGAAACCTAGAAAATAAGCAAGTATTTTAAAATTAAACAATATACCACAAAATAACCCATAGCCCAAATAACAAACCACAAGAAAAACTACAAGCTACATTGAACTAATGAAAATGAGAACAAAATAACGCAAAATTTGTTTTAGTCTGCTAAGGCAGTGCTTAGATAAAAATGTAGAGCAGTAAATCTTTACCAAAAAAAGGAAGTTTTAAAATCAGTTATTTAATCTTTCACACTGAGAAATTAGAAAAAGATCAAATTACACAGAAAGTAAACAGAAAGAAAAATAAGAATATAGAAAATTTGAGTGGCACAATCATCCAACTGGTCTAGCTGATATTTATAGAACAGTTAACCCAACAGGAGAATTTACAATCTTCTCAAGTGCACAAAAGATATCCATCAACATACACCAGCTTCTGGGTCATAAACCAAGCCTTAAGAGATTAAAACAGACTCAAGTCATATATAGTATATTTTTTGATCCAATGCAAAAAAACTAGATATCAATAATGTAAAGATTTTTGGAAAATCTTCCAAACATTTTGAAAACAAACATTTAAATAATCTGTAGGACAAAGAAGTAACAGAAAAAATCAAAAGTTATTTTAAAGTTAATCAAAATAAAAACACAGTCAATCAAAATTTGTGGGACGTTGTTAAAGCAATATGTTGGGTAAATTCATAGTTCTAAATGTACATTAATGTAAAAGAAAAAATGGTGCTTGGATAACTGGGAAGCCATATGCAGAAGAATGAAACTGGACCCCTGCATTTTGCTATATACAAAAATTAGCTCAAGATGGATTAAATATTTAAACGTAAGACCTCAAACTAAAAAATACTACAAGAAACTCAAGGAAATATCCTTATCAGCATCAGCCTTGGCAAAGAATTTACGGCTAAGTCCTCAAAAGCAATTTCAATATAACACAAATTGATATGTGGTACTTAAACAAAAGTGCTTCTGTACAGCAACAGAAACCATCAACAAAGTAAACAGAGAACCTACAGAATGCAAGAAAATATTTGCAAGCTATACATCTGACAAAGATTTAATATCCAGAATCTGTAAGGAAATTAAACAACTCAGCAGGCAAAAAAAAAAACAAATAACCCCATTAAAAAATGGGCAAAGAACATGAACAGACGTTTCTCAAAAGAAGAAATATAACTGGCAAACAAACACATGCGAAAATGCTCCCCATAACTAATCGTCAGACAAATGCAAATCAAAACCACAGAGAGATATCATCTCACACCAGTCAAAATGGCTATTGTTGGAAAGTAAAACTAAATAAGTAAATAAATAAATGCTGGCAAAGCTGCAGAAAAAAAAAAGGAATGCTTAAAACTGTTGGGGGGAATGTAAATAAATTCAGCCACTATAGAAAGCAGTTTGGAGATTTCTCAAAGTACTAAAAACAGAAGTACCATTCAACTCAACAATCCCATTATTGAATAAATACCCAAAGGAAAATATATTGTTCTACCAAAAAGACACATGCACTCATATGTTTATTGCAGCACTATTCACAATAGCGAAGATATGGAGTCAACCTAGACGCCCATCAACAGAGGATGTGGTAAAGAAAATGTGGTACATATACATCATGGAATACTACATAGCCATATAAAAGAACAAAATTATGGTTTTTGTAGGAACATTGATTTACCTGGAGGCCATTATTCTAAGTGAATTAGCACAGGAAAAGAACACCAAATACTGCATGTGCTCACAAACAGGAGCTAAACTCTGAGTACATATGAACATAAAGATGAGAAAAATAAACCTTGGGGATTACTAAAGAGGGGAGACAGGGAGAAGGGTAAGGGCTGAAAAACTGCCTATTGCGTCCTATGCTCACTATCTGGGTGACAGGATCATTTGTATCCCAAAGCTAAGCATCACACAATATTCCCATGTAACAAATTTGCAGATGTACCCCCTGAATCTAAAATAAAAGTTGAAATTTTATATATATATATAATTATATATAAGCATATATATAGGCATCATATATATAATAAAATTTAAAATTATGTTTATAAGCATTATATGTATATATGCATTATTAATAATACCTCTATGGCAAGTTACACTTATTGCTTCCTTCAAATTAATTAAAAAAAAAACAAAATACGAAAGGTTTCACATTGAGGACTTCAACTTTCAGCTGAGAAAATAGAAAAAGAAGAGTAAATTAAAAATAAAATAAGCAAAAAAAGGAAACAATAAAGACAGCAGTGGAAATAAATATAAGAGAAAACAGAAAATCTGATAAACAATGAAATAAAAAACTAGCTTTTTAAAAAAAATCAGTGAGGTTAACATACCTTAGCCAGATTGATTTGGAAAAAAAATCACTGTTTATCATAAATGAGAGAGTAGATATAACTACAGATTCCACAGATATTAAGAAATACAAAAGGGAATATTATGAACAAATTAATGACAAGAAATCTGACAACATAAGTAAAATTATCAAGTTATTTGAAAGAGACAAATTAACAAAAATTACCTAAGAAGAAATAGATAATCTGAATAGTTCCATATCTATTAAATTATTTTAGTAAAAATAATTCTTGCAATGAAAACTCCTGGCATAGATAGCACAGTGATGAATTTTAACAAACATTTAAGTAAGAAACCATACCAATTCTATGTAAACTCTTGCAGAAAATTGAAAAGAAAAAAATAGTTCCAAACTAATTATAAGACCTACACTATCTTGATACCAAAAGCAAATGTATTACAAGAAAAAGATACAGACAAATGTACTTGGAGTTACATGAAAATTTAAGCAAGATGTTAGCAAATAAAATTCCACATTATATAAAAGCATAATAGATCATGACCAAGGGAGGTTTACATTAACAAACCCAAGAAGAATAACCACATAAACGTCTTAGTAGACACAGACACATTTGAAAAAAATTCAACATCTTTTTCAGTTAAAGAAAAATCTCAGCAAAATAATAATAGAAGTTCCTAACCTGATAAAGCATATCTCTAAAAAACCCACAGCTATTGTATTACTTAGCCAAGGACTGGATGACTTCCTGTATATCCAGGATACGAAAAGGACAGTTTTCACTATCACTATTCAACTCTGAACTGGCGGTGCTACTCAGTACATTAACACAAGAAAAATAAGTAAAGGAAATTATGATTAGAAAGGAAGAAGTGAAGTAGTCTTTATTCACAGTCAACATGATTACCCGTGTAGAAACTGATGAAATCTACAGAAATGCTACTAGAACTAAAATTTGAGGTTAACAAGGCTGTAAGATACAAATCAATATACCAGATAAATTGTATTTTCATATATGGGCAACAATCAAAACTGAAATGTTTGAATGCCATTTACGATATAATAAAAAAATCAAATACTTAAATTTAATGAAATATGTACAATATCTATACACTGAAAAGTGTAAAATTTGTTCAGAGAAACTAAATATCTAAATAAATGGAGACATATATGTTTATGCATCAGAAAACTCAATAATGTTTAGCTGTCAGTTTCCCACATACTGATCTATTGATTCAATGTAAACTCAATCAAAATTTCAGCAGGGATTTGTTTTGTGAAAAATTGATAAACATATCTAAAATGTGTATGGAAATGCAAAGGAACTCAAATAACCAAAATAATTCTGAAAAAGAATAAGGTTTTAGGACTTACCCTACTTTATTTCAAAGCTTATTCCTTTTTTTAAATATATTTTTATTATACTTTAAGTTCTAGGGTACATGTGCACAACATGCAGGTTTGTTACATAGGTATACATGTGCCATGCTGGTGTGCTGCACCCATTAACTCGTCATTTAACATTAGGTATATCTCCTAATGCTATCCCTCCCCCATCCCCCCACCCCACAACAGGCCCCAGTGTGTGATGTTCCCCTTCCTGTGTCCAAGTGTTCTCATTGTTCAATTCCCATCTATGAGTGAGAACATGTGGTGTTTGGTTTTTTGTCCTTGTAATAGTTTGCTGAGAATGATGGTTTCCAGCTTCATCCATGTCCCCACAAAGGACATGAACTCACCCTTTTCTATGGCTGTATAGTATTCCATGGTGTATATGTGCCACATTTTCTTAATCCAGTCTATCATTGTTGGATATTTGGGTTGTTTCCAAGTCTTTGCTATTGTGAACAGTGCCGCAATAAACATACGTGTGCATGTGTCTTTATAGCAGCATGATTTATAATCCTTTGGGTATATACCCAGTAATGGGATGGCTGGGTCAAATGGTATTTCTAGTTCTAGATCCCTGAGGAATCGCCGCACTGGCTTCCACAATGGTTGAACTAGTTTACAGTCCCACCAACAGTGTAAAAGTGTTCCTATTTCTCCACATCCTCTCCAGCACCTGTTGTTTCCTGACTTTTTAATGATTGCCATTCTAACTGGCGTGAGATGGTATCTCATTGTGGTTTTGATTTGCATTTCTCTGATGGCCAGTGATGGTGAGCATTTTTTCATGTGTCTGTTGGCTGCATAAATTAATTCAAGATGGATTAAAGACTTATGTGTTAGACCTAAAACCATAAAAACCTTAGAAGAAAACCTAGGCAATACCATTCAGGACATAGGCACAGGCAAGGACTTCATGCCTAAAACACCAAAAGCAATGGCAACAAAAGCCAAAATTGACAAATGGGATCTAATTAAACTAAAGAGCTTCTGCACAGCAAAAGAAACTACCATCAGAGTGAACAGGCAACCTACAGAATGGGAGAAAATTTTTGCAATCTACTCATCTGACAAAGGGCTAATAT
Organism: Pan troglodytes; assembly: GCF_028858775.2. Taxonomy (NCBI): domain Eukaryota; kingdom Metazoa; phylum Chordata; class Mammalia; order Primates; family Hominidae; genus Pan; species Pan troglodytes. The sequence goes on from NC_072421.2 coordinate 144,855,410, forward strand.
CCAGAATCTACAATGAACTCCAACAAATTTACAAGAAAAAAAACGACCCCATCAACAAGTGGGTGAAGGATATGAACAGACACTTCTCAAAAGAAGACATTTATTTCAAAGCTTATTCTTAAGCTACAGTAATCAACACAGTATGTTACTGGTATATAGGTAGACTAATATTACAATGGACCAGAAGAGAAAATTCAAAAATAGACCCACGCATAGATGACCAAATGATTTTCAACAGAGGCACAAAGACAATTCAGTAGAGAAAAGATAGTTTATTAAGCAAACAGTGCTCAAATAATTAGATATACATAAAAATGAAAGAAATAATTTAGATTTATATTACACATCCTACATAAAATTTAACTCAGAATGAATTATAGACCTAAATGCAAAACTTAAAACTACAGAATATCTAGGAGAAAATAAGTATGACCTTGGCTTAGGCAAATATTTTTTAGTTATGACATCAAAAGGAAAGTGCAGTTTAAAAACTGTCAGTTGAACGTATTCAAAACTAAAAACTTATGTACTTCAAAATATATTGCTAAGTGAATTCAAAGATAAACAATAGGCTGAGAGGAAAATATTTACAAAACATATATCTAATAAGGAACTTACATTTGAAACATATAAAGAATCCCCAAAACTTTTCAGTAAGAAAACCAACAGCCCTATGAAAAAAATGAGCAAAAGATTTGAATAGGTATGTCAGCAGAGAGGATATAGGGATGGGAAATAAGCATATCAAAAGATGTTCAGCATCATTAGTCATTAAGGACATGCACGTTAAAACCACAGTAAAATATTCATAGCAGCCTTATTTGTAATGGTAAAAAAATATATAAAAACAACCCAAATGTCCATCAACAAGTGATTGTATAATCACACTCTTATGTATCTATACAATACTACTCAAAATATAAGAGAAATTAACTATGGATATGGGTACTACCATTGATACATCTGAAGATAACTATGTTCTCTAGAGGAAGCCAGAGATCAAAGGGTATATGTGATTTAATTTATGCACAGTTCTAGAAAATTCAAATTAATCTATATTCACGGAAAGCCCATAAGTCATTGTCTGCAAATGGTATGACCGTGGGGCAACAGCAGGGAGGGATTACTAAGGGGCACAAGAAAACCCTTGATGGGGATGGATATAATGTGCATTTAAACATGTAGTGTACATTTTATGTCAATTATACCTCAATGAGGCTGTTTAAAATGAATAACTATGGTTACCTAAAAAAAAAAGATAAGGAGGCTGGGTGCGGTGTCTCACACCTGTAATCCCAGCACTTTGGGAGGCTGAGGTGGGTGGATCACCTGGGGTCGAGAGTTTGAGACCAGCCTGGCCAACATGGAGAAACCCCATCTCTACAAAAAATACAAAATTAGCCAGGTGTGGTGGCACATGCCTGTAATCCCAGCTACTTGGGAGGCTGAGGCAGGAGAATCGCTTGAACCCTGAAGGCAGAGGTTGCGATGAGCCGAGGTCGTGCCATTGCACAACAGCCTGGGCAACAAGAGCAAGACTCTGTCTCAAATAAATAAATAAATAAATAAATAAATAAATAAATAAAAATAAGTAAAATTAAAAAGATGAGGACATGAAAAACAACTTCATGTCAATAATTTTGACAACCCGGATGAAACAAAGTCTACGAAAGATAAATATAATACTGTTGAAGCTCACTTAATAAAAAATACATAACCTTTATATTTATAAAATAAAGTAAATTTAAAATTAAAAATCAACCACAGGAAATAGGGCTTATGGCAATAGCAATGTGAGGAGGTAAAATGATGCTACCTTGCAGAAAACAAGTATACAACTTAAGAAAAAAAACCCTTCACACTATTTGAGGGCACAGAAAATAAAAGACAAAGACACATTGAGAATGATTAATCATTTAGTTTTAAAAACTCTAACAACATTGGGTGGGAATGGCACCAAGAAACTCTTGTGAATCTATAAACTTCTTTTCTTGGGTTGCTTCCATCCAAACACCCTCCACTCAGCTGTCAGAGCTGTAGCTTTAGTGATTTGAGACTGACACCAAAAACAGCACCTTTACAGCCAGTGGTCCTGAACTCTAATTGCAGTAGAGGATGTATGCAGACAACTGAATGCTTTGCTGGCTTAAGAGTGACAGACTCATTTCAGAGCAGAGAGGAAATGCCCAAGGCCTTGTTAGCCCAGCCATGTTGAAATGATTCAGGGTGAATAGGAGACAAGACAAAAATTAAGGGGGTGCTCCTGAATATTAGAGAGCCACGGAAGGGCTGAGACCAACTCACACAACCCTGGATGACTGCCAACCCACATGTGCACTGAAGAGACACAGAAGTGTCCATCAAAAAATCTAGAGATCTAAAGTACAACATGAAGACTACAGTTAATAATAATATTGTACTGTATACTGGAAGTTTTCTAAAAGTGTATATTTTAAGTGCTCTTACCACAAAAAACATGGTGACTATATAAGATGATCAATTTCACTGGCTTAACTGTAGTAACCATTTTATTACGTATATGTATATCAAAACATTGTCCTGTACTTGAAATATCCACAATTATAAACAATAAAAGCAAAAAGAGATGAGAACTGGATGCAACTTTGAATGTTCCTGAAATGACAGATCTCAATCCGCAAAAGGGTGGAGGCCTAATGGCCTCAAGGTGTATGACCACAAACTGTTTCCAATTCAGAGACTGACTATGCAGACACAGGAGCAATCCCCAGGAAGTAAGACTAAAAAATGTATGTAATACCTTTAAAAAAGAAAAAAAAGTTACCTGAGACATCAGGAGCTGCGCAGATGCAGGAAAGAGACTCCGCAATAATCCAGACAAGTTACTAAAACAAAAATTTAAAAACCAATTGTTTAAAAAATTGAAAAATACACAACAGAAACCAGAAAAGCTGTACTATATTATGTAAAATAACCCGTTTTCAACCAAAAATTGCTAAACATGCAAACAAAAAGGAAAGTGCAACTCATTCAGGAGAAAAAACAGTCAACATTAATTAACTGTACCTAGATACTTAATTTAGCAATAACTTTGAAACATCCATCATGAATATGTTTAAGAACTGAAGAAAAACACGTTGAAATATCTAGAGGGTAATGTGCTAACAATGAGTTAACAATTAGGACTCACAACAGAGGAAAAGAAACTATAAAAAAGAAACTGTGGGGATTCTAGATTTTAAAGGTACAATAACTTGCTCAAACCAATGTGATGAAGTGTTTCTCCTACGTTTTCTCTTGGTACTTTCATAGTTTTGAGTCTTAAAATTAAGTCTTTAATGTAGTTTGAGTTGATTTTGATACATGGGGAGAGAGAGGGATTTAGTTCCATTCTTCTGCATGTGGACATTCAGTTTTCCCAGCCCCATTCACTGAAGAGATTTTATTTCCCTGAGTGTATGTCCTTGGCACCTTTGTCGAAAATTAGTTGGCTGTAAATGCATGGATATATATTTGGGTCTCTATTGTGTTGCATTGGTGTATGTGTCTATTTTTACGCCAGAACCATGCTGTTTTGGTTGCTATTGCTCCACGGTACATTTTGAAGTCAGGTAATCAGGTAGTGTGATGTTTCTACTTTTTTGTTTGTTTTTTCTGATTTACTCTGGAGTGCTTTGGCTTTTCAGGATCTTTCATGGTTGTATATGAATTTTAGGATTTTTTTTCTGTTTCTCTGAAAAATGTAACTGATGCCTTGATAGAGAGTGCCTTAAATCTGTAGATTGCTTTGGACAGTATGAACATTTTAACAATATTAATTCTTCCAATGCATAAGCATGGGATTTCTTTTCCTTTATTTGTGTTCTCTTCAATTTCTTTCATCAATATATTACAGTTTTCATTCCAGAGATCTTTCGCCTCCTTATATAACTTATTCTTAGGTATTTTAATATTTTTGTAGCTATTGTAATGGGATTGTTTTCTTGATTTCTTTTTCAGGATTTTTTGGATAAGACCTCAAAAGCATAGGTAACAAAAAGAAGAATAGACAAATAGGATTGTATCAAATGGAAAAGCTTCTACACAGCAAGTAAAACAATCAACCGAGTGAAGAGACAGGTTACAGAATGGGAGAAAATATTTGCACACTATGTATCTGACAAGGGTTAATATCCAGAATACATAAGTAACTCAAATAACTAAATAGCAAATAATAATAATCCAATTTAAAGACAGGCAAATGATCCTAATAGACATTTCTCAAAAGAAGACATACAAATGGCCAATGGGTATATGACAAAATGCTCAACATCACCAATCATCAGGGAAATGCAAATCAAAGCCACAGTGAGAAATCACTTCACCTCAGTCAGAATGGCTATTAGAAGAAAGTCAAAAAATAACAAATGCTGGTAAAGATAGAGAGAAAGGGGAACACTTATACACTGGTTGTGGGAATGTAAATTAGTGCAGCCATTATAGACAACAGTATGAATGTTCCTCAGTAAATTAAAAATAGAACTACCATATGATCTAACAGTACCACTACTGGATACACACACAGACACACACACACACACACACACACACACACACAAGAAATTAAATCAGTATATCAAAGAGATAGCCATACTTGCATGTTTATTGCAGCAATATTCACAACAGACAAGACATTGAAAATGTGATACACACACACACACACACACACAAAATGAAGTACTATTCGGCCAGAAAAAAAATGAAATGTTATTGTTTGTGGCAACATGGATGAACCCGGAAGACATTATGTTAAGTGAAATAAGCCACGCACAGAAGGACAAATATTGCATGATTTCATGCATATGTGGAATCTAAGAAAGTTGAATCGTAGAAGTGGAGAGTAGAATGTTGGTTATCAGGGAATGGGGAGGGTTGGAGGAGGGCAGAAACCAGGAGAGGTTTCTCAATGAGGACAAAGTTACAGTTAGGTAGGAGGAATAAGTTCTGGTGTTCTATTGCATACTAGAGCGACGATAATCAACAATAATGTATCGTGTACTTAAAAATAGCAGAAGGTAGAATTTCAAATGATATCACAAAGAAATGACAAGTGTTTGAGGTGGTGGGTATGCTAATTACCGTGACTGCATCTTTACACAATGTACACATGTATCAAAACATCACACTGAACCCTATAAGTACGTACAATTATGATGTATCAATTAAGAACCATTTATTATAGCTTTACCTTTCACATGTTTGACAGTTGAAATTTACACATGGTTTCGGTTATCAATTTCTGGTTAACAAATCACTCCAAACCTTCTGGCTAGTCACAATTTATTATTTATAAGAATTCTTTAATCTGGGCAGAATTAGCTGGACAATTCTTTCGCTTCAATGTTGTCTCCTAGGTCTGGAATGTCAAAGATGGTGCTACGGTTGAAATGATGGTGTTCCCTCCAAACTTAATGTTGGAACTTAATCCCCAAGGCAACAGTATTGAGAGGTGTGACCTTTAAAAGGTGATTAGACCATAAGGTCCATCTCTCTCATGGGATTTAGGCTCTTTTAGAAGATGCTTCATGCAGTGTTTGGTCCTTTTGCCCTTTCAGTTTCTGCCATGTGAGAACACAACATTTCTCTCCTCTAGAGGATGCAGCGAAAAAGCACCATCTTGGAAACAGAGAACAGCCCTCACCAGATATCAGTCCTGCCACTGCCTTGATCTTGGACTTCTCAGCCTTCAGAACTACTAGAAATAAATGTCTAATTTGTATAAGTTACCAAGTCCCAGGTATTTTGTTATAGCAGCACTAATCGATTAAGATAGATGGCTTTCTAACTCATGGCAGTTGCCTCATCTAGAATTATTAGAACAGCTGGGGATTGGTCAAGCATCTCTCCATGTAGTTAGCTTGGGTTTCATACCCAGGTTTAGCAACCATCACATGGTGACCAGTCCCCAAGAACAAAAGCTACCCCTTTGGTTAAATGTTAGGCCTGTAACAGGCACATCATTATTTCTGCTGTACTCTGTTAGTCAAAGTAAGTTAGAGGGTAGCTCAGATTTAATACAAGGGAAAAGAGAGTCGAACTTTAGGTGTAAAAAGTGGTACACACATATAGGTAGGGAAGAAATTGATGAAAGCCATATTTGAGGACTATGATACATACTCTAAAATATAGAAGAACAACAAATATATATGAGTAGGTTTAAGCTAGTATATCCAACCAGGTAAATCTTGTTTTTAACTTATATCATCTCAATCACCAGGAGAATTTTTTAATGGAAGTTCTATGTTGGATAGGATAATCCATGTGAGTTCCTCCAACAATCACTGAAATTCTACAGGTTTAACACCATAAAAATGTATTTTCTCTCATTCACGCTAATCTGATGTAGGTTAGATGGCCTTCCACTATTTGGTATTTACTTCATCTGGAATATGTATGTGGTCTCTTGGCAAGGGAAGAAGAGATGGATGGCATTATTTCACATGGTTTGGGTATGTTTAATCATTTTATCACATACATATCGGCATATGTACTACACAATACATACATATGTATATGTGTATGTATGCATTTATACACAATACGCACATACATGTTTTCATATGTGCATATGTATATGTTAATATACAGTTATCCCTTAGTATATACAGATAGATTCCAGGACCCTCCTCAGACACCAAATTCTATGGATGCTCAAGGTCTTAAGAGAAAATGGCATAGTATAATCTACGTACACCCTCCTGTATACTTTTAATTCATCTCTAGATTACTTACAATACCTAATACAATGAAAATGCTACATAAATAGTTGTTATACTTTAATGTCTAGGGAATAATGACAAGAAAAAACGAATACACGTTCACCACAAATGTAACCATCATAGGCCTAACTACACTTTTGATCTGTGGTTGGTTGAATTTGCAGATGTAGAACCTGCAGACACAAAGCGCCAACTGTGTATCACTTTTTAACTCAAATGGATCATTGCATATTATTTTTTTACATAAATGGCTTTTTACCTATATACTTCCGCTACTTTTTCTAACTAAAAGATAAGCTCTGGAGAGCTTTTTAATATTAATCCCTATAGGGTACCTCATTATTCTTAATAGATGCACAGCATTTCATAGTCTAGATATAACCTAATTAAAAAAATAAATCGCCCTAGTCACAGACATAGATCTGTGAGGGGTAGTATATGTAGCAGATAAGAATGTTGTATCTGGAGCCAAACTACCTAGGTGTAAATTATGGCTCTCCTGCCTCCTAACTGTAATTTTAGAAAAATTACTTAAACTCACTATGCCTCAACTTCCTCATTTGTAAAAGTATGATTAAAATAGTATCTCTTTCATAGGAATTTCATGAGGATTGAAAATCAGGATAGATTGGATTATTCTTCAGTGATAAATCATTCCCAGTTTAAAGGATTAAAACGACAATCTGTCTTGCTCATACTTCATGCCCATCACAGATCAAGAGTGGATCTATGTTCCTCTTAGGAACTCAGGGTTTCCAGTGAATGGAGAAACCAACATCTTTAATTTCTCCATCTGTGATGCAGTTGGAAGGAAGATGGAATCCCGAAAAGGACTCAAAATGGCACATAAATAATCCAGCCTATAAGTAGCACACATCAGTTTGACTCCCAACTCATTATCCAGAACCAGTCACGTGATCTCATCTTACCAGACGGAAACCAGGAAATGCAACGTATCTGTTTCTGAAAGATGGACAGCAGGAAATATTTGATGAAAAGCATTAAAGACCATGAGAAGGAGCAAATGAATTAATTCTTAGCACAGATTCTGGCTCATAGTAAGTGCTCAGTAAATGATGACAATTATTTCAAATTTTCCATCATTATAACAATGCTATAATAAATATATTTGTGCACCAATATACATGCAAATGCAAGGATTTTTTTTTTCAGATTTTCAGCCTTTATTTTAGATTACAAAGGTACATGGGCAGGTTTGTTTTCTGGGTATATTGCATGATGCTGAAGTTTAGTGGACAACTGATCCTGTTACCCAGGTACTGAGCATAGTACCCAATAATTAGTTTTTTTAACCCTTGCTCCTCTGCCATCCTCCCATTTCTAGTAGTCACCAGTTTCTATTGTTGGCATCTTTATATCTATGTGTACCCAAAGTTTAGCTCTCACTTAAAAGTGAGACCATGAGGTATTTGGCTTTTATTCCTGCATTAATTCACTTACAATGAGGGCCACCAGCTACATCCATGTTGCTGCAAAGGTGAAAGGCTGGAGGAGCCTAATAGGTACCAGATTGGCAAAGAGAACTTCAGTGGACTAATTCTTCAGAATCAGGGTAAATCTATGTTCAGTGAGTACATGGTGCTACTAGTTGAAAATTTGTCTAAAGATCAACAAACACCTTCCATTTTCTTCAAAAATGTGTCCTGTGGTGTTTTTTCCTTCTTACTATAGGCCTTCTGACCATTCTGCCTCTTTGTCTTGTTTTTTCCTAATTTCCCCTTGGTTCTCAATTGAGGTTCTGAAAACAATGTATTACATTTTACACCAAAATCACTTTTGTTCTTTGTCCTATAGCAAGGTAAAGCAAACAGAGAGATGCTTTAAAATGACCATGGTATTTTCAAATGACAGGAATGTATTCATTCAGGAAGCTGTAGTGTGCTGAATTGAATGCAACTGTTTTCCTCAGGGAAATAAGATAAAAAGGGGTCACTAAATATGAGCTTAAGGGACAGTCTATTTCACGTTTGTAACAAGAAGCAGACAGGCTTGTTGATCTACCATTGAACTAGAATTACAGAAGACATAAAGCAATTACTGATGCAGAAACCGGCCATTCGAGACAGCACATTCATTTGCCCTAGGATCTGAAATAACTCTTTCAAAACAAACATTTCCATCAGCAAATTTTAAGCAGTTAAATGCCACCTTTAGCAGTTTTCTATATTAGCAATTTAATGTATATTTACAAATATTGAGGTGTTTAGACTTCAAAAAAGAGAAAGTCATGTTCAAACAAGGCAAGGCATCAAGACTGCAATACACATGTGAAATTATACTGAAACATTAAAATTGTCCAGGTTGTAACAGAAATCCCAGCACTTATCATGGAAATAAGAGGTTAGAAACAGTTCACCTCTAAATGTTGGTAGGACAAGACACCAAGTGGTTCATTTTATCAAAAACAGTAGGAGTTGTTTGCCACAAAAATATTTCTCATGAATGCACTTCCTCACTGCCAAATTACACCTGTTAATTGGTCTAAGGATCCAACCAAGTGTAATACTTCTGTGTATAATTTTTCAGAAAGAAAAACACTTTACTTTGACAATCTTTTCCTTGACTTCTCTTGTTCACTAGTTACTAAGTCCTGAAAATTATTTTGAAACAAATCAAAGCAACATTATTTTCCTTATCTTTCTATAAGCATTGGCTTCACCCTAAACCAGCACACACACCCTTACACATCTTGGTGAGTTCAGTGATCTCCAAAGTGGTTTTCCTACATGTAGTCTATCATGCACATTTCTGGCCAAAATCATTTAATAGACGTTGAGCAGCTTGAATACATCCTATGTGCTTGGGACCCATTAATGATCAAAACAAAGTTTCCTAACCCCATGGAACTGACATTCTAGCAGTAGGAGATAGATAATAAAAATACACATAATAAATAATAAATCATATTGTGTTATAAGTGCTATAGAGAAAAAAGAAAAAGAGGAAAACACATATGCTCTTTCCTCAGTAACATTTTTCATCATGCTATTTTTCCCCTTCCCCTATTTATCAGCCTTCAATATCTCCCTATTCTCCATATGTTTAAATGGAACCTCTTAGTCTGTCAGTGGCTTCTTTATCTGTCCCACACTGAGGATTCCACAACCACTTCTTTTCCATCCTTATCCTCTATTATACCCCATACACAGGTTTCTGCTCCAGCAAAGCCAGTGGGGCTCCAATAAGGAGCTTAGCACCATCACCATCAAAACAAACAAACAAAAAAAACAGATAAAATAAATGAGCACTTACTATGTGTCTGGCATTGTACTAAACTCTTTACAAGGACTACCTCATTTAATCCTCACATACTTACATGGCCCAATGTGATAGGTATTATCATCATCTTCATTTTGCAGATGAGGACATTGAAGTATAGGGACTAACTAATTCAAGATCACACAGGTCAGTAAGTTAGTGAGCTAGCATTTGAACCCAAATCTGACACGAAAGACCATGCTCTTCACCAGTATGCCTTGGATTTTAACTACCTGAAGCCATTGCACTGGAGCAGGGGTTGGCATTTTCTATAAAGGGTCAGATAATAAATGTTTTGGGCCTTTCAGGCCATACAGTTGTCTGTAAACTACTCAACTCTGTCCCTATTGCTTGAAAACAAACACCAACAATATGTAAATGAATGTATATGGCTGTATGCCAATAAAAACTTATTTACAAAAACAGGTGACGGGAGGGACTTGGCCCATGGGCCCATAGTTTGCCAATCCCTGTACTAGACCGAGCACTCCTAGTCATAAGGGCAATGATCATGTCTTATGCATCTTGTTAATCCCAGTGCCTCTACAGTGTTTGGAAACTGAGGCACAGAGTCCACAAAGTTTGTAAGTGATGGATCTAGGATGCTGACCCAAGCAGTTTGACTCTAGAGCTTGTGTTCCTAACTAGCAAGCAAGCCTGCCTTTCAAATATTTAATAATATCTTATAAATATCTTATAGAGAACTTGGCATGCAGTAAGTCCTCAAAAATAAGTGGCTATTATCACCATAGTTATCTAAAAAGGAATCACGTAAAAGGGCAGATTAGTGAAGGCCATGATAGCTAACTTAAAAGCAAAATACAAACAAACTTTAAAAAGGAAAAATAGTGCCTGACAGAATCTAAAGAAATCAGTGTCAACCCTGATGGGGAACACATTCAGGAACAATACACAAAAGACCAAGAAAATATGATAGCAGTGTTCATCCTTGCCATCACTTCAATGGCAGAAAGAGATTAACCTCATCCGTAAACACCAAGTTTATTGTGCGTGTAGTCCAAAGTATCTGGCACTAACCCAGGGTTAGCTCAGAGTCTTGTAATCTTAACAAACACAAGGGCATGACCCAGAAACCAGACCAAGGCCTTCAAATGTTCTCCTTGGAGCAAGATGCAGTAATAATGGTATGAGAATTAACTGGCTCCTATGTACTCTCTTAGTGCTATTTATATATTTATATGCCATCACCTGCCTGGATGTGAACTGTAGCTTTGCTTTGGGTTCTCACTTTCTTGGATGGGCACACAAAATGCCCAGTATCAATTCAGTCTGAAACTTTCTCCAGTGAAAATGCTGGCTAGTCATGTTCAAGATAATAAAGTTGGTATTTCTGAATTATTTACATTAGCCGTCATCTTTACCCTCCAACTCATAACTGTTCATTCAAGGTTATCATGATTATATTCAAAATATATGTATTTTTCTAGAGTTAAGGCAGATAAATGAAATAAAATGACATCTGAAATACTGAAATACTATGACTTATTTGAATGTAGCCTGACATTTTTCTTTTTCTTTTTTTTTTTTTTTTTAAATAGAGATAGGGTTTTGCCATGTTGGCCAGGCTGGTCTTGAACTCCTGAGCTCAAGCAATCCGCCTGCCTTGGCCTCCCAAAGTGCTGGGATTGCAGGCATGAGCCATCAGGCCCGGTCATATTTCAAAAACCAATTTCAAAAACCATACTATCTGAGGAGGTTTTCCCTAGGTTCATCTCTATATACAAAAAGTTTGTCAGCTTTTATTGAAAATAAATGCATTATTGAGTATATATTCAGTTCTCTCTATACTGTTAATATGGTATTCTCTGTGCAACAATCAACAATCCTTTTTGAGCACTTAATATGTGTAAAAATACTGAAAAAAAAACCTGGGACCTGCTCCAGAGTATTTTACAATCTTATAGGGAAGAGAAATGTGTATGTTGATTCATTTTTTTTTTTAAATGTGGTACTTGCCGTGATAATGGGAAGTTGGAGATGTTAGAACACAGAGAAGTCTCTTGGGTTTTGTGAAGTTTTGTGATGGATTTGGTGAAAGTAAAGTGGTTTGAGAACTCTTCCTACAGGAAGGGACACGTAATACGAATATTGAAGGGTGAATAAAAATTAGCCAGGTAAATGAGAGCTTTCCAGGCAAAAGGAGCTTCAGTGGGAAAAAGGAGGAAAGTAGGAATGCATATTTTGATTACAGGAAAAAAGCCTCTTAGAACCACAAGATGATATAGCTTGAGAAAGAAAAAAGGAATGAGATACAATATTGGAGATGTGCTAGGAGTCCAGATCCATTCATTCATTTTTTCCTATATTCCTTTATTCATTAAATAAGCTTTTAATTGCATACCTCCTATTTCACAGAAAGGAATCAAACAGTCTCAACCGCCGGCATTGCAATGCTTACAATTTAGTGGAAATAATTAAAACAGGTAATTATCGAACAGCACAATGAGCACTTTGTATGTCTAGAAATTTTTTTTATCCCCCAACCTTAATGCAGCTGTGTCTACTTCATTATGCTCAGCTCATATATTAATTCCTTAAGAGATTTTCTTTGATCATCCACCACGAAATAAGTCAGTCTCCTGTGCTTTTCACGTGTTCTATTGTGACTTAGCAGTTATCAAAATTTATGAATATTAGGCCAACTATGTGAAATTGACATTTTTATTGGTCAAATGTCAGTAATTTCACCTGATTCACCCTGATATATTTTGAACTCAATATACTTTTATGCATGTGTTTACTTGTTCTTGTCGCCCTTTGTCTCTATTAAAACAAAGGACATATCTATTTTGCTCACAATTACATTCTGAGAATATAGTATAGTACCTCATATGGTATAAGTATTCAGTAAATGTCAATTGATATTACTACTACTGCTGTTATTATTATCATCACTCTTATCTTTATAGCTTTACAAATATTTCGGAGGGCTAATACGTGCTAAAATGGTAGAATTCAAGTAATATGGGAACACATAAGGGGGAGATCTAACTCAGAATTTTTATGGGTACATTAGATTAAGATAAAGAGAGTTATTTAAATTAAGGCCCAAAAGATGGCTGGTAGTCCAGAACAAGAAAGAGGTTAAAGGAAAGGGAAATTCTAAGTGGAAAAGTCATCATGTGCTAAGGCTGACACATGAGAGTGGACATGGCCTCCATACTGAGAAATGAACAGGTCTTTGTGGCTCATGGGAAGGTCATGGGAAGAGTTAGAGGACATAAAGTCAGAGGGGTGGGTAGGGCCCAGATGGTTAAATTCCTGTAGGCCACAGTAGAGTTTGAGTTGTAGTATAATGGTGACAGGAAGTCATTGGATTTTGGAGAAGAAGGTGTCTAAGTTCATTCAGTCTTGTCTAACAAATACCACAAACTAGGTGGCTTTTAAACAATAGAAATTTATTTCTCACAGTCTGGAGGCTGAGAAGTCCAAGATCAAGGTGCTATTAGATTTAGTGTCTGGTGAGGTCCCACATTCTGGTTCATAGATGGCACCTTCTTGCTATGTCTTTGCATGGCGAGAGGAGCAAAAGAGCTCCTTCTTGGGCCTCTTTTATAAGGGAATTAATCCCATTCATGAGGGCTCCACTCTCATTACCTAATCATGGCTCCCAAAGGACCCACCTCCTAATACCATCATCTTGGAGGATACAATTTCAACATATGAGGCTGAGGTGGGTGGATCACCTGAGGTCAGGAGTTCAAGACCAGCCTGGCCAACATGGCGAAACCTTGTCTCTACTAACAATACAAAAATTAGCCGGGTGTGGTGGCGAGCGCCTGTAATCCCAGCTACTCGGGAGGCTGAGGCAGAGAGAACTGCTTAAAACCCAGGAGGTGGAGATTTTAGTGAGCTGAGACCGCGCCCCACAATCCACTTGGGCGACAGAGTGAGACTCCGTCTCAAAAAAAAAAAAAAGAATTTCCACATATGAATTTGCAGGAGATAAATATTGAGACTATAGTAGAAAGTGGCATATTATTTACATTTTAAGTCTAGTATTGAAGTTCTGTGTGTAGAATTAATTCTAAGAGTAAAAGAATGAAAGATCTCTTAGATGTTTATAAGTGATCCAGTCTAGTGAGTGTATAGCTGACAAGGAGGGCTAGATCAGCAAGTTATTCAGGGCTTTGTGTATGGTTTAGAAGTGAGAGAGCAAGGTTTCTGGACTGGGGATCTTGATAGATGATAGATTCATTTACTGAGATAGGTAATACTAGATGAAGAACAGGTGAGGGTAAGAGTTGTTGAGATCAGTTCTGAACATGTTAAGACTCCAGAGTTTCATTTTTTTTTTAGTGGAGTAAAACTTTCTTCTTTTTAAATTCAACACAAACAAGATGCTGAAAAAGTCCTTGCCATCTCTGACAGAAAAGCAGAGCAGCTCTGTTTCATGAACGACAGCACAATTAAAGCTAAAATAATATAAAAATAATTAAATAAATCCCTTTTACTGTACACACTCAAAGCAAGAAAGAGAAACAACAGTTTTGTTTTTTTTCTGCTAGCCAGAAAATGTGTTTCTTTTAATTTGGGCTTTGAAGTTCAGTGTACCCCACATCTGTGTGCATGTTTGTGCAGCTATGTGTGTGTGATCTATGCAGTGTAGAAACCCCTAATCTTTTCATCTAGTTCGCCTCATCATTAAGCTACTTAACCAATTATAATACTATTATGTCACATTGAACAAGCTTACATAATTGCTCTTTGAAATACTAGGAACATTGACACATGTATTTGACTTGTAAAGGACTGAAATATTACAGATAATATTATCCAGCTTTTTTTTAAAAAAAAGGGTTCTTAATAAATTGATTGAGTTCCAGAGCGACGGTCACTTTTTAAAAATTTCTTAAGCTGACTAGAAGCAGGACGAATATCTTCTGATTTGGCCAAAGATATGACAAGTATTTCATTTCCCTTAAAATTTGAGGGATAAGTGTATAAGGGGCCCTTTGCTGTCAACTGTTTTCAGCTGAACTCGTCATGAAGTTTGTTATAATATTGCCACTCAGCCAGCAGAGGGCACTTTAAACACCTCTACATTGTTTGGGCAGCAAACGTAGATGATGCAGAAACACAGTGTTCACCCAATATCAGGAAGAGCCCCTGCGATTTCCTTTTGGAATTCACAAAAATATACAAAATATGTGTTACTCTCACTTTCAGAACATCTTCTGGTCCTCACTCATGTACCTTGTGCTCTTCTGCCATTTCTTCTTGGAGGCCTACATTGGCAAAATGAGGCAAACAACGAAGGCTGAATAGTGTTGGAACTGAGGAGGAAGCCATAGCTCAGGGTCATCAAGAAAAATAATAGATAAAAGAAAATGGCACAAGGAATCACACGTGGTGCAGCTAAAACAAAACACAACAAAACAAGAGCAAACACAAAGCCCAAGTCAGCTTAGGGATAATTAGGTTGATTTAACCCAGTATGTTTATGATCCTTTTAGGGTGAGCACTCACTGAGTGCACGTCCATCTCCAAGCACTGCTGCTGGAAGACCCCATTCCCTCTTTATCTGTCAACTCTAGGACAAAGGATAACAAAAGCAAGCCAGAGGCAGAGGAGACTAATCGAAGGCAAACAAAGGCTATTAACACATAGGAAAAAATGTATTTACTAAGTGTTACATTTCTTTAAGATGAAAGGCTTTTACTCTAGAAACTGTGCGAGCACACACACACACACCATCCTTTCTAACTTTATGGACAGTAAACTGGAGCCAATTGAAAAAATAAAAATGAAAGAGACACAGGGTGTATACCTAGAACAATGCTTTTGCAGAAGCTAAAGCCTTTTTAAAAAATGTTAGCTGCTGTAGTCCCCATGAGAAAAGGTGTCTTAATCATCCTTATGAAAACAGATGTAAACAACTATATTTCAACTAACTTCATCTTCACTGCATAGCCTCAGGCTAGTGAGTTTGCCAAAACCAAAGCGGGTGAATAGGTTCCCAAGGTTCTTCCTGGGAGGATGGAAACAGTGCAGCCCAGGTCCCACGGGGGCAGCTCCATCCCAGAGCATTTCTGATAGGTGAACTGTAATTTCTACTCTTAAATGTGATACGAAGCATTATCCTTTTGTTCGGTTGCCCCGGGCTTTTGAACAGAAGAGTAAATACAGAATCAAAAAGATAAACACTCAACCGAACAATGTGAAAATGGGTTCTGTAATACCTGTAAAAAGGCCTGGCCCAAGACCACTGTGAGCTAGAAAAGGGAGAAAGATAGTGGGAAAAGAGGTGAGCCGCAGATCGATTCGGTAGACGGTGTGTATGCCCCTCTCTATTTGACTTCACATACACTCATAACTTTCCAAATAGAGTTACTTTCTTAAACCATACAAGAATTGGAAGAACCAGTTTGATTTGTTAAACCGTTATTTCTTACAAGCTTTACCTGCTGTTACAGTAACTACTGTTAACCTAATAGAAAATTGAGTACTTTGAAGTAGGGTCATACTATAACAAAATCTTAAAATATTTGGCATTGGTTTAGAGGGTAAACGACAGGCAGCAGGTGATGAGGAAATAGACATAAGAAGCTAAACAAAGTGGAGTGGTGTATCATTCCAGAACAAGATATTGAGCAAAACTACTGCCTATGATAACTTGTAAGACACAACATGTACCTATTAAACTGGTAGCTCTTGGAGAAAAATGGCCTTAAAAGCATTAGTCTGTATGCATGGCTGCTTCTTGTGTTTGGCAAGGTGATAGTAACTTGATAGGTTTAGTTAGGCATTACAAGAAAATTATGAGCTCAGAAAAGAATTGTGAATTTTCCAAAAATTACTTATTTGTATTCATCTATGAAAAACTATTGGGTCCTAAATTGGCACCAGCAAAAAGCATATTGGAAAACGTGGGCATCTCCCACGAAAGAGAATGTTCCCCCTACATCCATGATAAAGCCAAGTGCCAAAGACCACCAGAGAAACTCCTATAATAAATTAGGTTTTAAATTTGTTGCAACAAGGAAGACTGCACACCATGAAGAACCAGAGGATGTCTCAGGAAGAGGAAGTTAGGATAGCAGCCTTCTCATGCTGCAATAACAAATACCACAGACTGGGTGATTTAAACAACAGCAGTGTATTTACTCATTTCAAGGTGTCAGCAGGGCTGGTTTCTTCTGTACTTTCTCTCCTTGGCTTGCAGATAGCCACCTTCTTTCTGTGTCCTTACATGGACTTTCTTCTGTGTACAAGTGCCTGAGATCTCCTCTTTTTATAAGGACACCAGTCATATTGATTAGGGCCTAAACAAAACACCTCATTTTTACTTAATCACTCTTATAAAGACTTTATATCCAAATACAGTTACATTCTGAGGTACTATGGGTTAGGACTAGGTACCAGGGATTACTACAACAAATGAATTTGGGATGAGACAAATACTCATTCCATAACTGATGGGAATGTTTGGGTTCATGCCTTTAAAGACGTGGGGTTCTGTTCTGGATTGAATTCTGTCAGGAAAGAGACGTCCTTATGTATTTAGTATTTTAAGTTTTATTTAGGTGGTAGAATAAACGAAGTGGGGCCAGAGTTACCATTGGTAGTCATTTTACCAGGAATGGAAGATATTTAATTATATTTTTGTGCATGGTGTTCTTGCTTTGTGTCTGTGTTTAGTCATGATTACTCAGTGGTCTTGTTTTTGTCTTGTTTCATCAAAGTCATGGAGTGATCCCTTTTCAAATATTGTTGATATTGTGTAGAATTGTTTATTTCAGCAGGGAACACCATGGACTAGCTATTTAGCAAGTAAGCACTAGGTCTAATTTTAGTTACCAGGCTTGCTACCAGCTGTCAGCTGTCAGTGCGGTTTCTTTCTCACCCGCTTCAGATGTGGCAATGGAGACAATGAACAGTGAAGAACATCCCAGAATGTGTAGCCAGGGGCCACTGAGAGTAACGGACAAAGGACTTCCACCAAAACAGAAGAATCAGGAGCTAATCATAGAACTTTTCTCACTGCCATGGCAAAGAAATCTCACAATGCCTGTCCAGCAGAATTCCATCATTGCTCTGGATCAGTGACTGCTACATGTATCCTAGGTCTCCCTTTGTGAATGGGATTTCTTTTTTTCAATGTGATCAACCTGCCCTACTCCATCATGGTACATTGGGTATTCTGGGGAGGAGGTACTGATAATTCAGCTTGTCATTTGAAGTCATGAGTAGCCAGAACCTAAGGAACCATATCAAGAGCTGATTGAGCTGGATTCAATGACTGCATGAGATTTTGGGGTATCTCATTCAAAGAGATGTCAAATGTGTGTTACATATCAGAAAAAAATGAAAGAATATTTTAACCAGAAGGGAAAACATGGCAGAAACTACGAACAATTCACATAATGGTAGACTGCATTTCCCAGCTTCACTTGCCTTGTGTGGTTATAAGAATGAGATCTAGCCAACAAAATGTGAGAAGAAATGCAGTGTGCCAAATACACCGCGGATCCATTAGGATCTCTCAAGCATATTTATGTTCTTTCCCCCTTCTAGCTTATTTGGATGGAAATTACTATGGAGAGACCAAGGAGGTCAAGTATAAAGATGGCAAGCCTTTGGCAGCCTGGGCCACTGAATGATTGTGTGGAGGAGAACCAACTTCCCCAACCAGAAACATCCATCTTTCACTTTTAAATAAGCAAGAAATAAATCTATATTCTGACTAAGCCATTATACATTTGAGTGTAATATTTGGGTATTTTTGTTGTTGTTTTCTTCCAAATTTTATTATAGGTTCAACGGTACATGCGCAGGTTTGTGATATGTGTAAACTGTATGTCACAATGGTTTAGTGTACACATTATGTTCTCACCCAGACAATAAACATAGCACCTGATAGGTGGTTTTTGCATCGTTACCCTCTTCCCACTCTCCACCCTCAAGTAGGCCTAGGTGTCTGTTGTTCCCTTTTTTGTATCCATGAGTACTCAGTGATTTGCTTCCGCTAATAAGTGGCGACATGCAATATTTGGTTTTCTATTCCTGCTTTAATTCACTTAGGGTGATGGCCTTCAGCTGTATCCATATTGCTGTAGGACATGATTTCAGCCTTTTTTTGGCTGTGTAGTATTCCATCATGTATATGTGCCACATTTTCTTTATCCAGTAGGCCGCTGATGGGCATCTAGGTTGATTGTCTTTACTATTATGAACAGTATTGTAATAAACATACATGTTCATGTGTCTTTATGGTAGAACAATTTATATTCCTTCGGGTATATACCCAGTAATGGGATTGCTGGGTTGAATGGTAGTTCTAAGTTCTTTGATAAATCGTCAAACTATTTTCCACAATGACTGAACTAGTTTACATTCACACCAGTAATGCATAAGCACTCCCTTTTCTCCACAACCTCATCAGCATCTGTTATTTTTTGACTTTTTAATAATAGCCATTCTGACTGGTATAAGATGGTATTTCATTGTGGTTTTGATGTGCATTTCTCTAATGATTAGTGATGTCGAGCGTTTTTTAATATGTCTGTTTGCCACTTGTATATCTTCTTTTGAGAAGTATCTGTTCGTGTCAGTTGCCCATTTTTAATGGGGTTATTTGTTAAGTTGTTTAAGTTCCTTATGGATTCTGAAGTTAGACCTTTGTATATGTACAGATTGTGATTATTTGCTCCTATTCTGTAGGTTGTCTGCTTACTCTGTTGATAGTTTCTTTTGCTGTGCAGAAGCTCTTTAATTTAATAAGGTGTCAGGCATCAATTTTTGTTATTCTTACCATTGCTTTTGAGGACTTGGTCATAAATTATTTCCCAAGGCTGATATCCAGAATGGTGTTTCCTAGGTTTTTATAGTTTTAGGTTTTACATTTAAGTATTTAATCCATCTTGTGTTGATTTTTGTGTATGGTGAAAGGAAGGGATCCAGTTTCATTCTTCTGCATAGGCTAGCCAGTTATTCAGGCACCATATATTGAATAGGGAATCCTTTCCTATTGCTTGTTATTATCTACTTTGTCAAAAGTCAGATGGTTTTAGGTGTGTGGTTTTATTTTGGGGTTTTCTAAGCAGTTCCATTGGTCTATGTGTGTCTTTGTACCAGCTGTTTTGGTTAATTTAGCTCCGTATTATAGTTTGAAGTTAGGTAGTATGATGCCTCTGGCTTTGTTCTTTTTGCTTAGGATAGCTTTGGCCATTCAGGCTCTTTTTAGGTTCCAAACGAATTTTAGAATACATTTTTCTAATTCTGTAAAAAATATTGTTGCCAGTTGGATAGGAATAGTGTTCAAATTGCTTTGGGTAGTATGGCCGTTTAAAAAAATATTGATTCTACCTATCAAGGAGCATGAAATGTAACTCCCTGGTTAACTGGATTCCCAGGATTTTATTGTTTTTGTGGCAATTGTGAATGGGATTGCATTCTCGATTTGGCTCTCAGCTTGGATGTTTTTGGTGTATAGTAATGCTGCCTGATTTTGTACATTAGTTTTGTTTTCTGAAACTTTGCTGAAGTCGTTCATTAAATCTAGGAGTCTTTGGGCAGAGACTATGGGGTTTTCTAGGTATAAAATCATATAATCTGTAAAGAGAGATTATTTGACCTTCCTCTCTTCCTATTTGGATGCCTTTTATTTTTTTTTCTTGCCTGATTGCTCTGGGTATCATTTCCAGTACTATGTTAAGTAGGAGTGGCGAGTGTGGGCATCTTTATGTTGTTCTGTTCTCAAGGGGAATGTTTCCAGCTTTTTCGCATTCAGTGTGATGTTGATAGTGGGTTTGACATAGATGGCTTTTAATACTTTGAGGTTGTTCCTTCGATGCCAAAATGTTGAGGGTTTTTAACATGAAGCAATGTTGAAAATCTTTTCTGTACCTATTGAGATGATCATATGGTTTTGAGTTCTGTTTATGAGATGAATCACATTTCTTAATTTGTGTATGTTGTATCAACCTTGCATCCCAGGAATAAAGCCAACTTGATCGTGATGAATTAGCTTTTTGATGTACTGCTAGATTTTGTTTGTATTTTGTTGAGGATTTTTGCATCTATATTCATCAGGGATATTGGCCTGAGTTTTTTCTTTTGTGTTGTTTCTCTGCTACGTTTTGGTAACAAAATGATGCTGGCTTTGTAGAATGGTTAGGGAGGAGTCCTTCCTCTTAAATTTTTTGGAATAGTTTCAATAGAATTGGGAACAGATCTGCATTATACATCTGGTAGATATTGTCTGTGAATCTGTCTTGTCCAAGGCTTTTTCTGGTTGGTAGGTCTTTTATTTACTGATTCAATTTCAGAACTTGTTATTCGTCTGTTCGGAGTTTCATCTTCTCCCTGGTTAAATCTTGGGAGGTTGTAAAAGTTTCCAGTAATTAATCCTTTTCTTCTAGGTTTTCTGGTTTTGCTCATAGAAGTATTTGTAATAGTCTCTGAGTGTTTTTTGTATTTCTGTGGTGTCAATGGTAAAGTACCTCTGTTATTTCTGATTGTGTTTATTTGGATCTTCCCTCCTTTATTAGTCTATCACTGGTCTATCAATCTTATTTATTTTTTCTGAGAACAAACTTTTGTTTTTGTTGATCGTTTGTATGATTTTTCACATCTCAATTTCTTTCAGTTCATCTCTGCTTTGGTTATTTCTTTTCTTCTGCTAGTTTTGCAGATGGTTTGCTCTTGTTTTCCTAGTTCCTCTAGATACGGTGTTAGGTTGTTAACCTCAGATCATTCTAACTTTTTGATGTGGGCCTTTAGTGCTATAAACTTTCCTCTTAACAATGCTTTACCTGTGTCCCAGAGATTCTGGTATGTTTTATCTTTGTTTTCATTATTTTCAAAGAATTTCTTGATTTCTGCCTTAATTACATTGTTTACCCAAAGGTCATCTGGAAGCCGACTGTTTAATTTGCATGTAATCATACGGTTTTGAGAAATCTTCTTGGTAGTGATTTACATTCTCATTGTGCTGTGGTCCAAGTGTGTGTTTGGTATGATTTTTTTTTTAATTTGTTGAGAATTCCTTTATGGCTGAGCTTGTGGTTGATTTTTGAGTATGTAATGTGAAAATATGAAGAATATATATTCTGTTATTTTTGGGTGGAGTGTTCTGTTAGGTGTCGGTTAGGTCTATTTGCTCAAGTGTCGAGTTTAGGTCCCAAATATCTTTGTTAGTTTTCTGCATGGATGATCTAATACTCTCAGTGGGGTGTTGAAGTCTCCCACTATTACTGTGTAGTTATCTAATTATCTTCGTAGGTCTCTAAGAACTTGTTTCAGGAATCTTGGTGCTCCAGTGTTGAGTGCATATATATTTAGGATAATTAAGTATTCTTGTTGAATTGAAACCTTTATTATTACGTAATGCCTTTCTCTGTCCTTTTGATTGTTGTTGTTTAAAGTCTGCTTTGGCTAAAATAAAAATAGCAACCCCTGCTATTTTTTGTTTTCCATTTGCTTGATAAATCTTCCCCCATTCCATTACCTTGAGCCTATGGGTGTCATTCCACGTAAAATGTGTCTCTTAAAGACAGTGTACTGTTGGGTTTTGCTTATCAAACTTGCCCCTTTGTGCCTTTTAACGGGGACATTTAGCTCATATACACTCAAGGTTAATATTGATATGTGAGGATTTGATCCTGTCATCATGTTGTTAGCTTGTTGTTATGTAGACTTTATTATGCACTTGCTTTGTGTTGCCAATGGTCTATGTACATAAGTGGGTTATTTTGATGGCCAGTAACAATCTTTTGTTTCCATGTTTAGCACTCCCTTAAGGACCTCTTGTAAGGTAGGTCAGGTTGTAGCAAATGTCCTTGGCATTTGCTTGTTTGAAAATGATTTTATTTCTTTTTTAGTTATGAACTTAGTTTGGCTGGACATAAAATTCTTGGTTGAATTTTCTTTTATTGATGCTTAATACAGGCCCCCAATCTCTTCCGGCTCGTAGGGTTTCTGCTGAAAAGCCCACTGTTAGCCTGATGGGGTTCCCTTTGTAGGTGACCTGCCTCTTCCCTCTAGCTGCCTTAAATATGTTTTATTTCACATTGACCTTGGAGAACCTGATGACCACATGTCTTGGGGATGATCATCTTGTATAGCATCTCATACAGGGGTTCTCTGAATTTCCTGAATTTGAATGTCAACCTCTCCAGTGAGGTCGAGACAATTTTTGTGGACAATATCCTCAAATATGTTTTCCAATTTGCTTGCTCGCTCTCTCTCCCTGTCTTTCAGGGATGCCAGTGAGTAATAGGTTTAGTCTCTTTACATAATCCCATATTACTCAGAGGTTTTGTTCACTCTTGCTTTTTTTAAAATTTTTTTCAAACAGGTAATTCAAAGAATCAGTCTTTGAACACAGATTCTTCATTCAGTTTGGTCTATTCTGCTGTTAATACTTACATTTGTATTATGAAATACTTGTAGTATTTCAGCTCTATCAGATCAGTTTGGTTCTTTCTTAACATGGCAATTTTGTCTTTTAGCTATTTTATGGTTTTGATTCATTAGATTCCTTGGATTTGGTTCCAACTTTCTCCTGAAACTCTATGAAGTCATTGCCATCCAGATTGTGAATTTTATTTTTGTCACTTCAGCCTTTTAGTCTGGTTAAGAACCATTGCTGGGGAGCTAGTTCTATCATTTTGAGGTAAAAAGGCAATAGGGCTTTTAGATATGCCAGATTTTTTGCACTGGCTCTTTCTCATCTGTGTGGGCTGATATTCCTTAATGTTTGAAGTTGCTGTCCTTTGGATGGGGCTTTTTGCTTTCATATTCTTTAATGTCCTTGAGGCTTTGACTGTGGCATATTATGTGTTCAGTTAACTAGCTTCAATTCTGGATGATTTCAGTGGCCCAATGCTCAGCTTAGCACTCCTTGGTTGCATGCTCTAACTAGGGGGCTGGGACCAGGTCCATGGCTTCGTTCTGTAGCCCCTGTAGTTAAGTACCTGCTCTACTGGGGGGCTCAAGGTGTTACCAGTCCACTGGTAACAACACTCTGATGGGAGGTGCTGGCTGTGGGGTCTGCATTCATTCATATGTGCTGATGGCAGCAGGACAGTGGGGTCTGCACCTGTGCACCGGTGGGGGTGGAGTGTCTGCAATGTCCACATACATGCATCAGCAAAGCAGTGAGGGGAGGCCGCAATTGACTGCACACCAGCAAAGCTGTGGTTGAATGCAACAGGTGGGTGCATGCTGGCAAATGCCTGTCTGCAGAAGCTCTCTGACAGTCAGGCAGGTGCTGCTGGCAAAGAAGCTATGGTGGTGGCCAATTGCAAGTGCCCAAGTTGGGTACCTGAGGCTGCATTGCAAGTGGGTGCTGCCAGGCAGGGATCCTGGAAGAAGCCAGCAGATGCAGTGGGGGTGGGGGGTAGGGGGTGGGGGTTGGTGCTCAGATTAGACTGGCCCCATCCCGCAAGCAAGACAGCTCTGCTTTGTCCAGGTCCAACAGTTAGCAAAGGCCACAGTCACCTACAGGAACATGGTAAGTCTTGAGGAATGGGTAAACTTGGTTGTGCTCCACTGCAGCCATTCCCACACCAAACCCTCTCGACTCCATGCAGGCTGGAGTCCTGTCCCTGCCAACTCTCCATGTAGCTCTCCCTGCCAGCTTAAATGTCCATGTGGATCACACACAGGGGCTCCTGCAGCTAGGATTCCAGAGGTCTGTGATGGGCGTGAGCTACACCGTGCCTCTTTTACTCATCCCTTCCTCAGGAACCACTTGGAGCCAGGAATGAGTCCTGGAGCTCAGAAACCCTGTGCAGGTTCCCAGCTTCTTCCTCCTTTAGCCCAGGCTTTGTGTACTTCCTTCATCCACTCCGAATTCCTTCCTTCTGAAGATTTGCTCAGAGTATGCCAGTCTTGAGGGTCTCTGGCTCAGAGTATGCCAGTCTTGGGTTGGGTAGAACTCTCAGTGTAAGAAGCTCTTGCAGGCTGCATCTTGTGAACCATTTTAGCTCTTTTCCACTTGAGTGTATATTTGTTATAGCAGCTAGTGATGCCCTAATCTCAGCCCTGTTTAGCATGTTTGATTGATAAAATTGTTTGTTCGTTCATTGACTGCTATAAAAAAATGATGCAATCCCTTAGAAGCACATAATTCTTTAGAAAGGCATATATTTTGTTTGCATACTTAGCCAGGTGACAAGAAAACTCCATACCTGGGTTACATCCCTCTGGTACCTAAAAAGTCACCCTTGTAGGAACTACAAAACACCTTGCCCTTGAATTTTCTAAGCACCACGTCTGTTACCGCACATGTAGAATGTCTTTAAAGATATCACTGCTAATATTCCTCTTAGAGCTCCTCTTAACAGATTTACCTTAAAGTTTGTGGGAAAAAATGCGTATTTTATCTAATGAATTTATATACTTAAACTAAAACAAGGATAACATCATGATGAATGTTTCATTGTTTGCTGTAGATTCTAAGCAGCTTAGATCTCAATTTCATAATAGCTGTCCTCAGAAAACATTTCTTATACTATATTCTCTTCCCTCTGCCACTTGGTGTATTTTATCCAACAGTAAGGTATTTTTTTCTTGGAAAATCCATACCTCTATGTATGTTGCCTTGTATATTTTTGAGATGCACATATTGCATATTCGTATATTTGCCCTCCTCATTCAATTCTTCTCAACACACTGTTTTCAGGAAAAAAAGTTTTCCCTAATGATTTCAAACCTTTATGTTCCATGTTACTTTCACTTATTTGAAATAACCTAGGCCTATCAATAGAAGGCTTTGAGTTCGTCGATCAGGTTAACAAGCTGGGAGCAGTATGGGTCGGGTAGAACTCATACAATTAAAATAGTGACCAAGTGAAAAGTATCTAGACACTTCTCACTAACCAGCGGAAGCAAAAGGTGAAACAAGACACTTTTACTCATGCATCTAACTCTCTACTTCCCTAGTGCATATTCTTTTTTCCTCCTACCCGCCTTGGGATACTTGACTTGGACAGTGAGGAACTAATGGTGATTTTCACCAAGAAATAAGAAACACTCCCAGGTAGAGCAAATCTCTCTGAGTATTTATTTTCTGTTCAGAATTCACTTTAAACCCGAGGAAATTCTCCAGAGCAGTGACCTGGGACACCCGTAGCTGCCTAATCATTCTCTTAGCAGTTATGTGAGATATACATCCAACATAAGCATGTACTTAATTTAAATACTACTTTTTAAATAATTAGTACCATCTTCCTCTACAACCAGTCCCTTTTCTGTTGCTTTCTCAGGAATACATAAACACATTCTCCAAAATATTTTTTCCAAAGCATTCTAAAAATAAATTATAAAGAGCAGAAGAAATTAGTGTATTTGTCAGAAACATGGCAACTTATATATGCAAGTAATTTTCACATTATTCTTTAGTGTCAAAGTTTGAGAATATGTAATGTTAATGGAGGCTTCACTGTTCTCTGTATATACCTCACACCAAACAGGAAGGTGATAGGAACCGGCATCCTGAGAGGCAACAAATAGAAAAGCCTACCTCTGCCTTCATCTTTTAATTTCTTCTGGGATTCCCTGAAGTAAATGATAGACTCTCAATAGTATACTCCGGATACAGAATTCCAAACTGATAAGAGCTGATAAGGAATTATAGAAGTCACCTGGTTTAATCCTCTTTTTTTTCTTTTCCTTTTGTTTTCTTTCTTTTTAACATATGAAAAAGACCTTAATCAAATAATTAATGAGAGAATCACTAAGATGAGTGTTCTTTGTTCCCATCTGATATTGAAAAGATGTGTCTTATTTCCAAGTCTCAGAATTTTTTTTATCTGACAGTACCCACTCTTGTTATAATCAATCTCCAAAGTCTATTTTTAAAAGGTTTACCTCATAAGCTTTGGCCTGTTTATTTCTACAAGCGCAATAAGAATGCTAATTAATCACATAGGCCTTCTTGAGTTTTGTCTGCAAGTGTAATACCATACAATATTGAGCAACTAGTAAGGCCACAATTGACTTCTGTCCACAAGTTTATATAAGAAACCTCAAATTGGACTTATAATGCTTATTGTTGTTCTCCCAGCCAAGGCTAGGAAACCAAGCCCAAGATACATGCTCCACCAGATTTCATGAACAGCCCCTATACACTTAGGTGAAATACTCTCTCGTTGAGGTCCTCCAATATTGATAATGTCCCCTGTCCTGTCAGGAAGCGACCATCATTATTACCAGTGAGACTGGCATTCTATAGGCAGGTACAAGAGCACTTTCCTGGAAAGACTTTGTAGGCATTAAGCCCATATATATTTCTTAATACTGAGTTTTTCACATCTGATTAAAAGATGATCATTCTCAAATATATCACTGCAGATATAATGGTTAATTTTATGCATCAATTTGACTGGGCTAAGGGATACCTAGATAGATAGCTGTCAAAACATTATTTCTGGGTGTGTCCATGAGAGTCTTTTAAGAAGAAGTCAGTGAGTTAACACACGAAGATCACATTCACCAGTATGAGTGGACATTATCCAATCTATTGAGGAATGAATACACACACACACATATGTGTATATATATACACACATATGTACATATATACACATATGTGTATATATAAACTAAAACAAGGATAACATCATGATGAATGTTTCATTGTTTGCTGTAGATTCTAAGAAGCTTAGATCTGAAGCTTACATGTATATATATGTGTACATATGTATACATATGTGCATATATGGGTACGTATGTGTACATATGTATACATATGTGTATATATGTATATATGTATATATACACATACATATATACACACGTGTGTATATGTGTATATATGTATATGTGTGTATATACACATGTGCACACACGTGTGTATATACACATATACACATACACACACATATATATATATATATATAGAAAGAGAGAGAGAGAGAGGAATACATATATATAAAACCTGTTGGTTCTGTTTCTCTGGAAGACCCTAAGGACCTTGATAGCACAATTAAGTGGGCCAATCATAAGCTGGTAAAAAGGAGAACATATTCTTAATGAGCCAATGCAAATAATGATATTGTCATGAAATGTAAAAAGACTCAGTAAATGTAATTGTTTCTGAATCCTGAGGGGTCAATAACAGCTGCTGTTTTAAAATGACTCATGTCAATTAATTGTGGTTAGAAGAGTTTTTTTTTGTAAAGAGCTTCCTTATATACTCATAAAATAGCATTAAAAATAATACCAACTATAATCCAAACAAATAACCACAAATTAATGTCCCTTCTGACTTTATTCGGTCCCTCCCATGTAATTCTCTACATCTTGGGTCAACAGCCTGCTTTAATAAAGTATGTCTGCTTGGGGACTACAAAGTGTCCTGGAAATCCTTACCCAGTCCACTTAAATACAAGCTGAAATGTGTCTGAGAGATGTTAGCTCAGAAGCCAAGGATCTGTTCTTTGAAATATCAATAAAGTACCTGGTATATTCCTTTCTAATCCAGTCTGAGTCTGAGTTTCCTTGCTGAGACAAATTCTAGCCTATAGCCTATAACAGGTTTCAGACAAACATCAGGAAGCAGAAGTCCATGTAGTTAACATTTTTTTTGTTGCTCTTGCTTCCTTTGGTTAAGTACGTATCTTTCTTCTTTCTGAAAAACTTCCTTTAACATTTCTTGTAGTGCAAGTATGTTGATGCTAAACTATTTCACGTTTTATATACCTGGAAAAGTCTTTATTTGGACTTCAGCTTTTAAAAGTATTTTTGTTGGATAATAGATTCCTGTATGCTCCATCGTTTTCTTGCTTGCATTGTTTCCAGTGTGAAACCTGTTGTCATTATTATCTATGATCTACTATATGGAATGGGTCATCCTTCATCCAGTTGATTTTAAGATTTTCTTTATCACTGGTTTTGAGCAATTTAATTGTAATTTGCCTGGGGTTCATTTTCTTCTTTCTTCTGCGTAGAGTGCATTAAAACTCTTGGATCTATGAGTTTCTAACTTTTATCAAATTTAGAAAATGTTTGGCTATCACTACTTCAAATATTCTCTGGATTGCACCCCCCAACCAGGGACTCCAATTGTATGTATATCAGGCTGCTTGAAGTTGTCCTATAATTCACTACATGCTCTTTTATTTTCTTTTTAAATGCTGCTGCTTCTATTTTTTCACTTTAGATAGATTGTTGCTATTTTATTATTATTATACTTTAAGTTCTAGGGTACATGTGCACAATGTGCAGTTTTGTTACATAGGTATACATGTGCCATGTTGGTTTGATGCACCCATCAACTCGTCATGTACATTAGGTATTTCTCTTAATGCTATCCCTCCACCAACCCCCACCCCACAACAGGCACTGGTGTGTGATGTTCCCTGTCCTGTGTCCAAGTGTTCTCATTGTTCAATTGCCACCTATGAGTGAGAACATGCAGTGTTTGCTTTTCTGTCCTTGTGATAGTTTGCTGAGAATGGTGGTTTCCAGCTTCACCCATGTCCCTGCAAAGGACATGAACTCATCCTTTTTTATGGCTGCATAGTATTCCATGGTGTGTATGTGCCACATTTTCTTAATCCAGTCTATCATTGATGGGCATCTGGGTTGGTTCCAAGTCTTTGCTATTGTGGATAGTGCTGCAATAAACATATGTATGCATGTGTCTTTATAGCAGCATGATGTATAATCCTTTGGGTATATACCCAGTAATGGGATCACTGGGTCAAATGGTATTTCTAGGTTCTAGCTCCTTGAGGAATCACCGCACTGTCTTCCACAATGTTGCTAATTTCAAGTTCATCAATCTTTTCTTCTGTGCTCTCTATTTTTTTGTTAATCCCATCTGGTCTATTTTCTATTTCAGACATTTTCATCTTTATTAGTTCAAATTTGGTCCATTTTATATTTCTCATGTTACTACTTTATTTTTTCACATATTCAGTACAGTTAGAGTAACCCTTTTAATACCCTTTTCTGTTAATCCTAACATCTATCAGCTCTCTTTATTACAGGTTATACTTTCCCGCTTTTTTGTATGCCTGAAAAGTTTTTATTGGTTGCCAGTCATTGTGAATTGTACCTTGTTTGGTTTTAGATATGTTTGTATTCCTATAAATATTTTTGAGATTGTTCTCAGATGCCATTAATTTACTTGGAAACAGTTTCATCTTTTCAGGTCTTTCTTAAGATTTGGTAAGCAGGAAAAGGGAAGTGTTTATGGCTAATCATTCCCCATTATTCAGGCAAAACCCTTCTGAGTATGCTACCCAATGGCCTGTGAATCTTAAGATTTTCCTGTCCGGATGATGAGAACAGGCACTATTAACAGCCCACTTGAGGTTCAGGAACAATTATATCTCATGCCATTGGATGGTTCTTTTCCTGGACTCAGGTAATTTCACACACAAGTGCTTATCAGTACTACATTGAATACTCAAGGAAGACTCTCCACAGAACTCTAGAGTTATATCTCTGTGTAGATCTGAGAATAATCGTTACTGTTATTTCTTTACTGCTATATAAATGTGGCATATGCCTTAAAGACACTTGCCGCTGAAGAGAGTTTTGATTACTACTTCAGAAAAATTAAATTCCTTTTTAAAAAACCAAATACTATTATCCCATAAATACATGTAGTAAACAAGGTAGATGCTTACCTGCTCAGATTCTGAGTATTTTAATGGTAATTATTATGCTGTAGATATTAGTCTAGTAAACACATAATTTATTCTTATATTATTTTGGCATTTCTCTAAAATGCTCTACTCATTTTTCTTATGTCCATCATTTCCTACACTGTTGATCTGAAAAATGGCTTGCACCTTTTACCACGGATAAGACTCCTAAAAAGGAAAGAGAAAACATTCAAGTACTAGTGAGTTTGTATTTGAATTTGAGTTTGTATTTGAGTGTGGGGAAAATTGGGCTGGGCTGCAGTATGTGTAGCATGAATATGTGGGTGTGTGGGTATGTTTATTATACTCACACATGTATCATACTGTAGCATGGCCATGTGTCTGAGAAGTCTCTTGTATAGTTATGTATCTGAGATTTATGAATCTGGGAATGAGATTTAGTATGGCTGTGTATTTATAAGGCCTTCTATATGGATATGAGTCTCATGCAAGGGAACTACACTTTTGTGGAATTATGTGAGATGGTTAGGTATGCTGCCATGAAGTAGTTGTGTGGAAATGGCAGGTGAGGAGAGGCAACACTAGGCAGGGTGATAACAATGAGCAAATGGGGCTTCAGATTCTAAATTTTCATAGCAATGAGATTCTGTTGTACCTAATTTGAATTCAATGACCATGCCCTTAAAGCCCTTGGTTCTAGGACAAATTCTCAAAAGTAAATGAAGATTTCAGAATATATCCACCCAAAACTCATACTTGAAAACGCCTCATGTTTCAAAATTTTATTTTTTAGTATTGTTTATGCTGCGGCAGCATTTAAATAAAATTTTGATGCCCTCTAAAAGCACCCTGCGAAACAAATGAAGTATGATGAGCAAACAGCTAAGAAGTCAGGATCTATTTATCTAAATACAATTTGGCTAAGGAAGATGGCTATGCTTGCCAAGTTTGAGAGAGTCTATCTTGGTAGCTGCTTTGCTATCAGATGCAGGACTTCCACAGATAAACAGAAAAGCAAAATAGGCATAGAAAGGATCATTTTATAAAGGTTCCATCACTCCCATTATCTCCCCATGTCTCGTGGAAAGTAGCCCAGAACAAACCCATGAGCCAGTTGGAGCCCTATGTACTGCTATTCTTTTGGAGGAAACACCTTGGGAGGTATTAAAAGAGAACATAACAAATGGCCAGTTGCTGATATGTTTAAGACCATTCACCAAACATTTCTGAAAACCTCTTTCCATTGTGCCTAGCACAGTGCTAGGAGCAGAGTACATAGAAGTAGGCTAAGACATGACCTCTGTCCTGATGATCAAGTACAAAGACATCCAACAAATATAAATGATACAGTGTTTTACCCTGAAGGATGTGTCATGTTTTCTGTTATCCACTCAAGTCCCAGCACTATGCTATACTTGGCATCAAAAGAACAGCATCCAAGCATCCTGTGGTAATACAGAATGAACTTTCCTTGCTGCCTGCATTCAATTTTGATGTCAAGAGACTGTTCTTCAATCATATATGAGGCATATCTGATTAAACATAAATTTTATCCAACTAATAGTTATTGGGTGACTATTATGACCCAGGCCATGTTCTAGGACCTTAAGATATAATGATAAACAAAGTAGAACAAGATCATGCTCTTCATTTAGCTTGGAAGAAAGACAATAAACAATAAATATACATAAGGAATAAGGTAGCTACCTAGTAATGTAGATGATAAGTGCCATGGACGTGGGTATTCAGACTGGTTAAGGGGAATCAGTAGTAACGAGGGGGGAGGTTAGAGCTTTAAATAAGAAGGGCAGGGTAGCTCTCACTGAGAATATGATATATATATGAGAGAGGACATGAAGGAGACAAGGGAGTTGACCAAGGAGCTATGTGGGAGAGAGCACTGGGGAAAGGGCATTCCTGGCAGAGAAAACAGGTAGAGTCAGATCCTGAGTGGGGAGCATGCCTGGCCTGCTCAAGGAACAGCAAGGAAGCCAGTGGGCTGCAGCTGAGGTATGGAGAGTAGGAGATGAAGTTAGAGGTGGGGGATGATGGTGGTAGTGGTGCATATTATGTAGGCTCTAGGGGGTCATGAAAAGGACATTGAAAGGAAGTTGTAATATAGGGGAAAGAATACTACACCTGCTACCAGAAAGGCCAGGTTCAAACCCTGATCTATACCTTTTCTAGAGGTATGACTTTAGGCAAGTCACTTAATTGTCCAGAGCTAAGTTTCCTCAAGTTAGTGGAAGAAACATTTTTGAAGTGCTTCCTCTGCACCAGTGGATTCAGCAAAAGAAAACAGGATGTATTTGGCCAAGAAGTCTACAGGCTATTAGGAAGAGAAGGCAAGGAAACCAACAGGTCCAGTAGAGTACAGTGAATGGAACAATGAAAGTGAAAGGTAGAGAGGTGTTGGCGTGGGGGAAACCTTCCTGATCACACACTCACCACCTGCTTCATATTCTCTATCACAGAACTCTGTTTTCTTCACTTCATGGCACACAGAACAATTGAAAATTATTACATTCTTTGTTTTATTGTCTCTATCTCCTCATTAGAAAAATATCTCAGGGCAGGACCCTTGTCTCACTTCTTCACTGCTCTATTGTATCCCAAATGCCTAGCACAGGGCCAGCACAATACTAGCCCTTCATGTTGTGGAAAGAGTGTAATAACGGAAAGCTTCAGAGAGTAGGGTTATGTCCAGACATATAGAAACCACCTCCTAAAAAAGCACAGGGTCTGTTTACCAAGAGTCACACATCTACATTACAGAAGTGTAATACCAGTTCTCTCATAAAATGGTTATGAGAATTCAACAAGATCATGTATTTGAGTGGTGTGGAGTGGCTCCCCATAGTTGTGGTGGGAACCAAGTTGATAATATTTGTTACAGATGGTTTGCTCTGTATGTGGCTGAACGACCTCTTCGATGAAACTGGCATGCAATTGCCTAGACGTCTCAGTGCTATTTAAGGAGGCTGTTGTGTCAGCAAGAAGAATTCATGAGTATGTTACTGCTATCTCCCAAACCTTGCAAAGGGGTATCTAAATCCTCATTCTCCCTTTGTAGTCTCTTACTACCTCAGCAACACTGGGATAAAACTATAATAAATAATCAATAGCACTCCTCTCGAGGGAAATGCTGCTCTAGCAGTCCATGAAAGACAAATGCTGCTGTAGCCATTGAAAGAAATTACCTTTATGAAAGATCTACTAAATCAACACGGGGGAGCATTGGGATGAGAAAAAAGAATACCAACAATGGATTTTGTCAGACTCACACAGAGCAATCCAGAAATGTTGTAAAACATTATACAGATAACCCCCCAGAAGTCAAAGAACCAGCATTTATAATGCATTTGAGATGCAGCTTTGAGACATGTTCATATAACTTCCATATTATTTTTCATTTAAATCAAAACTGAAAGTTGAAAAGATTTTCTGAAATTTATGCCACAATCATCTCTTTAGTGTTGCATTGCATCTAGTGTTGTAATAATCAGGTAGGAAAAATATGCACAGGGAGATCGTTTTTCAAGTCTTTGATTCTATAGAGGCTGAAAATTGTAGAAAAATACCAGAGGATTTGAAGTGACAACAAAGTTAGGATCAAACCCTGGCTCAGCTATTTAAAGCTATGTGCTCATCAGCAAGTCGCTTAGTCTCTAAGAGTCATATATAAAATGGAAATTATAATACTTGTCCTCATGGAGTTGACAGAAGGAACAAATGAGATAATAGATGTGAAAATAATTCTTTACAATGTGAACTTATACACAGATGTTATGCCGATTATTTTGATGTCTACAAATGATAACTGGTAATAGTACAGGTTTTCTAGTAGTTCAAGTTGCTACTACTAATAACATGTTGTTTCTGAATAGTTATGATCATGTAGCTGTCATATTTTTGATGATTCTCCTGCCTATAGATTATCAAAACTCCATATTTAACATCTAAGGAATTTCTCAACATTACGTAAGATTTCAGACTGTGTCGTCCATTATTCCTTCCCTACTATCTAGACCAGTCCCTGGCACATAGGTGGTACCTGCTATATAGCTGTTGATTAATGGATTAGTTAACAAACCTACATTTCTATCCCACTCACCATTACTCTTCTTGATACACAGCCCAGAGTTCAGCCTCACTGAATTACATTCTGCTCATACACATTCTATACCTTTCCAGCTTCAAGCCTTTGTTCAAACTTTTCTTCCACCTGGAATGCCCTCCCCCCACTCCTTTCCATGTTTTCTTATCTTTACCTAATAGCCTTCTCTTTGGTCCCAAGTAGAAGTAACATCTTCCTCCTCAAGCCCCCTAGAATATTTTATTTGTACTTCTCACATGATACTTGTAACATTTATTATTGTGTTATGCAAATTGAACAATGTGTTATATTTCCCCTACTAAGCTACATCCTTAATGAATTTAGGATCCTTAATGGATTCATTGCTGCATTGAACACAGCACCTATCACAGTCCCCTGAACAAAATAGATGTTTCTATGGCTTAAATCTGTCCCCCAAATTTCATGTGTTAGAAATGTAATCCTTAAATTCATATATTGATTTTGTTTGGAGATGAGGACCTTAGAATGCAGTTAGGATTAGGTAAAGTTATCAGGTTGAGGATGCCACGATGGTATTGGTTGCTTTATAAGAAGAGAAAGAGAGACCTGAGCTGACACATTTGTCAGCTCACCATTTGATGCCTTCTACCCTGTTATGCTGTAGCAAGAAGGCCTTCACCAGATGCTGGCCTCTCAATCTTGGACTTCCATGTCTCCAGAACAATAAGACATAACTTTCCTTTCTTTATAAATTACCCAGTCCCTGGCATTCAGTTAGAGCAACAGAAAATGGACTGAAACAATGTTCAATAAATGTTTGTGAAATATCTGAATGAAAGACAAGTAGAAGGTTAAAAGGATTATAAATTTCCTACTCACTGTTAAAAATTATACAAAGTGCTCCAATTCTGTTTAATCAGGATATGGTTTCTTGACAATTAAACCCACTTTGTTATTGAAAAATTAAGACACCAGAACATTGTGAATTCAACACTCACATTAAAATGTCTTGGGAGCTTATATTTTCTAATTTAATGATTCAGTAGAGATGAAGATTGTGTATGATGCAAATTTGTTAAAAATTCAGCAACTTGTATTAACTAAATCTCAATCTGCAAGCTTGAAATCTTCTTTATGATAATATTCTGTTTGATGACCTTTTATATTTATCCTTTGGAAACTGTGCTTAGACTTAATAACCCAACTTTCTCATTATCATTTATTTTGACCTCAAGACTAATTTTGCAGCCTGCAGGGGAAAACTTTTCCTGCTAATTAGTTCTCCTTGGTTGTATTCCAAGAGAAATGACAAATTTCACTCTGTTTAAGATGCCTCTTGATACTGGCTTCAGCCAACCGAAAAAACCATATATAATTTTAAACTCATCTATTTTTCCCCATGAGAAGAAACCAACATTTTATGAAAGCATTCCTCTAGCGATTGTCAGCATTTAGCTGCACACAACTTGGAACCCTGGTATTTCATTGTTAACATAATTAAATACAGAAGTAGTCAAATAATTTGGAAATAGTATACTAATATTTCAATAAGTTGACTAGGGTCTGACTTTTATCCTAGATTTATTTCAAATAATTGGTTTATTACTAAAGTTTACCTCTATTTTCTCTGTCAGGTTGATTACACACTATTAAAACTTACACAATTAAGGACTATTTTAGTGTTGAAGTTAAATAATTTATTAATGGATCTGTATTATGAGTAGCAATTTTCAGCCATTTGTTTATCCTTTAGGAAGGAGACAAAGAGGTGTGATTACTAAATTCTGTTTTAATTCTAACTTTTCTACTGTTTCAAAATTCTTGGAGATGTTTCAGCTTTTTAGAGTCACCAATTTTCAACAGTGACATTTGTATTGGACTATTGACAAGGCACACTTTTTTGTTGCCAATGCAGCCCTCCCCTGTGCTCTTTTACTGTTATTCTATTAAAAATCTCAGATGAAGTAAGCATACCTCAGCTATTTCCCTTTTAGTGATGCTTTATCAAATGGGGTATTTGAATACCCTGAGTTCAAATTTTAATTTTGCCACGAACTCATGTGTTTTGGTTTTGCCAATTTTTCTCTTCAGATCCCCTTGCTAGAATAAGATATTTAACAGCCCTATGCTCATTTTGTAATTTATAAAATGAATATAACACATTTACTACCTTCAATTTACATCTAACACTTTGTAAAACACAAATTTAACCATGTTATCTCTGCTTAAAATCCACCAGTGGCTTCCTGATGCATACAAGATGAAGACTATACTTGTTAGCTTGGTAAACTAGGTCCTCCTTGATCTGACCATTATTGATCTCTGCAGGTATCCTATCTGCAAAATGAGTTGTTGCAACTTGCTCACACTACCTAATGCCAACTGTTAACATCTACTCTCTACTCCACATTCAGTAATGTAAAATTGCCCACAATGGGAGTATTTACATCATAGAAATCTGCAACTAGAGAGTGAGTTGTTAAACATTCAGCAGCACACCGCTGGTGGTAGGTATTTCAACCAGAAAAGCTATGATAACTCTCCAATAACATCTTATCCAACTCAAAGGAAAAGCCAAAATATTTATAATGGCTTGGAATGTTTTACCACTCTGGCCCTCATTACTTCACTACCTTCATCTCTTCTTCCTCTCTACTCCATGTATTCTATTCTAGACACACTAGTCTGTTTTCTTATTCCTCAAACACACCATACACACTCTCAGCTAAAAGACCACCAGACACATTCTTGCTATTCTTTCTACTTCAAATGCAAATGCTCACATGGACTCCTTTTCATCTTTGAAGTCAAGTTTCAAATGCCACCTCCTCAGAAATATCTTCCTTGATTAATGCTGCAGCTTTCTTATGTAGCCCTTTTGTGAAAATTAGAACAAATTCCTTTTCTTTTTTTTTTTTAACTTTAAGTTCCTGGATACATGTGCAGAATGAGCAGGTTTGTTACATAGGTATATATGTGCCATGGTGGTTTGCTGCACCTATCAACCACTCATCCAAGTTTTAAGACCTGCATGAATTAGGTATTTTTCCTAATGCTCTCCCTCCCTTTGCCCCCTACCCCAACAGGCCCCGGTGTGTGTTGTTCCCCACCTTGTGTCCATGTGTTCTCATTGCTCAACTTCCACTTATGAGTGAGAATATGAGGTGTTCCTTCCAAATCTACAGACCGAAGTATATAACATAAATTGGGGAATTTCTGCTCTGGTTGAAGTAAAGGCCTGAGGGCCCAGACCCCTCTGCCTAGTCAACCACGAAGTCAATAGACCACAGTGTAAAAATTCCTGAACTGAATGTTCTTGAAAGCCTCTGCCATCTTCAGTATTTTATGACTTTATGATTTTGTCATTTACCAGATTTCTGGGCCAGTGAGGTCATGAATAGCCAACTATATAGATGGCAAATTCATTTATTCAACAAATATTGAGTGTCTCTGTATTCTAGGTACTGTCACATGAAGGGACAAACAGCTTGAAAAAAGCATGGAGATTCTAAGATCCAATCCAGCGGATTTCCTAAACCATTCTCTCAAGTCTTCTTCTATTCTCCCTCTACCAATCCCCAACTTCTTCAAACCAAGAGATTACATCTGAAGATGTAGAAGAAAAATATTATAACCTTTATGTACTATAGGACCTAGAAAATTAGTACCATCATATTATTTCCATTATAGGAGTAATCTTTACTACTTAAACAAGCACATTTGCCCAAAGATTTCCAACAATGAAGCAAGTAATCCAAATATTACTATTAGATAATCTATGGTAGTTTCCTCATTACTTTGTTCATTAGAGTGAACAAAGGCACTAAAAGGCAATCAAAAATCACTCAAGAAATTCATTGGTTTGCAAAGACTATTCAATGTACATTACTTGGCCTATTTAGAAAATGAAATGCAAGACTAAAAAGTGTCAACTG
Source organism: Pan troglodytes (assembly GCF_028858775.2). NCBI lineage: Eukaryota > Metazoa > Chordata > Mammalia > Primates > Hominidae > Pan > Pan troglodytes. Next base: position 144,894,027 of record NC_072421.2, read on the forward strand.
TTAAAAACATTCAGCTCCTTGGTTTAACATAATCCTATAAATTTTTAGATTTTTTGTATCTATTACAAACGAGATTGCTTTCTTGATGTCTTATCAACTAGTTGGCAATTGCTATATTGCAACAGTACTGATTTTTCTGCGTTGATTTTCCTCTCCTGCAACTTTGCTGAATTTATCAGTTCTAGAAATTTTCAGGTAGAGACTTTAGGTTTCTATATATATATAACATGTCATAAGTAAACAGGACAGTTAAATACGAAACACTGATGAAATAAATTGAAGAAGACACAAAAATGGAAAGACATCCCATGTTCACAGATTAAAAGGATATTGTTAAAGTGACATATTACACAAAGCAATCTACCCACTCAGTGCAATTCTTATCAAAATACCAATGACATTCTTCACAGAAATAGAAAAAAAAATTCTAAAATTTCTATGGAATCACAAAAGATCTTTAATAGCCAGTGCAATCATAAGTGAAAAAAATAAACCTGGTGTCATCAAACTATCTCACGTCAAAATACACTACAAAGCTAGAAAAGCAAAAACAGCATGACAGTGGTTTAAAAAAAAAAAGACATATAGACCAATGGAAAAGAACAGAGAATACAGAGACAAATCCACATACTTACAGCGATTTGATTTTCAAAAAAGGTGCCAAGAACATACATTAGAGAAATAACACCTTCTTCAATAATTGGTGGTGGGGAAACTGAATATCCATATGCAGAAGAATGAAACTATACCCTTATCTCTCAACACATACAAATATCAACTTAAAATGGATTAAGTACTTAAATCTAAAACATGAAACTATGAAACTCCTAGAAGAAAACAGAAAAAAAGCTCCGTGACATCGTTTTGGGCAATGACATTTTCAGATATTACCTCAGAAGCACAGGGAACAAAAGCAGAAATAGACAAACAGGATTACATCAAAATAAAAAGCATCTGCAAAGCCAAAGAGACAATCAACAGAGTGAAAAGACAACTGCAGAATGGGAGAAAATACTTGCAATACATTAGTTCAAAAGGGGATTAATATCCAGAATATAAAAAGAGCTCAAACATCTCAACACCAAAATAATAATTATAATAATAATAATTCAATTTATGAATAGGTGAATGACCCAAGTAGACATTTCTCAAAAGAAAATATATAAGTGGCCAAAAAATACATGAAAATGCTCAAGATATCTAAATATCAGGAAAATGCAAATTAAAACCACATTAAGATATCATTTCACCCCAGTTAGAATGGCTATCATCAAATGGACAAAAAATAACAAATGCTGCCAAGAAAGTGAAGAAAAGGGAACTCTTATATACTTTTTGTGGGAATGTAAATTCCTACAGTCATGAAAAATGGTATGAAGTTTCCTCAGAAAACTAAAAACGATACTACCATATAATCCAGTAATCTCACTATTGAGTATATTACCTGAAGGAAAGAAAATCAGAAATTCAAAGAGATACCTGTACCTCCATGTTTATTGCAACACTATTCACAATAACCAAAAATCAATCTAAGTACACATCAATGGGTGAATGGATAAAGAAAATGTGGTGCATATATGCCATGGAATACTATCCAGCAATTAAAAAAGAATGAAATTCCGTAATTTGTGGCAATGTGGATGAGCCCAGAGGATATTATGTTAAGTGAAATAAGCCAGGCACAGAAAGATAAATACCATGTTTCCTCACTCATATGTGGAAGCCAAACAAGCTGATCTCATAGAAATACAGGAATACCTTGTTTTATTCATCTTTGCTTTATTGCATTTTGTGGATTTTTTTTTTAACGAACTGAAGGTTTGTGGCAACTCTGCATAGACCAAGTCTATCAGCACCATTTTTCTATCAGCGTGTGCTCATTCCGTGTTTCTGTGTAACATTTTGGTAATTCTCACAATATTTCAAACATTTTTATTATTACATCTGTTATGGTGATCTATAATCAGGAATCTTTAATGTCACTATTGTAATTGTTTGGGGGCACCATGAATTGTGCCCATATAAGGTGGTGAACTTAATAAATGTTATGTGTGCTCTGACTGCTCTACTAACCAGCTGGTCCTCCATCTCTCTCTGCTCAAGTGTTCCTATTTTCTGAGATTCAGCAACATTGTAATTAGGCCAATTCATAACCCTACAATGGCCTAAGTATTCAAGTGAAATAAAGAGTTGCATACCTGTCATTTTAAATCAAAAGGTAGAAATAATTAAGTTTAGTGAGGAAAGCATGTCAAAAGCCAGGATAGGCTGAAAACTAGGCTACTTGCACCAAACAGCCAAGTTCTGAATGCAAAGGAAAAGTTCTTGAAGAAAATTAAAAGTGCTACTCCAGTGAACACAGGAATGATAAGTAAGCAAAACAGCCGTATTGCTGATGTGGGGAAAGCTTTAGTGATCTGGATAGATCTAACCAGATATAACATTCCCTTAAGCTGAAGCCTATTCCAGAGCAAGACCCTAATTCTCTTCAATTCTATGAAGAATGAGAGAGATGAGAAAGCTGCAGAAGAAAAGTTTAAAGCTAGCAAATGTTGGTTCTTGAGGCTGAAACAAAGAAGCTGTCTTTATAACATAAAAGTGCAAGGTGGGCCGGGCACGGTGGCTCACGCCTGTAATCCCAGCACTTTGGGAGGCCAAGGCGGGTGGATCACAAAGTCAGGAGACCGAGACTATCCTGGCCAACATGGTGAAACCCTGTCTCTACTAAAAATACAAAAGTTAGCTGGGCGTAGTGGCACGTGCCTGTAATCCCAGCTACTCGGGAGGCTGAGGCAGGAGAATCGCTTGAACCAGGGAATCGGAGGTTGCAGTGAGCCGAGATCGTGCTACTGCACTCCAGCCTGGTGACAGAGAGAGACTCAGTCGCAAAAAGAAAACAAGAACAGTGCAAGGTGAAGCAGCATGTGCTGATGTAGAAAATGCAGCAAGTTATTCAGAAGATACAGTTAAGGCAATTGATGAGGGTGGCTACATTATACAACAGATTCTCAATGTAGACAAAACAGCCTTCTATTGGAAGAAGATGCCATCTGGGACTTTCATAGCTAAAGAGAAGTCAATGATTGGCATTAATGTTTCAAAAGATAGACTTACTCTCTTGTTAGGGGCTAATGCATTTGTGATTTTAAGTTGAAGTCAATGCTCGTTTACCATTCTGAAAATCCTGGAGTCCTTAAGAATTATGCTAAATACATCCTGACTAATACAGCCTGACTATGCCCTATAAATGAAATAGCGAAGCCTGGATAACAGCATATCTGTTTATACCATGGTTTACTTAATATTTTAAGCCCGTGGTCAAGACCTCCTCCTCAGAAAAAAAAGATTCCTTTCAAAATATTACTACTCATTGACAAGGAATCTAGTCACTTAAGAGTTCTGATGGGGATGAATGTTGTTTTCATGCCTGCTAACATTACATTTATTCTGTAGCCCACGGATCAAGGAGCAATTATGACTTTCCAATCATCTTTAGAAAACATGTTTCAAAAGGTTCTAGCTGCCATAGATAGTAATACCTTTAATGGATCTGAGCAAAACAAATTGAAAATCTTCTGGAAAGTATTCACAATTCTCAATGTCATTAAGAACATTTGTGATTCATGGGAAGAGGTCGAAATATCAACACTGACTAGAGTTTGAAAGAAGTTGATTTCAATCCTTGGGAATGACTTTGGGAGACTCAAGACTTCCATGGAGGAAGTAATTGCAGATGTGGTGGAAATACCAAGAGAACTAGAATTAGAAGTGGAGCCTGAGGATGTGACTGAATTGCTGTAGTTTCATGATAAAACTTGAAGGGACAGTGTGTTGCTTCTATGGATGAGCAAAGAAGTTGGTTTCTTGAAATGAAATCTGTTCCTTTTGAGGATTCTGTAAAGATTGTTGTAATGGCAAAAAAAAAGGATTTAGAATATTCCATTAACTGAGTTGATAAAGCAGTGGCAGGGTTTGAGAGGATTGACTCTAATTTTGAAAAAATGTTCTACTGTAGGTAAAATGCTATCAAACACCATTGCATTCTATGGAAAAATCTTTTATGAAAGAAAGAGTCCGTCAATGTGACAAAGTTCATCGTTGTCTTATTTTAAGAAATTGCCACAGCCACCCCAACCTTCATCAACTGCTACACCAATCAGTCATTAGCCACCAATATCAAGGCAAGACCCTCCATCAGCCAAAATATTACAACTCGCTGAGAGCTTAGATTATTATTACCATTTTATAGCAATAAAGTACACTTTTTAGAAATGTTATTGCACACTTAATAGACTACAGTATAGTATAAATATAACTTTCACATTTACTGGAAAACCAAAAAGTTTGAGTGACGCACTTTATTGCAGTGGTCTGGAACAAAACCTGCAATATCTCTGAAGTATGCTTGTAGAGAATACAATAATGGACACTACAGAATGGGAAAGGTAGGGAGGAGGCAGATGAAATGGTTTGGCTGTGTCCCCACCCAAATCTCATCTTGAATTCCCATGAGTTGTGGGAGGTAATTGAATCATGGGGGCAAATCTTTCCTGTGCTGTTCTCAGATAGTGAATAAGTATCACAAGATCTGATGGTTTTATAAAAAGGAGTTCCCCTGCATAAGCTCTCTCTGTCTGCTGCCATCCATGTAAAATGTGATTTGCTTCTCCTTGCCTTCTGCCATGATCCTGAGGCCTCCCAACCATGTGGAACTGTAAGTCCATTAAACCTCTTTCTTTTGTAAATTGTCCAGCCTCTGGTATGTCTTTATCAGCAGCATTAAAACAGGCTAATACAACAGGTATAAGGAAAGGTTGGTTAAAAGATAAAAAATAGAGTTAGATGGAATGAATAAGTTACAGTGTTCTACAGCACTAGAGGGTGACCACAGTTAATAATAATTAATTGTATATTTTTAATAGCTAGATGAGAGGATTTTGAATGTTTTCAGCATGAAGAAATAAATAATTGTTTGAGGTGATGAATATGCTAATTACACTGATTTGATCATTACACATTGTTTACATGTATGGGAATATCATTTTGTACCCTATAAATATGTACAACAATTGCGTGAACTAAAAATATGTTTTAAAAGTAAGTTCCCCAACTAGTCTATCAATTTTGATGAAGATCTGAGTTCAGGACCCAAACTTCCCGCGACAGTTTTTCTACAAACAAGGAAACAAGGCAGAAGGTAGTTATTGTAAGGTTAAAGATATTGATGGCATGAAATGAGGCAGTATCAGTCAGATAATTTTTAGAGATATTTGGAATGCAAAGTCAGCAAACCTTGATACTTTACTGATTATAGATCACAGAGGGCTGGGTGCAGCGGCTCATGCCTGTAATCCTAGCACTTTGGGAGGCCTAAGTGGGTGCATCACTTGAGGTCAGGAGTTCGAGACCAGCCTGGCCAACATGCCAAAACCCCATCTCTACAAATATACAAAAATTAGCCTGGCATGGTGGCATGTGCCTGTAGTCCCAGCTACTCAGGAGGCTGAGGCAGGAGAATTGCTTGAACTGGGGAGGTGGAGGTTATAATGAGCCAAGATCATGCCACTGCACTCCAGCCTGGGTAACATAGTGAGACTCTGTCTCAAAATAATAATAATAATAATTAATTAAAAAATAAGATCACAGAGACAAGGAAGAGGTCAAGGATGAATCCCAGTTTTCTTACTTGCATAACCAAATAGATCAGATGGTACTAACTGCTCAGATACACAATACAGAAAAAGCAGATTGTTGAGGTTGAAGAAAGTGGTGAGTTTAGTTTAGACACTCCCAGTTTTAGTTGACCGTAGAACATCAAGGTGAAGTACTGTATCGCAAAACGGCATCCACGGACATTTGCAGAGATCTTTTAGTTTTTTAATTCTGTTTTTACTGTGATGGCAAATTATAGAAATAAGCATTTTTGAGATCATTTAGTGAAAGTAATTAAATAATAAATGATACATTCAAGCCAAGTGAAAGCCAAGTGATGTCGTGGCAGTTCATTACGTATATACAAAAAGTTTCATCATGATTTAAAAAGAGAAACATAGTGGAATGGAGCCATCATAGGGCACGCAGTATAGGCAAGATGAACTCAAAAAAATCTGGCCTTTAGCAGTCAGCACCATATCCATAGTGAAGAAACCGAGTTTTATTTTGTTTTTTTAATTATCTGTTGCATCATGCTGTGACTTTGTAGTCTTCATTATATTTAATTGGAATTTTTTGTTTGCATTAATTACAAAAAGCACATAAATATACATACATATAGGATTGATTTTTTAAAGTATCTTATAAGTATCATACACAAAAAATAAGAGTTATAGCACTTGGGCATCTATATGAATTTTTTCCTCTAGAAAGAATTGAAACATTACTCAAGTTAACAAAACAAATGCCAGAAATATTAGGTTAAAGTTCAAGACAGATTTAAATTGAAGACACATTGATAATGATAGAGCTATTTGGAAAACAAATATTTGTTGATCATATTAAAGCCATGAGGCTAGCGCTGAGGATAAGTATAGAACAAGAAAAAGCCTATTACTGAAGCTTGAGGGCTGCTAACATTCAGAACTGAAACAGTGAAGGAGGTGGAGAAGGAGCAGCTATAACGGTAAAGGGACAAACAACATAGTATGGTGTAGTAAAGACTAATAAAGGGGACATTTTAAGAATGAAGTAATGGTCCACAGTTGCAAATGCTGCTGGGAGGCCATGTTAGAAAATGACTTGGAATATGACTGTCAGCTCTGGCTAAGTCCTTCCAGTTCCCAGATAGAGGAACACTTGTTCTCCACCCTCAAATCATTCCTACTTAGGGTATATAAGCTACCAGCTAAATATCAATTATCAAATATCACTTACAAGCTAAACATCGAGTAAGCCTTAAAATTAATAATTACCCCCACTGCAGCCTTGCATGCTGGCTCTTATAATGGGTTTGTATCTTTTTGTAACCACACCCCAGTACCACCTGCCCCCCTCGTGGCACCAGCTTGATATTGACACTCGCCTTCCTGAGTTTTAATGCCTGACTCTTCTGACATTCAGCCTATTTTCCAAAACTTTTGCTATGGGCTGTTTTGGTATCTCCTTTAGTCTGCATCAACAGATCAGTTTGGCTTACAGAATTTAGCCCCTGTCCTTACTCATTTTTCTAATACCAATCACGTATCACTTCCAACATAGAAAAGTTTGTGTGACCTCATTTGGTCTTTATAGATCTCTTTATGATGTCTTTTTCAATTAAGATACTTCCATTTTCCCTGAGCTGCTTTTCCTACTTAATTCCTTTTCTCCTTTTTTACCAACATCCAGTAACAGTAATGAAAAAATGTCAATAACCGAACATCTTCACCAGTATTCAGAATCAAGTCTTCAATTCTGTGCGTTCCTTATATGTTATATTTTATACTTTTCTGCATGCTTTTCTTAGTTCATTCTACTCTATGCCTTTAAATTTAGTTTATTCCAGTGCAATAGCAAAGGGGTGACTATCAACTAAATTGCACTTTCCATTAAAAAATTAAGTAGCTTTTAAAAGAGAGCGAGATGACATATTTTAGCTCAGCCACTGCATTTACTACCGAGTTTGTTTTAAAAGCTCATTGTAGAATTTTAAGACCGTATGTGTAGCTTGTTCATGGGTCATTAGGGCGCACTCTGCAGGCTTCAGCAAGGTGATTTTGTAAAACTCTACTAAAGTTAATGAATCCAAGTTTCACTAAATCATTAATTGCATTCAGTGTGAAACTATGTGGTGCTTCTTTCCACAATTACTGGAAATCACAGCAGAGAAAATGCTGAGAAATTGGAAGGGCAAGTATATACAAGTTAGCAAAGTACAATGTTTTTGTTTCACCTCTTGTTGACCTTGGGCATTGTCCCCACAGGATTTTAAAGCAGCCTTGAGAGCATCACTTGCCGGGAAATTCCACTGGAGTGAATTCCAAACTATAGAAAAATCATGCAAGATCATTGCCATTTAGGTCTGACATACTTCAGGTTGCTCCAAACTTGGATATATCTCTGAATTTCTAATTGTGAATTATGTTTATCTTCAAAAGTACCAATAAAATCATATACAAAAGTCAGAAGAACAAGATGTCAGCGTTGGTTTTTTTTTTTTTCATATGCTAGAGAAGGAAAAGTTTTCCTTAATCAGGAGTAACTTCTTATTTTGTAAAATGGGACAGATATTCATATTCTGACTACCTGCTTGTGTCTGGGAGGTCAAATGAAATCACATTCTTTTAGGAAGAGGCAGTCCTCCATGGGCGCTGAGCATCCTTCCAAGTTCTTGCTGACAATGCCAAACAGCAAGGCTTATCGGTCTCTTGATACTAAGCTGTTTCTGTGTCTAGTCACATAGGCAACTAAGTAGGCCAAGGCAACCACAGTAACAAGTTTAGTCCTTGCCATTGTCTGTGAAGTTGGGGTTCTTCTCTTAAAGTCCTCAACTCTAAAATCTTCTTTCTCTTACAGTACCATAGCAACCATAGCATCAGTTATCATCTACGTGCTAAGGATCCCAAATTTGTTTCTTCAGATCTTCTAAGTTTCTAGGCCTCATATTTATCTGCCTACTGAATAACTTCCCTGGATGTACTGTTTGCATTAATTACAAAAAGCACATAAATATACACACATGTAGGATTTATATCCATACTAGTAGCTTTTATAACTTCCCATGTATTTACCCTGGATGTCCCACAGGTAACTCCAAGTACACCTGTCCAAAACTAAGCTCATTATCTCCTTCATTCCCTACTCAGATTTGTTCTTTTTTCCGCCATCTACCTTATATTCCTAGTTATAAACCATGCATCATGTTCATTCACTCCTTTCTCGTTATCAAGCCCCCCAATACGCACGTATTCAATTCACCATATTCCTTCATTTCTACCCACTTACTATGTCTCTATTCCATTTCTTCTCCTCCTCCATCCCCATTGCCACTGGTCTAATGTGATCATCTTTTTCTGAAATTCACTTACTTTCCCTAACAAATGAGAAACTCAATCCTATTTTGGAGATTTACACTTGCTTGTCTCTCTACTTGTCTAAACTGCAAAAAATATCACTAGTGACTGTTTATCTACTTGTCTCACTAGCATTATCTCTTGCCTTCAGCCTAATACCAGCACCTTATGATCCAAAATATATATATATGTGAATATACACATACATACATATACACATATATGTGTCTGTGCATATGTATATATATATGCACATATATATATGCACATATATATATGCATATATATATACGTGCATATATATATATAATGTGCTTGTTTCTAAATTTGGAAAGCTTTTTTCTTTTCTGAGGCAGAGTCTTGCTCTGTCACCCAGGCTGGAGTGCAATGGCACAATCTCGGCTCACTGCAACATCTGCCTCCCAGGTTCAAGCGATTCTTCTGCCTCAGCCTCCCGAGTAGCTGTGGGATTACAGGCACCCACCATCATGCCCAGCTAATTTTTGTATTTTCAGTAGAAACAGGGTTTCGCCATGTTGGCCAGGCTGGTCTCGAACTCCTGGCCTCAGGTGATCCACACGCCTCGGCCTCCCAAAGTGCTGGGATTACAGGCGTGAGCCACCATGCCCGGCCTTGGAAAGCTATTCTACTCTTCCTTGCCATCTATGATGCACCAGCCAGATACTGTTCAAGGAAGGACTTTCTTCCCCAGCTGCTAGGAATTCTATGAGTGGACAATCCTCAACTGGCAGCCCCTTCAAGGACTGCCTCAGCTGTAGACAGCTGATCTGTTCAAAGTTCACATCCCTTCCTAGATGAAACTCACATCTAATGACCAATGCAGGCACATAAATATCTGGACACTTCGACCCACGAGTGTCAACTTACAACTCTGCAAGGCTATTCCATCTTCAGAGCTCCTTGTATATACTTCTAGATGTGTATCACCACTGGGTTTCTTCCTCTGAGTAGTTCTTCTTTCTCCTTCCTTCCATAAATATTGAACCCAAGTATTGAACTCCTTAATAAGTAACCTGCACACTGAACTCCAACTCAGAGTCTGCTTCCAAGAAAACCCAACCTGTGACACCATCACACCGGTTATTTCTTTGAGACAGACTGCTCTTTGACCTATCCTCCTGGTGAATACCTAATGATCCCCTAAGAATCAAAACAAGCATAACTTCTTCTGTTACCCTTTCCTTGAATTTTCTCTTTCACTCCACCCCAACCAGTGTAGTTCATAATTACAGAATCCTTTTGTGCCACCATTATGTTTTGTAGAAAATTAGAAAATCCTGCCAATACAGTAATAACAAAGTATTATATTGTTCATTTATCTGCCTGTATCTCTTAATTAGACCTTGTGCTTCTTCATATGAGAATCTACGTCTCACATGTCTTTATATCCCTACAATATAGCACAGTTACTGGCCCATTATAGGGCACAATGACTATTCATAGGATTACAAATTTCAGTGGAGAATGGGGAATGATGTTATAGGTGGAATGGATAACTTATAAAAAGGTATCAAGTCATGGCAATGCATCATGTATTAATATATCAGTTAACAGTCTTTCATTCAACAAATATTTTTGAGTACCTACTATATAACAATCACATTTTGCATGGGGCAACATGAGATGAACAAGACAGATATAGCCTCAGCCCTTATAATTGATCAAAGAAGACAGACATTGAATAAGTTATTAAAATAGTTATAAGTATTAAGAAGGAGAAGTACAGGGAATTATGTGATTACATAGCAGGATGGTCTGATCTACTCTAGGAGGCTTAAAAGAAGACTTAACAGAATAATTATTTTTTAAAGCTGAGGCCTTAATAGTAAGTAATAGCAAGGTGAAGTCTGGAGAAGAATGAATAAAGAAGATGAAATACCACGGCAGGAGGATCACCCGAGGTCTGAGGTCTGGAGTTCAAACCAGCCTGGCCAACATGAGGAAACCCTGTCCTACTAAAAATACAAAAATTAGCTGGGCATGGTGGCAGGCACCTGTAATCCCAGCCACTTGGGAGGCTGAGGCAGGAGAATGGCTTGAACCCAGAAGGTGGAGATTGCAGTGAGCCGAGATCTCGCTACTGTCCTCTAGCCTGGGTGACAGAACAAGACTTCATCTCAAAAAAAAAAAAAAAAGATGAAATAGCATGTGTCATGACTCTAGACAGCAAAGAGGATGACATATTCAAAGACAAGAAAGAAGACTAGAAAGAAAGAACAAGAACCGTCATTAGAAAGGAAATTTAGAGCCAGACTATTGGAAAATGATTACTAACAGTAACATATTAGAATTTTATTTAGGAAAAATCTGCATCTATTGAAAATAATTTATTCAAACATCAACATGATAATCTGCTGCATTGGTGATAAATTAGAATAAAGAGAGCCTGGACCGGGCACATTGGCTCACTCCTATAATCCCAACACTTTGGGAGGCCAAGGCCGGCAGATCACCTGAGGTCGGGAGTTTGAGACCAGCCTGACCAACATGGAGAAACTCCGTCTCTACTAAAAATACAAAATTAGCCAGGCATGGTGGCACATGCCTGTAATCCCAGCTACTCGGGAGGCTGAGGCAAGAGAATCGCTTGAACCCAGGAGGTGGAGGTTGCAGTGAGGCGAGATCATGCCACTGCACTCCAGCCTAGGCAACAAGAGTGAAACTCCATCTCAAAAAAGAATATATATATACAAAAAAAAAGAGCCTGGAGGCAGAGGAACTGTCTAGAATGCTGTTTATTCACTTATTTATAATTTCAAAAATATATTTAGGTGTGAAATTATCATGGTCTGGACTAAGACAGTGGCAAACAGGATGGACAGAAGGTTTTATGCAAGAAAGATTTTTGTAAAGTGCAATTGGAAGACTCAGTGATTTGTTAAATACAGAAAATGAAAAAACGAAACAGCCATTATGGAAAACAGTATACAGGTTTCTTAAAAACACTAGAAATATATCAACTATACAATCCTGCAATCTCACTACAGGGTATTTATTCAAAAGAAAGGAAATCAGTCATCGAAGGGATAACTGCACCCCCATGTTTATTGCGGCACTATTCAGAATAGTCAAGATATGGAATCAACATAAGTGTCCATCAGCAGACACATGGATAAATAAAACATGGTGTATACACACAATGGAATACTATTTTGCCACAAAAAGAATAGGATCCTGTCATCTGCAGCAACATGGATGAGCCTGGAGGACATTATGCTAAGTGAAATAAGTCAGGCACAGAAATATAATATGGTAAGTTTCCATTCATATGTGGAAGCCAAAAAGTTGATCGCATAGAAGTAGATAGTAGAATAGTGGGTACTCTAGGCTGGGAAGGGTAGAAGGAAGGGAAGGGGAAGAAGAGGTTCATAGCTACAAAATTATAGGTAAATAGGAGGAATAATTTCTGGCATTCTATAGCCCTGTAGGGTGATTATAGTTAACAAAAATTTACTCTATATTTTCAAATAGCTAGAAGAGAGGATTTTGAATGTTCTCAACATGAAAAAATAAATATTACTTGTTAGAGGTGATAGATATGCTAATTATCTGATTTGATCATTACAAATTGTATTACATTACACAGGTTTGGAAATGTATTACACATTGTATTACACATTGCAATACAATACACATTGTATTACACATTGCAATACAATACACATTGTAATACAATACAATGTAATACAATACACATTGTATTACAATTAATACAATACACATTGTATTACAATTAATACAATACACATTGTATTACAATTAATACAATACACATTGTATTACAATTAATACAATACACATTGTATTACAATTAATACAATACACATTGTATTACAATTAATACAATACACATTGTATTACAATTAATACAATACACATTGTATTACAATTAATACAATACACATTGTATTACAATTAATACAATACACATTGTATTACAATTAATACAATACACATTGTATTACAATTAATACAATACAATGTATTACAATTATTACAATGTAATTTTTGTATTACATTGTAATTGTAATTTTTTGTAATTGTAATTAATTATAATTACAATTTTGTAATTGTAATTAATTATAATTACAATTTTGTAATTGTAATTAATTATAATTACAATTTTGTAATTGTAATAATTATAATTACAATTTTGTAATTGTAATTGTAATTTTGTATTACAATACAATGTATTACAATTAATACACTACAATGTAATACAATACACATTGTAATACACAATTACACAATGTAATACAATACACATTGTATTACATTACACAGGTTTGGAAATGTCACACTGTGACCCATAAATATGTACAATGATTATGTGTCACTTAAAAAAAGAAAAGAAATAAAGTGAAAAATGTCTTGGATTGTCTTGTAGAATGTTTGAGGTGCAATAAAGAGTGTTCCTCTCCTAAGACAAGTACATGAATCAAGAACTAAGACACAATCAGTTGTTTATTGATGATAAACATGATTTGCTCTTTATATCGAAGTCAACATATACACTATTGCAGTAAGATCTCATGTTTTCACCTACCAAGTTTGGGTTATTCATTCAGCTAATACTTATTTATTGAACCCTAACTGCCATATGCCAGTCACTAGGCCAGATAGCAAGGATAGAGTATTAAAAAAGAGATTCATTTCTGCCATCACAGAGCTTTTTACCAAATAATTATACATTGTATACAATGTATAATTATATATAATCATACATTGTATACAATGTATAATTATATATAATTATACATTGTATACAATGTATGATTATATATAATTATACATTGTATACAATTATACATTGTATACAATTATATATAATTATACATTGTATACAATGTATGATTATATATAATTATACATTGTATACAATGTATAATTATATATAATTATACATTGTATACAATGTATAATTATATATAATTATAAATTATAAGCTATAACTTGTATTTATTTATAAATTATAAATTATAAGTTATAACTTGTATTTATTTATAAATAAATTATAAATTACTATAAATTATATATTACCTATTCATTTCAAAATGCTTACTATATTTCTCCCAGTAGGAAGATTAATAAGAAACCCTCATGCTTTCCACCAATCAGTCTGGATGGTAAGCTACGTAATCATATTTTCTAAAATCTAATATATTTTTCCTTTTTGAACCATTCCCATATCCATTTGTTAGAGACAGCAGAGAACAAAGACAGAAGCAACATGGTTTCCAGAAAAGCTGCAACAGGCCTGGAGTGCCTACCTCCATATTCTTTATTATGTGAAGAAATAAAGCTCTTAAGTGCCATGATGTTTGTTTTGGGGGTAGGGGTGGGTGTTTCCTATATTCAGCCAAATACAATCACTATAGTTATAGAAAGACATCATCCAGGACAAGAGTTTTTCCTAAACATGCACATTTTAATTTTTAAAAAAATCCAAATACGCACATGATTTTTAAAAGCCTGCTTAATACATGAACATGATATACAATCCAAATAATTTGTAAAGGGTGTACAGTAAAAGCTCAGTCTTCTTCCTACCCTCCACACTAACTCTCCTAATTCAGCTCCACAGGGGCAACTAATAAGTTTCTTCCGCACCTTCCAGGAATTTTCTATGCAAACTAATCCTATGCTGAAGCCTGCTGTACACATATTTTTTTACCTTGAATTATATCACTTAAAATGTATCTCCATATTATAAATCACTAGACTCATATTAATGGCTGCATATTACATTATATGGGATATATTGTCGTTTGACATGTCCCCTTTTAATGTATTCTGTGGACAATTAAGTTGCTTCTACTCTTTTGCTATTATAAACAATGCTACAGTGTAGTAGCATACCAAACATAAGATGGGACAGTGGGAAGAATGAGGAAACCTTGACAGGTGGTGTTTTAACACTGGCATAATTTAAAATTAGATGTATGTGATGCTAATAAAAACAGACTAACATTTAGTCAATTTATTATCGTTCAATTTTCTACCAACAAGGTATTCCTTTCTCTTTCCTTATTAAGTAACCATTTTAGTAAATAACATTGAACATACTGCTTTGTACATATATGCAAATTTATACGCAGTAAAATTTTGATAGATACTGACAAATTGCCCTCCAAAATGGTTGCATCAATATACGTTTTCACCAGGAAGAAATAATAATGTCATATTTCCTACACCTCCAACAATACTGTGAAATGTTGAGCTTATTTGTATTGTTCTATACTGATAAGTAGAAATGGTCTTTTTTAATTCACATTTTTTATTATGCATAGCTCTTAGTATCATTTCACATGTTTATAAACTGCTCTCCCTGTCAATTATCTCTTCATGTGTTTTATTTTTATGGAGATATAATTTACATTCCATAAAATTCACTCAAAGTACATAATTGAATGTTTTTTACAACATTGACATGGTAGTGCAAATATCACCACTATCTGAGAACATTTTCTTCACCCCCAAAATATAGCCAATACTTATTTGCAGTCATTCTCCATTGCCAACTTCCCTCAGATGCTGGCAAGCACAAGTATACTTTTTACTTTATTCCTATAGATTTGGTTCTTGTGAAAATTTCATTAACGTTTAATTATATGATAGGCAATGTTTTGTATCTCAGTTCTTTCACTTAACATGTTATCAGGATTCATTCATGTGGTTGCATCATTCCTTTTCATGGATGATTACCATTCCTTTTCACATCTGTTGAAAAATGTGTTTTCAGGTCCTTTGCCCATTTTTTAATCATGTTATTTGTTTCCTTGCTATTGCATTGAATTCTTTATATATTTTGGATACTCACCACTTATCAGATGTGTGGCTGACAATTCATTTTCTTCCATTCTGTAGGTTGGCTCTTCACTCTGTTAAATGGTTTGTTTGTTCTGTGGAATCTTGCTTTGTGGGTTTATACCAAACTAAAGAATACTTTTTTTGCCTAAGCTTTTGGGGTCTAATAAAAAAACTTAAACTTATTGCCCAGACCAATGTTGCATAGCTTTTTTCCTAGGATTTCTTCTAGTAGTTTCACAGTTTTAGGTCTCATGTTTAAGTCTTTAATCCATTCATTAAGGATTTTCACATATAGTGTGAGATAAGAGTCTCAATTCATTCTTAGGCATGTCTATAACCAGTTCTCACAACATCTTTTATTGAGACTGTCTTTTTCCCATCATGTGTTCTTGACAGCTTCATCAAAAATCAGTTGGCTGTAAATGAATGGGTGTGTTTCTGGGTTCTCTATTCTGTTCCATTGGTTATCTATTTTAGCACCAGTGCCATTTTGCTCATATTATTGTAGTTTTATAATATAGTTTGAAATCAGTTCATGTGATGCATACAGCTTTGTTCCTTTTGCTAAAAATTGCCTTAGGTACTCAGGGGTTTTTATGGTTTCCTATGAATTTTAGGATTGTAAAATCATTATTAAAATTAAGTGTAATTATTTTTATTTTGCTGCTTGTGCTTTTGGTGTCTCATCTAAGAAAACAATGCCTAATCTAAGTCATAAAGATTTAGGTTTGCCGAGCCTGGTGGCTCATGCCTGTAATCCCAGCACTTTGGGAGGCTGAGGTGGGCAGATCATGAGGTCAGGAGATCAAGACCATCCTGGCTAACACGGCGAAACCCCGTCTATACTAAAAACACGAAAAAATTAGCCAGGTATGGTGGTGAGTGTCTGTAGTCCCAGCTACTCGGGAGGCTGAGACAGGAGAATGGTGTGAACCTGGGAGGCAGAGCTTGCAGTGAGCCTCGATCACACCACTGCCCTCCAGCTTGGGCGACAGAGGGAGACTCCGTCTCAAAAAAAAAAAAGATTTAGGTTTATGTGTCAACTAAGAGTTTTATAGTTCAAGCTCTTATATTCGGGACTTTGATTGATTTTGATTAGATTTTTAAAAATCATTTCACATTATATTTCAGATTCAGGGGGTACATATGCAGTTTTGATATACTGTGTGATGCTGAGGATTAGAGTATGATTGATCCTGTCACCCTGGTGCTGAGCATAGTAACCAAAAGTTAGTTTTTCACCCATATCCAAACCCTTCCATAACCCTCTAGTAGTCCCCAGTGTCTACTTTTGTCATCTCTATGTCCATGAGTACCCAATGTTTAGCTCACATATATAAGTGAGAACATGTGGTATTTGGTTTTATTTTTCTGCATTAATTTGCTTAGGAATATGGCCTCCTGCTCCATCCATCTCCCTGCAAAGGACACTATCTGGTTCTTTTTTATGGCTGCATAGTATTCTTAAGTATATATGTACCACATTTTCTTTATTCACCATTTCCTTTTTTATTATTATACTTTAAGTTCTGGGGTACATGGGCAGAACATGCAGGTTTGTTACATAGGTATACATGTGCCATGGAGGTTTGCTGCACCCAACAACTCGTCATCTACATTAGGTATTTCTCCTAATGCTGTCCCTCCCCTAGCCCTCCACCCCAAGAGGCCCCAGTGTGTGATGTTCCCCTCCCTGTGTCCATGTGTTCTCATTGTTCAACTCCCACTTATGAGTGAGAACATGTGGTATCTGGTTTTCTGTTCTTGTGTTAGTTTGCCGAGAATGATGGTTTCCAGTTTTATCCATGTCCCTGCAAAGGACATGAACTCATCCTTTTTTAAGGCTGCATAGTATTCCATGGTGTGTATGTGCCACATTTTCTTTATCCAGTCTATCATTGATGGATATTTGGGTTGGTTCCAAGTCTTTGCTATTGTGAACAGTGCCACAATAAACATACCTGTGCGTGTACTCACCATTTTCTTTATTCCACCGTTGATGGGAATCTAGGTCAATACCATATCTTTGTTACTGTGAATAGTGCTGTGGTTAACATGTGAGTGTATGTCTTTTTTCAGTAGAATAATTTATTTTCTTTTGAGGATATACCCAATAATGCGATTGCTTAGTTGAATGGTAGTTCTGTTTTCAGTTCTTTGAGAAACTTCCAAACTGTTTCCCACAGTGGTTGAACTAATTTGCATTCCTCCCAACTACATATAAGCATTCCCTTTTCTCTACAGCCTTGCCAGCACCTGTATTTTTTAAACCTTTTAATAAAACTGTTCTGTCAACTACAAAAGGAAGCCCATCAGACTCGCAGAGGATCTTTCACCAGAAACCCCACAAGCCAGAAGAGATTTGGGGCCTACATTCAACATGCTCAGAGAAAAAAATTCCAACCAATAATTTCCTATCTGGCCAAACTAAGCTTCATAAGTGAAGGAGAAATAAGATCCTTTGAGACAAGCAAATTTTAAGAGAATTTCTTACCACCAGGCATAGCTCCTGAGAGAAGCACTAAATATGGAAAGGCAAGACCATTATCAGCCACTAGAAAAACACACTGGTGATACTATAAAGCAATCATGCAAAAAAGTCAGCATAATAAACAGCTAACAACACGATGACAGGATAAAATCCATACATGTCAATACTAACCTTGAATGTAAATGGGCTAAATGCCCCAATTAAAAGGCATAGAGTGGCAAGCTCGATAAGGAACCAAGACCCAATGTTATACTTTTTTTTTTTCTTTTTTTTGGAGATGGAGTCTGGCTCCATCATCCAGGATGGACGGCAGTGGTGTGATCTCAGCTCACTGCAACCTCTGCCTGTGGGGCTCAAGTGATTCTCTCATGCCTCAGCCTCCGAAGTGGCTGGGATTACAGTCACATGCCACCATGCCCGGCTAATTTTTGTATTTTCATAGAGACGGGGTTTCCCCACGTTGGTCAGGCTGGTCTCGAACTCCTGACCTCAGGTGATCCACCCGCCTTGGCTTCCCAAAGTGCTGAGATTACAGGCGTGAGCCACCGCATCCAGCCCCTATGTTGTACTTTCTTCAAGAGACCCATCACACATGCCGCGACGCCCACAGGCTCAAAATAAAGGGATGGAGAAAAATCTATCAAGTAGATGGAAAACAGAAAAAAGCAGGGGTTGCAATCCTAATTTTAGACAAAACAGATTTCAAACCAACAAAGATCAAAGAAAACAAATAAGTAACCAAATGGTAAAGGATTCAATTCAAGAAGAAATCCTAACTATATAAATATATATGCACCAAAAACAGGAGCACACAGATTCATAAATCAAGTTCTTACTGACCTTTAAAGAGAGTTATACTCCCACATGACAATAGTGGGAGAATTCAAATACCACTGACAGTATTAGACAGAACACAGAGGCAGAAAATTAACAAAGATATTCTGGACCTGAACTCAACACTGGACCAAATGGATTTCATAGGCATCTACAGAACTCTCCACCAAAAAAACAACAGAATATACATTCTTCTCATCTGCACAGGGCACGTACTCTAAAATTGACCACACAATAAGACATAAAACTCTCCCTAGCAAATGCAAAAGAATTGAAATGATACCAACACTATCTTGGACCACAGCACAATAGAAATAGAATTCAAGACTAAGAAAATTGCTCAAAACCATACAATTACATGAAAATTAAACAATCTGCTTCTGAATGACTTCTGAGTAAATAATAAAATTAAGGCAGAAATCAAGTAGTTCTTTGAAATTAATCAAAACAAAGATACAACATAACAGAATATCTGGGACACAGTTAAGTCAGTGTTAAGAGGGAGATTTATAGCACTGAATGCCCACATCAAAAAGTTAGAAAAATCTCAAATTAACAATCTAACATCACAACCAAAAGAACTAGAGAAGCAAGAGCAAATGAACCACAAAGTAAGCAGAAGACAGGAAATAACCAAAATCAGAGCCAAACCAGAAATTGAGAAAAGGAAAAAATCCAAAAAATAAAAAGGGAGCTAATTTTTTCAAAAAATTTAAAAAAATAGAGACTGCTAGCTAGACTAATGAAGAAAAGAGAGAAGATCCATATAAATACAATCAGAGATTATAAAGGGGATATTACCAATGACACCACATAAATACAAATAACCATCAGAGACTATTGTAAAGCACCTATATCCACACAAACTAGGAAATCCAGAAGAAATGAATAAATTCTTGGACACATACACCCTCCCAAGACTGAATGAAGAAGAAATTGAATCCCTGAACAGACCAATAACAAGCTCTGAAATTGAATCAGTAATATATAGCCTACCAACCAAAAAAAAGCCCTGGACCAGACACATTCACAACCAAATTCTACCAGATGTACAGAGAGGAATTGGTACCATTCCTACGGAAACTATTCCAAAAAATTTAGGAGAATGAACTTCTTCTCAAATTATTCTGAGGCTAGCATTATCCTAATACCAAAACTTGGCAGAGAAACAGCAGAAACAAAAAGCTTCAGGCCAATATCATTGATAAACATTGATGCAAACATCCTTAAATAAATACTGGCAAACTGAATTCAGCAGCACTTTAAAAAGCTAATTGACTGCAATCAAGTAGGCATTATACCTGGGACGCAAGTTTGCTTCAACATATACAAATCAATAAATGTCATTCATCACATAAACAGAACTAAATGCACAAACCACATGATCACCTCAGTAGATGCAGAAAAGTCTTTTGATAAAATTCAACATCCCTTCATGCAAAAAACTCTCAACAAACTATGTGTTGAAGGAACATACCTCAAAATAATAAGAGCTATCTATGACAAACCCACAGTGGTTATCATACTGAATAGAAACATGTTGGAAGCACTCCCCTTGAAAACCAGCCCAAGTTAAGGATGCCCTCTGTCACCACTCATATTTAACATAGTATTGGAAGTCCTGGCCTGAGCAATCAGGCAAGAGAAAGAAATAAAGGACATCCAAATAGGAATAAAGTAAGTCAAACTATCTCTGTTTCTAGATGACATGATTCTATATCTAGAAAACCTCATTGTCTTGGCTCGAAAGCTCCTTCAGCTGATAAACAACTGCAGCAAAGTTTTAAGACACAAAATAAATGTACAAAAATCAATAGCATTCCTATATGCCAACAACAGACAAGCCAAGAGCCAAATTAGAAACACAATCCCATTCACAATTGCCACAAAAAGAATAAAATATCTAGGAATATAGCTAACCTGAGGGGTGAAAGATCTCTACAATGAGAATTACAAAACACTGCTCAAGGAAATCAGAGATGACACAAACAAATGTAAAAATATTCCATGCTCATTAATAGGAATAATCAATATGATTAAAATGGCCATACTGCCCAAGGCAATTTACAGATTCAATGCTATTCCTATCAATCTACCAATGACATTCTTCACAGAACTAGACAAAAATATTTTAAAATTTGTATGGAACCCGAAAAGAGCCTGAATAGCCAAGGCAATCCTAAGCAAAAAGAACGAAGCAGGAGGCATCACACTACCTGACTTCAAATTATAGTACAATAATAAAAACAACATGATATTGGTACAAAAACACACATATAGACCAATGGAACAGAATAGAGCGCCCAGAAATAAGGCCACACACTTATGACCATCTGATATTTGACAAAGCTGACAAAAACAAGCAATGGGGAAAAGACTCACTATTCAATAAATGGTGCTGGGATAACTGGCTAGCCACATGCAGAAGATTGAAACTGGACCACTTCCTTACACCATACAAAAAAATCAACTCAAAATGTATTAAAGGCCTAAATCCTCAAACTTTGAAAACCCTGGAAGACAATCTAGACAATACCACTCTGGACGTAGGAACTGGCAAAGATTTTATGACAAAGGCACGAAAAGCAATTGCAACAAAAGAAAAAATTGACAAATGGGATATAATTAAACAGTTTCTGCAAAGCAAAATAAACTATCAATAGAGTAAACATACAACCTATGGAATGGCAGAAAATATTTGCAAACTATGCATCCAACAAAAGTCTAACATCCAGCATCTAAAAGGAACTTAAAAATTTACAAGCAAAAACCAAACAGCCCCATTAAAAAGTGGGCAAAGAACATGCACAATTTTCAAAAGATGACATATATGTCACCAACAAGCATGTGAAAAAAGCTCAATGTCAATGATCATTAGAGAAATGCAAATCATGCCACACTAGTCAGAATAGTTATTGTTAAAAAGTAAAAAAAAATAACAGATGCTGGCAAGGGTGCAGAGGAAAGAGAACAGTTATACGCTGTTGGTTGGAATGCAAATTAGTTCAACCATTATGGAAAGCAGTGTGGCAATTCCTCCAAGAGCTAAAAACAGCAGTACCATTTGACCCAGAAATCCCATCACTGGGCATATACCCAAAGAAACAGAAATCAATCTGTTACAGAGACACATGCACACATATGTTCACTGTAGCACTATTCACAATAGCAAAGACATGGAATCAACCTAAATGCTCATCAATGGAAGAATGGATAAAATGTGGTGTATATACACCACAGAACACTATTCAGCCATTAAAAACATTGAGATAATGTCCTTTGCAGGAACATGGAGTTGGAAGCCATTATCCTTAGCAAACTAACGCAACAACAGAAAACCAAATACAGCATGTTCTCTTATAAGTGGGAGCTAAATGATGAGAACACATGGACACAAAGAGGGGAACAACAGACACATGGGCCTACTAGAGGGTGGAGATTGGAAGGAGGGAGAGGAACAGAAAAAATAATCATTGGGTTCTAGGCTTAGTAACTGGATGACAAAATAATCTGTACATCAAATCCTGTGAAATGACTTTACCTGTATAAAATACCTGCACATGTACTCCTGAACCTAAAAGTTAAAAAGAGATCTTCCGACTGGTGTGAGATGACACCTCCCTCTGCTTTTAATTTGCATTTCCAGTTATTGATGTTGAGCCTTTTTTCGTATTTTGGTGGCCCTTTGTATGTTATAACTTTGTCTTTTGTTTTCTGGTCATTGTGCCTCTTTCCTAACAGTATTACCTGGGTATTTAAAAAAAAAAAATTTATCAGAGTGACTGTGGGTATCCTTATCTTATTTGTGACATTAATGAAAATATTTCTAGCATCTTACTATTAATCATGATGCATTGTAAGGGGTGTGTAGATGGTGTTTGGTAAGGGGTGTGCGTGTTTGTGTGTTCATTTATTTAACTAGCCATCTTAATTTCAATTTTAGTAAGATTTTTATAATGAGTAGACATTGATGTTTACAAAGTGAGTTTTCTGTATTCATGAAAATGTCTAAGTAGATTTTCTCTTTCAATCTATTAGCATAGTAAATTATAAATTCCCTAATATGAAACCTTTATTTCTCGCATGACTATCTTCTATTTTTCTTTCAGCACACTGATGAATTCTACTTGATAACATTTGCTTAGTGTGTTTACATTGAAATTTATAAGTTTGATTGGTCTATAGTTTATGCTCTTTGTTGAGTTTTTATATTGAAAATATAGTGGCTTCATAAAAAATTGAGAAATTTTATTTCTATGTTCCAAAAAGTTTTAAATGTAAATGGAGTTATTTGTTCCTTAAATATTTAGGAAAATTCATCAGTGAATCTTTCTGAGCCCAGTGCTTTATAAAGAACAGCTCTTAAATAACTTTTACAATTTTCTTTCATGGCTTTCCGTTCTTTTTGCTTTCAGTTGGTTCCGAAGAAGGTGAGTATGTTAGAGACACCATTACTATTTTTAATAACAAATATTCTCCATAAAAGATTCAACTCATGAGTGTGCATCACTTTCTTCTCTGGAGCTTTCCTAAAATACATACCTGTGGGTTCCACTCCCAGAGATCACTATTTAGTCAGGCTGGAGAGAAGCCCAGGTTTTTTAGTTTTAACAAGATTCTCAGGCAATTCTGGTGTACTTGTCAACAAGATATCCAATTTTTCTTCCAGATCTGGTATTCAACTTTTTTGAGACAGGGTTTTACTTTGTTGCCCAGGCTGGAGTGCAGTGACACCATCGTGACTCACTGCAGCCTTGAACTCCTGGGCTCAGGCGATCCTCCCACTTCAGCCTCCCAGGTAGCTAGAACCACAGGTACATGACACCACACTTGGCTAATTTTTTTTTTATTTTTTGTAGAGATGGGGTCTTGTTGTGTTGCCCAAGCTTGGTATTTGACTTTATAACTTCTGAACAGATTTTTTTAAAATGGAACACCTAGTGCCAAAGAAGTCATCCACTGAGTCTATGAAACATTTTCCTAACTTTTGCTCATTGATACCATTTTAATGTTCAAATCATAAGATACATAGAAAAATTTATTAAAGAGTAGTACTAACTTGGAATCATTTATTTTCTCCCTCTTCCCACCTCCACCAAAGACACACACACACAGGCACACACGAGTATACTCACATAAACATGCACACATTACATACAAGCTTATAGGTGGCCATCTACACACATTCCTCATGCACAAAGACATGCAGTGCCCAGGTAGACATGTGTGCATGCACACTAACACATACATGTACTGATAGGTACATGCACAGATACATATGCTCACATGCTTTCATGTGCGTACATGCACACACTCTCATATACTTTCTTGCAACAAGGTATAGTATTAAGTAAAAGGGCCTTCGTTAGGACGAGGCTCAAATTCTGGCTGTGTCAATGACTATCCATATGATCTTTCTGGCCTTCAGTTTGCTCATAGTGTTCATCCCTGACTCACTAGATCATAGTGAGAATCAAGATATAAAGTTGTCTTTAAGCACTCTGTCCATAGCCTGAAAAGTTCTATTCAAACATGTATTACTATATTACAATGTCATTTTCAAGAGATTTAATTTTCTTCATAAAACCATTCAGTGTGATTTGGACATCTGGTAGTAATACCCTTTTATAGATGAAAAATCTGAGGCATGGAAAGTTTTAACTTAACCCAATCTGTGAAGCAAGCATGGCAGAGTTTGTGTCTATCCCTGGTCTCCTACCTCTGGGAGCCTTGCTGCGAGCATCGTCAGCGTTATAATGTACCTTCTGGAACTACCATGCTTATTTCACAAAGGACATTGCACTCTCATGGCAATTTATACCTAACCAGTTTAGCTTTAATAATTGGCTCAAGACAGTGACTACAAATATTTACTATACATATGACTTGGAGGACTAGAGAGCCCTCTACTATACTTATGTTTCCTCTGAAATCCACCCCCCACAAAAAAAAATTTAAAGATGTAAGTATAAAAAATACATTGCTGGAGAATATAAAATTATACTGTCCATACGTTTGAATTTGAGGGTATGCTACCTTGAGAAAGCTGAAAGTTGCAAAGGCATGAGAAATGTATTGCTTGGTTCCCTTGCCCAGAATAGCGGTCGTTCCATTTTAAATGTCACTCGAGTGTATATATGTCAAAAGAAAGATACCAAATCAAACTGACAATGACTCAGTGATCAGCACTGGGCTGAAATTATTCTATGAAGTATCTGTCATGCAAATTGATGGGGAACTTAGCAAAGATGGTATCTCATCAGACATCACAGCAATTTTTCAAAGGCAAAGAAAAACTGTTGCACGCGCATGCACACACACACACACACACACACACGCACAAAACCCTGCAAGTT
Organism: Pan troglodytes; assembly: GCF_028858775.2. Taxonomy (NCBI): domain Eukaryota; kingdom Metazoa; phylum Chordata; class Mammalia; order Primates; family Hominidae; genus Pan; species Pan troglodytes. The sequence goes on from NC_072421.2 coordinate 144,919,526, forward strand.
CTTTTGAGGTTATATGAATGATCTTAATACCTACAAAAGATTTTTCTTACAATTTGTAAAAAAAAGAGTTTTTAAATAGTTTGTATTTTGGATCAATGCAAAGTTCATTAAGAAAGTAGAAGCAGTAGCTATAGATGTTCAAGAGGAAGAGGAACAAAACAAAGTCAACTGAAAAAAACAGGACAGTTTTAAGTAGTCCTGGAAATAAATTTTATATTCTTTGGAAGCCAAGTTATTTACAAGAGAGAAATAAAATATGTACAGAAAGAAAGTATGGGTCTGGTTCACAAAGCATTTTGTCCTGTATCATCTCATTGAATCCTCAGGACGTCCCTGTAAAGCAAAACAAGTATTAGCTCCAGTTTTTAGATAGAAACTGGGCTCAGAGTTGTTGGCTAGTTCAAGGCTCCAAAGAGCCTTAAAGGCAAATAAATGAAGCAAGAAAGTGCACAAAAGCAACAGGAATCGAAGCATGTTCTCCAAAATGCTTTGCGGTGTCCAGATTTTAAAATCTGTGGAATACTGATTTTCAAATTTGCCTGCACATTAGAATCACTGTGGAGTTCTAAGAAAAATTCTGATGCCTGGTTTTCTACTTCTAGCGATCCTAACTTGACTGCCCTGGGCAACAGCCTGGGCATCAGAATTTCTTAAAGCAGCCTAGGCACCATTGGCCTAGAACACCACAGTAGACTTTAGAACCAAGATTTTTATCATCTCTCTTATTGAATTAAAGGTGTAGTAATGTCTTAATGCTCAGAAAATTCACAGACCAGCAAAAGAGACAGACACGCATTCCAGTAACCATATGGTGATTTGGAACATATATAATTTACAGTATAAACCAAATGGTATACATTCTAGAGAGCAAATACTTTGGATACTGAGAGAAGTTAGGGAAAATTCCAAAAAGGAGGTGATTGCTGATCTGCACTCTGGAAGGTAAGTCAGAATTGCCAGGCTAAGGGTAGAATGATATTTAATATGTGGGAGGTAGAGGTTGGAAAAGCAAAAGCATGTAAAGAAGAAAATGAGATGGGGAGAAAAAAGGGAGTAATTTAATAAGGTGAAACACAGGGTAGATTTACATAGCTAGAAAAGATTGGTCTAAAAGAAGTAGGTTTACTTTTTTAAAAAAATATTAGGTTTATATGGTGGGAAAAGAATCACACCATTTAAACGTCCGTTAAAAAAAACGCTCAATTCCTAATTTCTAATCTCCAAATCACTGTTGATGCTTTCTGGTATATTGTTTGTTTCCACAGCTATTTTATGCATATACACACTTAGTGGATCCAAATCCCTGTCTAGAGACAGTTCTTCAAAATACCAAATTGTAGTAGCGGTACTTAATTTTCACGTTAGCCTCCACTCCATCAGGTAGAGGCAATCTGGTCTCACCTAAATTAACAGTTTCCTAACATACATATAGACAACACAGGTACACACACAGAGTCTTTGTAGATAGCATCTGATATGGTCTGGCTCTGTGTCCCCACCCAAATCTCATCTTGAATTGTAATCCAAATTTTAATCCCCAAGTGTTGTGGGGGGACCTCATGGGAGGTGATTAGATCACGGAGGCAGTTCCCGCATGCTGTTCTCACGAGATCTGATGGTCTTATAAGGGGGCTTTTCACCTCTTCACTCTGCACTTTTCTCTCCTGCCGCCATGTGAAGAAGGATGTGTTTGCTTCCTCTTCTGCCATGATTGTAAGTTTCCTGAGACCCTCCAAGTCATGCAGATCTGTGAGTCAATTAAATCTCTTTACTTTATCAATTACCCTGTCTTGGGTACGTCTTTCTTAGCAGTGTGAGAATGGACTAATACGGCATCCAAGTTCCAGGGATTTAAATTTACTTGGTCTCAACCTTTCAAGAAAGAGGACAATGGGGGGATTTGGTCTGTGTTATTATCTATCAACTCCAGTAGTCACCAAAAATTCTTCAAGGCCATCTCATCTTCAGTCCTCTCTTCCTGCTCCTGCTGGTGCCGGTTTGCTGTTCTTTACCTTCTGATCCCAGATATTCATATTCATTCTCTCTCCCCCGTCTCCCTCTCCCTTCTCCCCCTCTCCCTCCCCCCTCCCCCTCTCTCCTTCTCTCCCCCTACCCCTCCCTCCTCCTCCCCACCCCATCAGAAGGTGGATGCTTCTGAACCTTGCTAAGCCTTCAGGAAATTCAGAGGCGCAGGATTTTTGCCATTTCTGTGCTGCAAAATTTCATTGTTCCTTTCTGTGCAAGGAACAATGAAATACTATCTCTTGCCGCCTTCCTATAATCCAGGGAAAAGACCATGAGGCCAGCTCAGGCCCAACAGCCTATGCCAGAATTATAAAGAGGTGACCTGCAAGTGTATTTCATGTGGCTATATAAAATGTTCTTGTTTGTCTGTTGCTTGTTTACTTTAAATGTAAACTAGTTGGCAACATGTGAACATCAGGAAGTTTCACATGAGGTGTAGATTTCTAGCTTCTCTTACAAAATCCAAAGATCTGGCAACACTGGGTCTATATTCTCACTTGGCAAAAATTGGCTGATGTAGGTAATCACAGCATGAATTTTCCAGTTGGATTTTCTATCAAAGGCCCATTGCATTCATTTACATTCCTAGCCTGCTACCTGTAGGAATTTAAGTTTTTAACTTGTTATAAACATACCTCATAGTTTCTTCAATTCTACTTTTTTGTATCTTCTGTAAGTTCTAATTTAGAAATTATGTACACATCCTCTATCAGTTTTTAACTCCCATTAACCATATTACAGAAACTTGCAAGGAACTTGCTATATCTTTTTTTTTCTGAGTTTCCCCTTCTACCCTCCTTCCCACCAGCCTAGTCCAGGAAACAGTATCTTGAGTTGGTTAGAAGCCCCACTCTTAGATCATCTGAAGTTACACAATGCTATTGATTTGCTCATACACCTATATTTGCCCTGTTTCCCTATGAGGACCTAGGCTTTTCAAACTCAATGGCCAGGAAACTGATTATTTTTGTCTCCTGCACTACTATTTCCTTCACCTAAGAAATGTAAAATGCCTTAGCTTTTGGCTGAATGAGAGAAAGGGTGACAGGGTAAAAAGAAGTAGGGAAAATAAGTTAGTAGATAATATTGACTGATAACGTATATACATGTATGTATACCTTTCATACAAACGGAAGCATAAATATGTGTGTATATGTATTTTTTCTTCAATTTCCTTTATTCAACAGCATATCTTAGACACTATTTCCTACGTGTGTGTGTATATATATATGTGTGTGTGTGTGTGTGTGTGTGTGTGTATCAACTGTATAATGCTTGTGTATCAACTGCATGAAAGTTGTGTATCAACTGTATAATATTCCAAAGTGTGGCTATGTCATAATTCATTTGCCTGGCCTCCTATTATGAGAAAACAAATTTTCCTTTTTATTAAGCTAAAAATCATGCTGCACTAAACATCCCAAAGTTATTTACACATGTATGCAAATATATCTATAAGATAAATCCCTGGAAGAAATGCTGCCAGTTCAAAGGATTGGTGAATTTCTTTTTATTTTGATAGGTATTACCAAGTCACAGTCACCATGGAAAGATATATACCAATGACAACATCTTTAATACCTGAACAGTATGCCCCTTTCCTTCATATATTTCATCATGTTGTTTTTTATTATTGTTATTCTGTCTCTGGCAATATTATAAGAAGTAGAATCTGTTTTTTGGTTTTTTGTTTTTTGTTTTTTTTTTGAGATAGAGTCTCGCTCTGTCACCCAGGATGAGTGCAGTGGTGCAATCTCGACTTACTGCAACCTCCGCCTCCCAGGTTCAAGCAATTCTCCTGCCTCAGCCTCCTGAGTAGCTGGGATTACAGGCGTGTGCCACCACACCCAACTTATTTTTGTATTTTCAGTAGAGACGGGGGTTTCACTAGGTTTTTGTATTTTTTTTTAAATTTGTGATTCTACAATCATGAAGGGATTTGACCAGTACATGAAGCAGGATGTGTGATTAGTAGGTGAGGGAGCCAGCACACAGCCTTTGTCTACCTTCTCCATGTGTGCTATCATCTGGCTTTTCCACTGTCATCTCTCAAATCTTTTACTTATACCTCATCAACTAGCAACCAAAAACACCACTTTAGGAGAATCTCCTGAAAGGAATCATCCTCCTCCCCATTACAGAACTCCATAACTCCCACCACAGACAAGCCCCAGCCAGCAATAACTTTGGGCCGTGATCACAATTCACTTTGAGAGAAATGATGCTCAAAGATCCATTACAAAGGTAAGAGACTAGAAGCAGAGGAGACCAGTTAGGTCGTGGTGGCCATCTTCCAAGGGAAGAGAAAAAGTCTAAAATTATGTCAAAAGTGGAATAGATAGGTGACATATTATTTTGAAGTCTCATAAAGAATAAAACTCAATTGAACTCAGTAAATCATTTACAATGATGGCAGAAAAAGAGGGAGGCTTTGGAGCTGATGCTAAAATTGTGGCCTTGTACTGCTATGCCAGTGATGAAGCTATTAACAAATTCAGGAAACATAGAAAAAGCAAGATAATTGTTTCGTTTTTTATAGAGGATAATTCACTTTTTCGTCTTTTGATTCTAAGATGCCTACAAGGCATCTAAGTGGACGGGCTCAGGAGCCATTTAAAAGTTGGGGTCAGGAATGCAAGAGAAAAGAGAAGTTATCTGTATTTAAAATCTTATATAAGACAAATTGAATTTAAAGAAATTCAGCATAAGTTCCACATTGAAACGTTTTATGGAAAAGAAGATAAAATAGTTAAAAGTGTTGAAGAAAAATAAAATGCCTGAGGGATTATACGGAACTAGAATCAAATAGGCTTACACATTTTTTATTAAAACACTTTTAAAATGTTCCATCTTGCAAACTGTGTTTATAAAACAAGGGCAATAAAGAAAATGATTACTTGATTAAACACAATAAAACATGTTTTTACATAAACACTTCCACAGTAACAAAGTAAGCATGGGTATCTCATCTCTTCCTCCCACACCCCCTGCACCAAAGGAGAAGACAACAGCTGCATTTCTATATAATCTTGGAGTGAGAGAGACATTTCTAAGTAGAAACCAAAGTAGAAAACTTAAAGAAAAAGACGACTAGATATTACTACCTGAAAATGTAAAGCTCCTGCATGACAAAAAGAAAGCATTAAAAAATAGGGGGCAAATGATAAAATGGAAAAATATTTGCAATATATGACATACAAAGAATTATCTTTAATTATACAAATCAACAAGAAAAAAATCAACTCCCCCCAAACAGGCAAAGTGATCATAAACATAGAAAATAATATATCTCAGCACTAATTCAGGAAAATAATTAAATTAAAATAATAAAACATTTGTACTTACCAAATATTCAAAGTTATGAAGAAAATAAGGATAACCTCCATGCAGGCAGTATATTGAGATGGATTTTCTCGTGTGCAACTGGTAGCAGCATAAATTGTACCACTTCTTACAGAGCAACTTGGCAATAAATATCAAGTCTTTAAAATGTACATGTGCTACGCATTTATCTTAAAATATAGGCCAAGACTTATAAGATCTATGTTAAAAGATGTGCACAGATTACAATAACAGGAGATTGGTGAAATAATTTATGATGCATACCAATGAAATGTAATTCAGCTACTAAAAATCATTTTTCTTATTATATTTAATGACATAAAATGTTCAAAATTTAATGCTAAGTGGTTCGTGCATGATTCCAAGCAGTTTATGGAGCACAATACCATAAATGTAAATCTTTCTTCCTCTCTCTTCCCATTCTCCCTTCCTCTACACTGCCCACTGCCCCTCACCCAGCACCACACAGAGCAGTAGCTACAGCGAAATACCTAAAGATGCCCATTGTGGTTATCCCTGGATAGAATTATTACTGAATTTCATATTCTTTATTTTATACTTTATTTGCTGAAATGAACTTGTATTGCTTAATTATCAGAAAGTAATTCTAAACTTGCAACCTGTCTTTCTGCCTGCTCCCATACATCCCCAATAGAACTTATGGAATCTCAACATCTTGGTGCCCTTTTTACAGTGCTTTCTATTTTGGATTCAAAATGTTGAGTAGGATAGATCCAACGGGACCATCAACTAAATGGGCTCATTTTGAATACAAGGATAAGAGAGGCCCATAACAGAGAAGGCTTTCACTCAGAATCATATAGTAAATTGTCAGATTTAGAACAAGATCCATAGTGTTCTGACTACCAATTTAGTCATCTTTTTTCTCTACCACATATTCAATTATATTCCTTCTTTCTGAGCATCTAATTTTGAATACTCTCTTTTAAGATTAGAATAGGTCTACTTTTAAGATTGGAATACAACCATCTGTGAAATTGAAGGACTATAGTAGCTATTTCCATTTCTCCAGCTTACCTTAATTCTAAATACACACATTTGTTTAGCCTCCATCACATTCAGAATACTGTGCTGTGTGCTTCATATAACAGGAAAAAACAATGAGACCCAATCCCTATCTTTGATAAGCTTTTACTCCAGTGAAGAAAGCAGACACATAAAGAACCAATGTAAGGCATAAAAAAATCACAGAAGCTATGGGAGCACAGGCATTCTGATTACCTGAAGACATTGAATGCCTTGGATTCTACCATGTTGCCTATTCTTGAGCACACAGAATTTTTCATTGGTTTTAAACACTCCTAACTGTCTCATGATATTCTTCATCTAAAAATGCATGAGAATCCAATATAAAATGTTCATAATGACACCCATCACATCTCTGCCCACAACACATGAGGCACATTCTCAGTATTTATTCTCACATCACTGATTCCCTATCCCATCAACACTCTTTAATTCTTAACTATGAAGATTTCCAGTTCTTGAGAAGGGTATATTAGATCTTCTCTACGTTGTACAAATAATTTATATGTATGCAATAAATCTATGACAGTGATCTAATATATACAATGAAAAAATCTACATAGAGAACGAAAGGATCATATATGTCATCAATCTTAGCAGCAGTGTGCTAAGCTAAGGCAAATGACTGGAAAATTTGAAACAGGTGCCTATGTCAAGTCATTTCATTGAAACAGTCAACTGGGACAAAGGTTTTCACTACACACAAAGCTTCTCAGCTCTTAGCATGCCACTGGCTGTCCTGTTTCTGTGGCACACTTTATTTCAGTTTTCTTTCAGTTTCAATCTTCTACTTCACCACTGAGCCTGACGTTCTAATGCTGGAACTGTTCCTGCTACTTAATGTGTAAAATACCAATACATTTCTGCTCTCCCTTGGGCCCTTCCATAGCATGTAAAAGAAGGAGCACTGGTTTGGGAGTCACCACAGATTTGTTCTTAGTCCAACCTGTCCCTCTTATTCTGTGATTGTAATTCTTATATATCTCTGTTTCTATAAAATAGGAAGAATAATGGCTGCCACGTATTCCCTCATTTTCCCTAAATTTTCCTTCCACAGCCCCTTTTATAAATAGAGTTGTAGTTGAACCCAACATACAGGTTTAAAAACCACATCAATTCTTGACCTAATGTAGGTCAAGCCCATGTGCGTGGATAGCCTCAGACCTGTCTACTGGTGGAGCTTGGAAAGTAACCCCTGTATTCATTCAAGGTTCAGTGAACCAGAGATAAATTTTAAGCACTGGATGATTCAATTTTTATGAGCAGGCTTCTATCTCATTTTGCCTGTCAAGCAACCTACTGTGATGTTGGCACTGTGAGTCTGCCCAGTATGCCATGGCCCTGTCCAAATCCCCTCCCAAACTAACCCTCTTTGCCATATTTCTCTAAGCATCCTTGCTGATAACTCAGGACCATACTGGCTCTGGATTCTGCCTATCACCTAGAACCTCTACCGCTATGGCCTATTAACTAGATAGGGTTCCCATGACAAGCATCAGTACTAGGTTTAGACACTGACAATATCCCAAGGTAGCCATGATTGGGGGCAACACTGTATGAATTAGTTACATCCACTACCATGCTAGACTACATTCCAATTCATACTGACTTCCTCTCCTTCCTTGCCACTCAGTGTTGCTGAGATTCTAACATACCTTATCCCCCAAAGCAAATAATGACAGCATTTGCTCTTCCTACCCCACAAGACTTTTATGAAGCATCAAATGAAACAATATATAGGAAGATGCTTTGAAAATTGCAAAGATGTAGTCAAATGTTAGTACTTCATCTCAAGGTTTACAAACAGTTACAAACTGGAAAGGCATTTTCCTTTCCAGTTCCTTCAAAGAGAAGCTGTATCCTTGGAGGATTGTGAATTTTATCACTTTTTTTGCACCTCCCTTGTCTGTTTTATCTTTCAAGAAAAGATTTACCTGCTCTGTCTTTTCCCCTTCCCCTCAAGATTAGCACATAGTTTTATGAAAGACTGTATAAACATGTTTGCTCAGACTCCACTGAAAGATGTCTGCATGCTCTGCCTCTCCATCAAGGAGAAGAAGAACCTGAATAATCAAAAGGCAGAGTTTTGAAAAGGTCACCATAGCGGTGCTCACTTTCCTAACTTATACACATTTCCCCAATTTATGAAATGTTGGTGGCAACTGGAAAAGCAGAAGAAAACCAGCACTGTGTAAGTCAGAAAAGCACCGCAGAAACATGGGAACAGATGTCAAATCATCTGTCTCTCAGCCAGAATCTTGTGATCTTCCTCAGGTACTCCTGTCAGTGCAAAACCATAACAATTTCCGTATTTTACATTTCTCTTTCTTCCCTGTATCGCTGAAGTCTGCCAGCCCAAATAAAGACTTTTCACCATTGAACAATGTCTCTCAGTGCTAGAGAAGGGACTTGTTTCCACAGGAATGAGATGACATTATGAAGAAAATAAGCATGCAAGAGACAGCATCCTCAGAGCACCCTGATAACAGCAACAAAACTATCCTAAACCACAAGAGAAAGCTGTTTCAATTTACATATATTTCTACATTCCACACAGGAATTAAAGTGACAGGTTTGATCACTGGCAAACTGCCCAGACCACTGAAGAGACGTACTAGTCTGATCCTATCCTCTTCACTCTCACTTTCAGCCCATACGCCAAAAAGTAAGAACTTTAGGGTCCCATTGTCCACTCAATCTGTAACAATGTGTTCACACTAGGGAACAGTGTAAACAGCAATGGTCAACAGTAAGCCCCAGAAACACTTTTAAAATAAGAAGTATGTGCAGCCCTCTTTCTGTATTGTTTCCACATTTAGGGGTTTATTTCCTCTTACTACCCCACCCCGAACTTCAAAGATCCCAATTTCCCCCTACTCTCTCCTTAAACATTAGTGCATATTTAATTTAATGTGTAACTTAAGTGCTGGCTCCTCTTGATCGGGGAGATGGAAGACTTTGTATTCCATAAAAAGTAAAATCCCAGATAAAGGAAATAATTGAGATTTTTAAATTCCTTACCCAAGCCCAGAATTACATCACTGCACAGCAGCCTCTTCTACCTCTATATGTGGCAGGGCTAGTAGGGCAGAGTCAGGTGCCCCAACTTGGGTAGTTGTGTGTCTTTGGGTGAATGACCTTCAGTGAGCTGTAGTTCCCTCATCTGTACACTGAGGATGTGATAGCACCTACTTATAAGTGTATTCCTAAATGTAAATGGTATGGTTCTTGTAAAACATGTTTCTGCTACATGCTGTATATTTTGTAAATAATTAATAATTGTTATGGTTTGAACTGACTCCCATTCAAATTCATTCCTAATCCCTGGTACCTCAGAATGTAACCTTATTTGGAGATGTAGAGATCTAGTTTGGTCTTTCAAAAAATTGTGTGGATACCTTGTGGGTGTATACATTTATGGGGTACATTTTGGTCTTTATAGAGACAGTCAATTGAAAATAAAGTCATCGGGGTGTCCCTTAACACAACTTGATTGGTATCCTTATAAAAAGAGGGAATTTGGAAACAGGGAGAATGCCATGTAAACACACAGGTAGAAGACAGCCATCTAGAAGCCAAGGAGAGAGGCTTGAAGCAGATCCTTTCCTTACAGCTCTTAGAAATAGACCAAGTCAGCTTCCACACATTGTTTGAAATGTGTACCCTCCAAAACTATGACACAATATATTTCTGTTATTTAAGCTATCCAGTCTGTATTATTTTGTGGTATTTTGTTAGGCAGTTCTAGCAAACGAATACAATGTTTACTTATAATAAAGCTGAATGCATATATACATCTCTTTTTGGTCAGCATATCAGAAGATAGGAAATATAAAAATAATTACAGCCCATTTAGGAAATAAGAATACCCCTGTCTATTTCAAGTTATAGTCACATAAAACAGAAGTAACAAATAGGGTAACCATATAATTTACTACCTAAACCAGGGCAATTTTGAGGATAAAAAGGGACTTTATTAGTAAATAGACTGGATTGGCAGCAAACATGAAAATAGGACTGTACAGTGTAAATCAGGACCTGTGGTCCCCCTAGAAATGGAGGGCAAAGGTATACTCCATTGCCATCAACCAAGTCAGTTAATGCAAGATTCACTAGTTCCACTAGAGCTATTTGGTTAATTTAACCATAGCTATCAATTAGCTTGTAAAAATATGAGTTAAGGTCAGAAGAAAATAAGGCCAAGTTAATTACCTCCATGTCATTAACTTTGACATTGTGTTCATTTCTAAGGCTAACAGTCCTGAGGCTAACAGAGCTTAAGTTCAGAAATTTGAACAAGTCTCAGTTTAGAGATAAGTGTGTTTCTGTTGATGATATATTACTTTCTGATCCTCTAACTTAGAAAGGGAGAACAAGACGGGAAGTGCTTAATGTAATACATGCTTCATCTGAGAATCAGATCATGAGCACACTGAAGGAACAAGTCAAGGGCATTCATTACTCAGCGGGCCAGGGAAAGAAAAGATGTTGGCTCAGAGAAAATTCCCTCCCACTCCTGGGCAAAGAACAGTCAGTACGCTTCAAGGATTGTTTTCCCAACGTAGGTACTTCCCTGTTCACTTGGACTGCCACGTAACCACCTCTGTATGAGGGAGGGTACTCTAAACAGGAGGTTGTTGTGAGTAAAATATTTGCCCTCCTCACTAATTGATTTTTTTAATTCATCACTTCATTTAGAATCCATTCAACCTAGTAGAGATGAACATTCATCACACTGGGAAGACTTTCAGCTCAGAGAGAACATCCATGGCTAGTAATTTGTCTATGAACTGGCTTAGGAGTCTTTAAATGAGATTGAAGCCATTCTTATAAATCTAAAATGCCATGCAAAATTAAAAAGTGAGGCCAGGTGCAATGGCTCACGCCTATAATCCCGGCACTTTGAGAGGCCGAGGTGGGTGGATCACCTGAGGTCATGAAGTTGGAACACGGTGAAACTTCGTCTCTACTAAAAATACAAAAATTAGCCAGGTCTGGTGGTGGGTACCTGTAATCCCAGCTACTCGGGAGGTTGAGGCAGGAGAATCGCTTGAACCCGGGAGGCGGAAGTTACAGTGAGCTGAGATCGTGCCATTGAACTCCAGCCTGGGTGACAAGGGTGAGACTCCATCTCAAAATAAAATAAAATAAAAATAACCTTGTGAGCATTGTTAAAGAGTGAGCTAAATGCAAAGTAAACCTATTTGGAAAAACTTTGAGTCAGTAATTTCAATATTGTTAAGAAACACATTAATGAATGATCATTCCTCAAATTCACAATTGCCCTCTGCTTATGGTGAGGCAGTGTAGTACAGTGGAAAGAGCATGGGTCTTGCAGCAGGCAAACTGGGACTCTGTCATTTTCTAGCAGTGTGTTCTTTGTTCTGAGGCTTAGCTTCTACATCTGTAGAATGGGGCAAGTAATATTTCCCCTTTGTATTTTGTGGAGCTCTCATGAAAATCCAATGAGATAAAGTATATTAAACCCCTCTATAAAATATGAAACATCTCATAGTTAAATGGTATTGCAAAAACATTTAAGTACAATGGTATTTATAACTAAATAAATAATTGTTGAGGTACAGAAATAAATGAAATGTTCCCATCCTAATCAAACAGGTGATGAAGCAATGGTGTGATCTCTAAAACACAAATATTCACCTCCCCCTGCCCTCGCCAAATCACCCCAAATACTAGGCTTTCAACGAATGCCACATTCAATGACACAGTGCTTCGATAAAAGTCATGTGTGACTGAGTGGGGTTGCCAAGAATAGCCAAGGTAGCAATGGCCAACAGTGAAAGGATGTTTGGGATGTGCCAGCGAACATTTGAGGCATTAATAAAAATAGGATATTAGAGTTTTAATAAAAGAATATCACACCTAAAAATTGGTACTTAGGCTGAAAATGGTAAAACAGTGGTAAAGAAAGAAGACGACAAGAAACAAACAAGTTGTAGAAATAACTAATTATAATTCAATTGGTTTAACCAAGTAACCTATTACAAAAGCCCAGATCCTAGTTCTAGTTTGAATGAGTCTAGATTTCACTGAGTGAGTTTAGATTGCTGATTAAAAGTTTTTGGTCAAAACAGAGGACAATTTTTTGTCAATGTTTTAAAAACCACACAGAAGCATGCTTTCCTCTAATTCTAAAAAAAAAAAAAAAAAAAGAAAGAAAATTCTTGCCTTGTTCTTCTTAATCATAGCATTCTTATCGTACTGAAATTGCCCTTATTGCCCTTAAAGTCAGAGCTTAAATTTTAGTACCACATTAATCTTATGCTGCAATGACTATCATTATGCTAAGAATCTAATAACAGCTTATTGTCAGAACAATAATTCCATTAATAGCTTTTAATAGGATTGCATTAACTCTAAGTGTGCTTCCAATATAAATTATTCCACAAGTACCCACTTGCATATAATCACTTCCTTAGAATATAGCAAAATAACAGCCTCAGCTCCCAACTCCTTAATTTATTTTACGTTCCCTTTTGTAACATTTCTGGATCTGAGTAACCAAAGAAGAACCGAGTTAAAAAGTTCCTTACAGATCATCTAGTCCATCTTCCTCATTCTGCAGGTCAGAAACCAGAGGATTCAGAGATGCCACATGGGTTGTCAGTACTAACATATCTTTAAGCAGAAGCAGCTCTGCTAACGTTTAATTAAAGTGATGAGGTCTGTACAGGACCCTGAAAAGACAACTTGAATTTCATAATCATGCATCTGGAGTCATGAGCAAAATTGATCATATTAGCTTATCATCTTAGCATGATCTTATTGTGATTGGTGAAATCAAAGGAACTATATTCTGGGTTAATAAACAGTGAAGGTCATTTAAAAGAGATGTAGCATACTATTATGGGAAAAGCCTGGGATTCAAAGTAGGGGGACAAAGATTCCCATTCTGGGCCTGCCACTTACAAATCGCGCATTGTTATTTATGCTACTTAGTGTCTACGAGTGTCAGTCTTTTTATCACTAAAATGAGAACACAGGCACCTACTTTGAAGATTAATACATGGATTCAATGAAACGATAGATGTGAAAATGCCTTGTAAAGCACAAATTGCTACATAAATGCTTGTTTTAAAATACCTCCCTGAAAAAAAACATTTCATTGATAATGAAATTAAAACTTTAAAGGAATAGTTTATAAATACACAGAATTGTTAGGAATGATTTAAGCAAGCAGCTTGTCAGATGTGCATGTGGTTTGGAAGGTCAGCGAGTGGAATCAATAACATACAGAAAGCATCAGAGCTACGGCTCCCATAGGAGCAAGCAGCCACGGGTTATAGAAAATAAAACATTGAAAAGAAGCCAAGAATTAATTTCCAAGATGACGAACTGGGGCTGGACAGGTGCTTTCCTTCAGTACATCTATATCTCTACCTGTGTATATATCTATCTCCTTATTTAATCCTTGTAAGAAGCACTTTACATTTTCGGGAGACTAAGACTTGGTGACATTAATAATCCTGCCCAAGACATAAAACCAACGGGTGCAAGACTTAGATTCAAAGCCAGTGTTCTTCCCACCTTCACAACATACCGCCTGGCTCACTGTCAAGAGTTCCTGCAAAGTAATCTCCTTTGTGCTACTTTATTTCTAGTTTTGCCCTTCACTTCCTAGACTTACTCTCATCATAGGCGCCCACTTCAGTATTTTATATATGTTCTTGGATATATATGTATATTTGTGAAAGTACATTCTGACATTTTGTGTGCTATCTACATAAATATTACTCTATAGATCACACATTGTTACTATTTTCCATTTAATACTCTACTTTTTTCAGAATCCATCCATATTGCCATATGTACATCTAGTTCATTTCTTGTGGCAATTGGATAGTATTCTATGGTATACATCTAACATATATATATTGGTGCATTTTCCCAGTGATGGCTAGCTATTATCTACAAAGCAGAATTATCTAGAAACTCAAAAGGTTTCTAAATATGTTCACAGTTTATATGAACTTTACCAATTGATTTTGCTCAGCCCTACTATTTTGTAGATGAGAAAATCAAGGAGAACTATCCAAGACAGTCCATCAGAACTAGCAGCATCTAACAAAACACTAACCAAGACAATATAAATTCACAAAGCTATCGCCAAGAAGCAGAATTTACCTTCTCATTAGGAACTGACAAAGGCAGAGAGATCATGCCATTTGGTGACACAGAAAATCTTATGTACAGTGTCCTCATAGTCTGGGAACATGATATGGACATGGATTCACTTAGATATGCACGTTGACAGAGCATTACATGAAGAAAGTGTAGAAATTCAGGCTCCCAAAGGAGCTGCTGTGTGAATTCAGGAGGTACTCTGCTTACTTTAGTATGTAGAGTGAGAGATCTTCAGCTACCTTCCCTAGGTCTAAGTCCCAGCTTTGCCAATTAAGAGATCTATAACCTTGAGCAAGCTGCTTCAATCCTCCTGCCATCATGTCCTCATGGGGTAAAATGAGGATTAAATAAGTTAATATTTGTAAACCCTTAGAGTTGTGCTAGGAGCATAAGAAGAGCTTTATAAGCGTTGTTGAGTAAATATATATAAAACTCATGGGAAGTAGATTGTATTTTGTAAAACTGGAAGCTATCTACTTCCCATGGGTTTTATGAGGGTAGATATAAATGCATTAAGTGTGTCTAATTGTGTATTACCATTCATTATATTCCTAATCGTCCTTAAAAATATTATTTAAAAAAATTCCTACTACTCTTTTAAAAGAATATTCCCAATATTCTTTAAGAATAACAAAGCCCCATTCAAATGAGCAGGTCCTAAAATCCGGATAGGATAGGCAACTAAATGGAATGAAAGTAAAATCTGGCTCTACTTGAATATTCGGTGTATAGCTTTCATAGGGCAGAAATTAGATTCAGTATTCATAGGGTTCCATCAGAGTTCACTGTTAACCAAGGCTGTATGAAGAGGCCAATCAAGTAGGTGGAAGAAGCAAGGACACTATAGACTAATAGAATCATGAGTCCTATCAATGGCAAGTAAATTTAGGGAACAGGAAGTGCAGTCCTTTGCTTAATAAAGGGGGAATTTGAGATACCAGAAAAGTTAAAAGGAAAAAAAAAAAAAAGCTTTGTCTGAAGTCAAAGAATCAATCAGCTGCAATGCTCAAAGACTTAATCCAAGGTTCTTTCAACTGTATCATGCACAAACTCAAATTCCCATGTATTAGAAGTGCATGCATCAGACTTTTTTCAAATCATACAAAGAAGATAAATTGGGGGAGATTATTCACTTTGAAATAAAAAGGCTGCTTTAAAAAGGAACTCACAGCAGGGTTCCTTAAATAGCAGCTCTCCTCCTGCATTTGAAATTAGACCTTACTCCTATGGAACATGAGGTGCCCCAGTAGTAGTGCAGAGTCCTAGTCCCCCAAACACTAAATAAAGACTCTGATTAAGTTTGAAATTAATTTCATTTGCATACATAATCATAGTCATGACTTCATAAGCATATAAATTAGAGAGACTATGAAGATGAGCATTTCTTATTTTTATAAATACAGAAAAACTGCAAAGCCAGAGTAGCCTTGGGGAAGGGCACATTTGAGTTTGACTTGGTAAGTGGTTAATTCTCGGTTTGTTATGCACAGTCCCTCTAGATCAATGGTGTTTTTCACTCACAGGGCCATGTGTCACTCCCCGTCTGGGAAAACTGGGACTTCTGTCTTTCTCCCTGATTTGACTGTGATTTCCTCAAGGGCAAGGACAAAGATCTTGATGTACTCATCTTTGTGTCTCTACTGTTCAGCACAAGGTCTGGCACGGAAAAGAAGGTAAGCAATGACTGGTGGTTGAAGAAAAAGTGAAGGAGTCGACTAATGTTTCTTCAAATCAAGTTTGAGTTTTTCACATATAAATCTGTAAACTAAGAGACATGTGATGATTTGTGTATAGAAACTAACAAAAAAGTGAATACATAGTTTAGCAGACAGTGATAAATGCTGTGGGAACAAAAGCAGTGCAAGGGTACAGAGAGTGCTTGGGAGGCTGAAGGGGGTTTGGAATTTCAAGCAGAGAGATCAGGCAAGGCATTGTGAAAGTGCTATTTGAGCAAAGATTTGAAGATGGTAACAGACTAAGCTAATAAGCTATACTGTCACTCAGGAGAAGAGCATTCCAGGCAGAGGCAAGGACTCACTCAAATGCCTTAATGTCAGAGCCTGCCTGTTTGAAAAACAACAAAAAGGCCTATGTAACTAGAGGAGAGAAGAGGGTGGGGAGGCGGCAGTGTAGTAGGACATAGGGTTAGAAAACTAACTTAGGTCCAATATAATGAAGGAATTGGTAAGCCATTGTAAGGGAAGCCAATGGAAGATTCAAAGCAGGAAACTGACATGATGTGACTTATGTTTAAAAAAAATCACTCTGGTTTCTGTGATTAGAATATGCCATGGGGGCGAGGGATGAAGCAGGGTGACCTATGAAGAGACCATCTTTAATAATTTAGGTGAAAGAGAATGGTAACTCAGATTAGGTTGGTAACAGAGGATATAGTGGGGAGTGGGAAAATTCTGGATAAACTTTGAATATGGAATAGACAGTGTTTTCTAACAGATTAGATGTTGAATATGAGAAAAAGAGAAGCATTAAGGATGATCCAAAGATTTTTGGCTTAAGAAACTGGAAGCATGAAGTTTCCATTTACTAAAATGAGGAAGGCTTTGGAGGAGCAAGAATGTGTTTGGTGGGTGAGGTGCAGAGATTAGGAGTTCGGTATGGACATATTAAACCTAAGATGTCTAGTAGACATCTGCGAGAAGTCGTAGAATGGGTGGCTGGATTGATGGCAGGGGCCAAGGCTGTAGACACCATTAGGGTACTCATCAGCAGATGGATGGCATTTAAAGCCAAGATATTTAATAAAATCAAATGTTATCAGTTGAATTGTGCTCTCTTCAACATTTATATGTTGAAGTCTTAATCTCTAGTACCTCAAAATGTGACCTAATTTAAAGAAAGTGTCTTTACACAGATAGAATTAAAATTAGGTATTAGGTTGGCCCTATTCCAATACAAACTGTGACCTTATGGATAGGAGAAATTTGGACGCACACACACAGACACACAGAATACCCTGTCAACATGAAGACACCAACATGAAGACACCCATCTATAAGCCAAAGAGAGAGGCTTGGAGTAGACCTTCCCTCACAGCCCTGAGAAGGAACCAACCCTGTCATGTTAAAACCTTGATCACAGATTTTCAGCCTCCAGAACTGAAGTACTTCGTTACAATAACAAACTAATGTATCAACCTAATGAGTAAGTGTGGATGCAAAAAGATGTGCAAGAACTAAACTGAACCCTGGATCACTACAACCTTTAGAGTTCATGAAGAATAAGAGTATCAGCAAAGGAGATTGAGATGGACCAGTCAGGGAGATGGAAGAAAAACCAGAGAAATACTGAAATCCAAGTCAAGGAACTGTTACAACAAAGAACGAGTGATCAGCTTTATCAATTACTACTTATAGTCAAGTCATATGAGGGCTTATAACTGTTCATTGCATTTAGCAATGTAGATTTCCTTGCTGATCTGAAAAGAACAATTTTAGCAAAATAGTGGGATGAAAGCTTGATTGGAATGGGTTCAAGAGAGAAAGAGAGATGAGCAATTAGAAATAGCAAAAACAGTTTTACTCTTTTTTAGAGGTTTGATGAAAGAGAGCAAAGAAGTGAGGTGGTAGTGAAAAAGATGTGTAGAGAGAGAGTTGATTCTTACCGTTGAAGAAATCACAGGAAGTTTGTATTAGACATGATCCATTGCATCAAAATTGGTTAAATAATGGTTATGAATTGCTTATACAATGTCTTTGTAGAGGGATTAGGATCTAATCTCAATGGAAGGGCAACAAAAAAGAAGGCCAAGTATAATACAAGATAGTATAGTATAGTATGGCATAGTATAGGACAACCGTGACGATTTAATTAGATAACATGGTGAAAGCTCTTACACTGTACCTGCCACAATGTGGCTGTTCAATAATCATTATTATTAGGTATTATTCAAACGTTGTTTAACTACTCTCTTCCCTTCCCTCTCTCCTATTTTCCTCTCATGTGAATCACCTACATATAAGTGTATAAGATGTCATGAATATAGCTGAGATTATCTTAAGAGAGTAGATAGAGAAGGATACCTCTGAGTATTTCAAAGTTTAGAGATCAGAAAGATGAAAAGGGACCTGGAGAATGAACAACTTGAAGGGTAGAAGAAAAACTGTACGAGGAAGCAAAAAGGGGAAGTATTCCTTAGACTGCATGGAAATAAAAGATAACAGACATCCTAACTGTGTAAAGTCTCTACAATGTCAGTAAGCTGCAGGGGATCCTGAGGAAAAAGCGGAAAGATAAAAGTGGCCTAGTAGTCTGCTGTCATCTGACTTGGGAAGAAGGGAAATGAGAAGGAAGTGACCTGGGCTACTATAGTCCCCAAATCTCATTGTAGTTCACATCAAGGTTTGAATCCTGCTTTGAATCCTCCATTGGCTTCCCTTACAATGGCCTACCAATTCCAAAGAAGTCAAGTCTGTGCATTTTACATAATATCATTTGGATTTTTAAACTATCAACCATACTTTCCTCTCTGCAATATCATAAATCTACGCTTTGCCACCTCAATCAGATTAATCTAATGCCCCTTTTCATCAAATGCATCTTCTATTTGAGGACAATCTGTCCTAAAGTTTTGGCTAACATGTTTAATGTTCTTTTCTATAAATAGAAATTGTGTCACACACTCAGAGAAGTTTCCAATTACGCAAACACATCGATTCCAGAAACCCTGATAGACTTTTTGGATTGCTCTTCTCAGGACTGATGTAGATTTAAAAAGTTATTTTCAATGATTTCATTGCTAGAGTTCTTAAATCTTTATTGCCTCTGGATTTTTTGGTTTTCAATTTATAAAGTAAACATTAAAGTCCAGAGAAAGAGTTAAGTTTTTAATATGCAGACTAGCGACAAATAATTCACTCAACTATTTTGATAAGACAGAGGTATACTCTGCCAGAAGGCTTAAAATATAATTTTCTAAGTGTGATCCCCAGGCCACTTTCATCAGAACTGCCTTCTGTACCAGAATCTCTGAAGACAGAGTTCAAGAATCTGAATTTCTAAAAGTGTCTTAAGTGATTGTTAGGAAAAATAAGACTTGAGAACCACTGCCTTCAACTACACTGTGAACCAAAGAAAGAGGGAATGTACAGTAGGACCCTGTGGCTGAAGCATTAAGTGCCACGGGATGAGGCTAGTGTTCACTAGCAACTCATTTGTAATTTCATTTGTAAAATTAAAGATGTTATCTCTTAGGTCATGAAGAACCATCAGAGAATTTTTATTTCCTCATTTTAGAGGTATAATACCTTCATTAGAATGCAAGCTTACTAGAGCAGGAATGAACTTTATTCCACCATACTTAACATGGTGTCTAACTTATAGTAATGTGCAATAAATGTTTGTTGCACTAAATGGAACATTACAAGTGAATGGGGAAAGGATGGACCAATGGAAAAATGGTCCTGGAAAATTGGTTATCCATTCAGAAATAAAGAAATTGGGTTCCCTCCCTCATACCACAGGCAAAATTCAATCCCAAGTGGATTAGAAATCTAAACAAGAAAGCAAAGTTTTAAAACGTCTATAAGAAATTACTAAACCTTAGTGTATGAAAAGATTTTCTGAACAAGATACAGAATGTACACATAATTTTAAAAAGATTATTAATGCAACAATAAAAAGTCTGTGACAAAAGATATAATTTATAAGAGTATAAAAAGGCACAGAATAGGCGAGACTGTCTACAATACATCGAATTGAATACCAACAAAGGCTTGGCATTCAGAATAGATACTGTCTGCTCTAAATAAGAAATATGGCAAGCAACCAAAATGTTTTAAAAAATAAGCAAAGAACATTAGCAAACACTGAGCATAATAGGGAAAATGACCAATAAACACATGAAAAGGTGCTTAATACCACGAGTAATGAGAAAATGAAAATTAAAACTACAACGTGATACCATTTGAGAAAAATATTTGTTATGTCAATTTCTAGTTTTGGCAAAAAAGCAGAGCAATTGAAATTCTCATGTTTTCTGATAGAAGTATAAACTGATGTAACCACTTTAAAAAACAAATTAGCAAATATGCAGTAAAGATTTGTACGCATCAAGTCAGCAAGTTAACTTCTAAGTACGCTGTCTAGAAGAAAATCTAATATGTGGGCACAAAAAGATATATACATGAATATTTTCTTGAGTCATAGACAGTTTTTGTCAACACAGAGTATCACAAAAAATTGGGAAAGAACACTAATGTATTTCAACAGGAGAATAAATTGTAGCATAGAATTACATATAATGAAAATTAATAAATAAGAGCGATACATATCAACCCAGGAAAATCTCAAGAACATAAGGTTAAGTGAATGTAACAAGCTGAAAAATATGTAGAGTATATTACCTGAATAGATATATAAAAATGTTTAAAACCATAATAAGATACATTATTTCTAATTTGTGCATATTATTTTAAAAGAAAGACATGCATAAGAAAGAAAAACATCAAACCCTGAAAAATGTTTGTTTCTGGAGTAGAGTGGAATTACATGTCTAGTAGTGTTTTCTTTCTAAAATAACAATAGTAAATCTGAAGCAAAAAGAGGCAAAATACTAAAGATTTGATAAAGGTACAATGGGTGGCCACACAGGTATTGGCTACATCATTCTCAAATGAGTGCCTAAACTGTAGTGTTGCTGATGAGGCTGAATAAGAAGAAATTAATCCAAATGATATGTTAAAATGATAGAATTATCTAGACATGGTGATGTTCTCCTGTAGTCCTAGCTAATTGGGAGGCTGAGGCAGGAGGATCACTTGAGCCCAGGAGGCTGCAGTGAGCAATGATAGAGCCCTGGGCAATAGAGCAAGACCTCATCTCTAAAATGCAAAAGAAAAAGAAAGAATTAACAAGGTATGGTGATTAAATGAACATAGAGGATATGGGTCAGGTGATTAAATGAATATAGAGGATATGGGTCACGTCAGAGTCAGTAGTAACTCCCAGTTTTCAGACTTGGGTGAACAGGTGGTATCATTTACTGAGATAAAGAAATACCATCTGACCCAGTCATTCCATTACCGGGTATATACCCAAAGGATTATAAATCATGCTGCTATAGACACATGCACACGTATGTTTATTGCAGCACTATTCACAACAGCAAAGAATTGGAACCAACCCAAATGTCCATTAATCATAGACTGGATTAAGAAAATGTGGCACATATACACCATGGAATACTATGCAGCCATAAAAAAGGATGAATTCATGTCCTTTGTAGGGACATGGATGAAACTGGAAACCATCATTCTCAGCAAACTATCGCAAGGACAAAAAAACCAAACACCACATGTTCTCACTCATAGTTGGGAATTGAACAATGAGAACACCTGGACACAGGAAAGGGAACATCACACACCGGGGCCTGTCCCCCCGGTGGGGGGAGGGGGAGGGATAGCATTAGGAGATATACCTAATGCAAATGATGAGTTAATGGGTGCAGCACACCAACATGGCACATGTATACATATATAACAAACCTGCACATTGTGCACATGTACCCTAGAACTTAAAGTATAAAAAAAAATTTATAGAAGGAGGAATATTTGAGGTGAGGTAATTAATTTTGTTTTGAGTGAATAGAGGCAGAAAGATAAATGATTTCAAGCTTATTGATCATTTCTGAGTACTGCTACATATCAATATGGCTGGTATATTGCTGTCTATAGCAGAAAGTAGTAATTGTATTTCATCTTTCCTAGAATCAGGGATTTTGTCTGTAAGTACCATTAGATCACCAAGTCCAACTCTGAATTTTAGAGATAGGTAAACAAAAACCAGAGAAGGGTAGTAACTAGCTCAAGGTCACACAACTATTGAGAGGAGAATCTGGGACTAGAACCAAGATCTGATTCCAAGTTCTTTAAAATTATATTAATATTATAGCTATTATAGCTTTCTGTGAGGCTGGCCACCTGTCTTCTGACCTCACCTTCAGCGTCCCCTCCCCAGGAAGGCCTTCCTGACCATCCCACAGATAGTCCATCCTCTCCATACCTTGAACAGGCTGCTCATTTGTTTCCTTTAGTCTGCCTCTGAACTTGGTGCTTTGGGAGTTTTAGTAACAACATTTTATGAGTTTCTGCCACCAAAAAATAGCAAATTTCCAATATATTGCTCTTTTTTTCTAGAGAACTACCAAAAAAATTTATTTACAAGTTTTATATGATATGCACATTTAAATACTCCTCAGAAATGTGCTATCTTTTCCAAACCAGTACCACTTTGCTGACTCATATTTGGCATACAAGAGGCTCTGAAAATAACTATTTAGTGAAGGACAACTATGTACTCAGTCTTGTACAATGTACTGGTAGCTATACATAATTTAACAAACCTGATAACATCTCTATTTTAGATATTGTTCACATTTGACAGATAAACTGTAACCAAGATAGGTAATACACTTTCCAGAGACAAATACAAATTAACTACTTTTATGTTTTCATTTTTAAAGAAAAAGAGGTAACAGAAACAAATAGACCAAACAATATGCCCAAGATCACAGGGCTAGCAAGAGACACAATCAGGATTTGAACCCAGCCAGTCTGGTTTTCGACTCTGTTTCTAATTAATCACTATGCTGTACTGTCTCTTGCAAAATGAGTGCTTTCTAAATATTGGCTAAAAGTTTGAAGGAGGTGATTAATTATTCCTAGGGCTACTTTGTAGTGGAGCTGTTGTTACTTTGGTTGGGCATGAAAAGAATAACAGCATTTTTATTTGTAGACAAGTAGGGAAAAGTGGTGGCTGAGAGAACTTCATGAGTATAGGTCATGATACGCCTGCGGGGTGCCCACCGTTTGGGGAAATGACAAGCAGCTTATAATCAGAAGTAGAGGAAATTTGAAGGGAAATCATAGAGGATGAGATGAGATTTGAAAAGTAGGTAGAGATCATGTGGGGAAGAGCATAAGTTCCCAAGGAGCAGAAGTTTCTGAGAAAAGGGGTATAAGGCAGAAGAGCTAGATTCTCTAAGTTATAGCCCCTAAGGAGGAAGACTCATAATCCAAGGCTGAAAGGAACAGTGAAGGCCTAGAAGACCATGAAACAAGAGTCTGGATGCAGACATTTTTGCTTATTAGATAGTCCTGTGGCCTTTCGTTCACTTTTCTAGCAATAATTTGATTTTTTAAAATTTTAAATAATACCGTTGCTTCTTTAGCTTGCTCTCTTTCTCTGCTAAAAAAAAGACATTCTTCTCTTTTATCCTCTAGAAGATTATGGTATGGTTTTACAAGGAAACGGGATCAAAAATTTTAGAGTGTTTCTTGGGTCTCTTACTGAGATTTACTTCAGGACAGTTCAGCCTATTTCAATCACATAAGTTTATAAAGGTAAAAACCATCTTACTCCTATGGGGCTTTGGCAGGGGGAAATGGTATTTCGCTCTGAGTGAAGGATGGGGCGCCATCTGCAGGGCTAGTTTGAAACTAAGCATCTGCCTGGATTAAAAACAAGCAACAAGCCCTAAACACAGTGGTTTTCAAACTTAAGCAGTGGAGCCTGTTTCAAATCTATCATTACATGGAACTTTGCTATATAAACCAGATAAAAGCAGTAGTTATTATAACTTGTTTATTTTGTAGAAGCAAAGTTTTAAGTATTTATTGATCACATTACAAATGAAGGTGTTGTGATTTACGTAATTCAAAATCAAGGTTTTAAATAACCTCTCATGTTTCCTCAATAACCAATTCATTTCTCTATATTGTTCTGATTTCATAGTATGAAGACAAGTCCTAATTCATACAAATAAGTATTTATAAATTATAATTGTTTTTAATAGTGTACCTTTTTCAGTCTATTTTTAATTATATTCCAAAAGCTACCATTTATGTATAGAAACATTGATAGAGGTTAAAAGAAAGGGCAAAGACTCATCAAGTAAATTCAAGTAGATTTAAAGTAGGCTTGACAATACGAAATTCATACAAAGAGAATTCAAAGCAAAAGGCATTAAACTGGGAAAGGAGAGTCATATTTCATTGATTAAAAGAAAAAATCACAAAAACTAATATTAAACTGCTAGAAATACAAGGAAAACACATTTCTTAGCATTATATCGCAGCATTATTCATAGTATTATTCATAATGGTAAACTGAAAATAACCAAAGCTACATAAATACATAGTTCTAAATAAAACACTGGAAAATGATAAGCAAAATATATCAGAATATTATCAATGATAATGCGGAAGTAATATGATCAGATTTGCATTTGATAAAAATGAAAGATTCCACTCACAGTAGCCTAAATTAAAACTTGGCGTCTATATAAAGAGAATATTAAATTTTGCTGGCAGCATACAGGATTTGAATAAATGGAAAGATATGCCATATTCTTAGGTGGGAAGAATTAATAGAGCAAAAATGTCCATTCTTCCCTTAATTATTCATAAGTTGAACAGAATCATAGGATAAACCCTCAATAAACCTGAACTAAAGTTTTTACAAAAGGTTAAAATTCAGAAGAATATTGGAGAGTAATTTAAGAAAATTTTGGAAAGAGGAATGCTGAGTCCAGAATTGCCCTCCCAAAAGAGAGTATATTTTGACAGGTATTTGTTAAAGTACTAGCAGACCAGTACAACAGAAGGTAGAACCCTAAAATGAACTCTATGAGTTTAGGATTTCCAGATTTGGCAACCAAATTTAACCATACATGGTGGAGAAAATAGCAGAAACTTCACCAACCCCAAGACCAACTTAAATAAACAAACGTGGGCAAATATTTGCCACAAATACATCACATCAAGTCATTGTTAATGACCTTACTATTGTTTTTCAAACCATTAAGGGCAAACACTACCCAAAGAGAAATAATAAAGGATACAAATCAAAATTTCACCAAAAATGAAATGTCAACGGCCAATAAATATATAACACCGTGGGGCGGGCGCAGTGGCTCACGCCTGTAATCCCAGCACTTTGGGAGGCCGAAGCGGGCGGATCACAAGGTCATCCTGGCTAACATGATGAAACTCTATCTCTACTAAAAAGAAAAATACAAAAAATTAGCCAGGCATGGTGGCAGGCGCCTGTAGTCCCAGCTACTCGGGAGGCTGAGGTAGAAGAATGGCGTGAACCCGGGAGGCGGAGCTTGCAGTGAGTTGAGATAGTGCCACTGCACTCCAGCCTGGGCAACAGACTGAGACTCTGTCTCAAAAAAAAAAAAATTATATATATATACACACATACACACACACACATATACACACACACATATATATATGAGAAAAACACTGTGTTCAACCTTACAAATTATCAACAAAACACCTTTGTCCATACTTTTTTTTCTTTTTGTACAAATGGATTTGGTTATAAATCAGGATTTCTTATTTTCTTTTATTTTATTATTATTATACTTTAAGTTTTAGGGTACATGTGCACAATGTGCAGGTTAGTTACATATGTACACATGTGCCATGCTGGTGTGCTGCACCCATTAACTCGTCATTTAGCGTTAGGTATATCTCCTAATGCTACTTTTTTTAAAAAAAAGTATTTTCCTATTGTTATTTGCATGAGGAATCTCTCTTATTTTTTAGCTCCCTGCTTGAATGTCACCTCTTCAGAGAGGACTTCCCTGGCTGTCTTATTGAAGTAGCCACACACACCTCTAACAGGCACACTTGTTCTTCATGATTGCAATGCAGTGTCCTTCATAGCACATACCTTAAGAATACCTACATTTGTTTGTTGTCTCTCTGCTCCACTAGTCTACAACTTCCACAAAAGTAAAGAATATGATTCATTTACCAATACCATATACATCCAGTTCGTAGCATGGTGTCTGGCACAAGGCAGGCACTCAATTTTTGTCAAATGAATGAATAAATGAATGTAGTTTTCTCCTATTCTATTTTGTTTTGGTTTCATTTTTATGAAAATACCTGGTGTTAGCCAAGACTGTCTAAAGTCCTATCATATACTGCTTGTGGGGGGTAAAAATCAGTGCAGGTATATTGGAAGTCAATTTTTCCATATTTTAATATATAAGTCAGATCTTATCTCTCCCCTGCTCAAAACTTTCCAAAGACCTACCCACAGAGTCAAAGCTAATGTTCAGAAAGGCCTACGGATTCTACACGGTCTGTCATCCTCTAACCCTGCTCAATCACCACTGTTCTGGCCATACAGCCTATTGTTCTCCCCAACTCACTCCACTCCAGCCACACTGACTTCCTTTTGATTCCCCAAATATCCCATACATGTGCCTGGCTCATATATATTTGCAATTACTTATGCCTGGGATGCTCCTCTCTGGATGTATAAATGGCTCCCTTCATCCCCTCCTTTATGTTTTCCTTCAAATATCACCTTAGTAGGGAGAGCTTCTCTGACCACCTTACATAAATAGTCGCTCCTAATCTCATTACTCTGCATTATTTTCCTCCATAATACACATCACTATCTGACATGTCATATATATATTTTTTAATTGTCCATTTTTCCTCACAAAACTGTCAGCTTCATGGGTACAGGACAGGGATTATTTGTTTTGTTCACTACTACATATCTAACCCCTACAAGGGAGCCTGGCATATAGTAGATTCTCAATAAATGTGTGCTGACTGAAGGAATACATGTGAAGATGGTCATACCATTTCACCTAGTAACTGTATTTCTAGGAATCTATGCTAAGTAAATAGAAGGTCTATCTGTATAATTTCCTAGGTTTTCCTTCATAACATTACTTATATGAGTAATGAATTAGAAACAATCTCCATGTCTTACTATTATAAGGGAGTTAAACTGTTATACAAAAATGTATATGGAATATTATCCAATCATTTAAAATTATGTCATTATAGAATTATATTAATGACATGGGGGAAATGTTCACAATAGAATATTAAATTGATAAACCATAAAAAAAGTTATGGCATTTTTCTGCACTTTAACATTTTCTATAAAGATAAGATTTTAAAAGAAAACAATGTTATTAAGAGAAAAAAAATCAATGACGTTCTTGTAGGGTAACCTAGTTGCAAACAAAATGACTTCTGACTCCATCTGTAGGATAAAATAGCAACAAAATGCAGCAGTGGAACTGAACAAGTAGACACAAAACTTTTAAAAAATTGAGGGCGTAAATGATTTCATTTGTCCAAGTGAATGTTAAGTAGTTCCTACTGAAACATACGTAACAGGGTCATTTGTTTTTATGACCTGGTTCATTTTAACAAATTCTGCTGTTGGCTTATAGATAGATAGTACTTGTCTTGGATATTTTTATGTCAGGGCAAAAAGCAAGCATCCAATTTATCTAAAAAGATAATAAAGCCACAAAATTTAGATTACTTACAAATAACTGTGGTGTAAGGTACACATGGTAGACATGAAACAGTTAAATACTGGGCCCGACAGTTATGTGGATGTTATATTTGCTGTGGGGATATTTGCCCCAATAGCCAGGAAGTACCCAGAGAAAAGAGTAATGAGTAAACATGTTCCAGAAAGCCTCCTTGCCTAGAACCACGAAGTTCTGACCAGAAAACTTTACCTAGAACAAGAGCAGTAGACATCCTACCACATTCACAGAAGGCATTCCAGAGCATAAGGGAGTTAACACAGCAGGCAAGCATCGCATGGATGTGTGTGCTTGCAATTAAGAATAAAACGCGGCAAGAAGAGAGTACTAGAAATGCAATCACCAAACTCTGCGAAATGAAGGCAGGAGACTTGTATACTTTAAGGACAGAACTTCAAACAGAGAGACTGAGAATGTATCAACATTGATACTAACCTGTCTGGCTGGACCTGGGTAGGATGCAGACATAGATGCTATGGGTCAGAGACAAGGCCATAAAGGAATAGAATCCAGGTCAGGATGCTGACGGGGGCACTTCCAGACATAAAGATCACAACTCAAGTTGCTCATAATGCCTTAAACACAAGTTGGCTCTTAATAACAATATTAACAATGACTACAACTTGCTTAGCATGTATGACATGGCAAGAATTATGCTAGGTGTTTCTTATACTTATCAGTCCTTTTCTTTAACTGTTATTTTAAGTTTGGAGTACAAGTGCAGATTTGTTACATAGGTAAACTTGTGTCATGGGGGTTTGTTGTACAGATTATTTCATCACCCAGGTAATAACCTTAGTACCCATTACTTATTTTTCCTGATTTTCTCCTCTCCTCTCACCCTCCATTCTCCTAAAGGCCCCAGTATATACTTTTCCCCACTATGTGTCCTTTTCAGTAGAATCATTTTATTTGAAGTAAACTCCTTAAGATGGAGGTGGGAGTGCCTGGAATCCACATTGTTCTGTTTGTGAAAGATGTACTACCCTCCTCAGAGTTAGATTAATTCCCATTAGAGGTATATTCTTTTAGTTACTTCTAAACCTTTTACCTTACATTGCAGGATATATACTATCCTGAAGTAAAATCATTATCCTCTGCTCTTATACTAGAATTGGATGCACCTGCGGCTTCATCAGTCTCTGTCCTGGGCCCTCTTGGGGTTAGTCAGGTAACAAAGGCACATAAACTCAGTGCCCAAACAGGGCCAGCCCTGCCTAAGTGAGGCTCTCCATATTTATTCCTCTCTAAGGCCCCCACTACACATGATTTCTCCTCCAATTAACCATTACTAGATCCTCAAAACTTCTCCTCACTGGACAAGGGATTGAACAGCCTCCTTTGAATGTGCTCAGATTTGGCTATATTCCCCCAATATGTTGCTCCAGAATTTGTACACATGGGGCTATTGGGGGGAGATCTAGTTGAAATGAAAGGCTCCAATCAGAGATACCATATTTGCATAACACTTTATGGAAGACTGAGAAAATATCATGTCACCAAAACACAAATTACAGGGAAAATATGGGTAAAGGGGGATGCGGACAGTGATGAATATTTTAGGAGGAAAAAATAAATGGTAACACATGGCCACCACTGGACCTGGTTGCAGACAGGACTGAAGGCAGAGATCCAATCTGCACAGAAGATATTAGTATTACCACTTCTTCTGTTTTAGATTGCATACTTCTGTTATTGCCGCTAAGATTAACTTTTATTAAATTTATGATCAATTAAAATTCTCAAAGTCTATCCCTCTTGTCAAGTTTATTTGTGAAGCCAGAGGCATGGCAGACATTTTCCCTTTATGATTTTGTTTGAATTGGCCATTCTTTCAAGCTGTCAAAATCTTTTTGTATCCCAATGCATTAGCTATCTCTAAAACATTAGCAGTCTCTTCCAGTCTCATACCATTTGCAAATTTGCACTACAGAATCATTTGCTTGAAAAACATATATGCACATGTGCAGTGAAAGCTAAATAAATGTGGTTAGTTTTCAAATTCTAGCATTCCATTTAGCTTTCTTGAATCCATAATAAGGCAACAGTTGTCTTAATGACTCAATAAATCACTGCATGCTATTTGGAGCAAATGTATGAACTTTAATGTAAAAGGTACTAGAGGTTAATCATTGAAGTCTGAAATTGAAACATAGACTCTGTATAACTTGACACTGAGAAAATCATGGTTTCCAACACCCTTGGAAATAAAAATAACCTCTAGCTCGAGAAAAGGTAAGAGGAAGGTGAAAGGTTACAAATGTGAGCAACATTAAGTGATGCTTTCACATTCAAACCCAACTCACACAAAATGTCACCCAATACAGTGAGCAGTACAGGAAGAAGAATCCCTCTCCTTCTGTAAGAGCATCTACCAGATTTGTGTGCTCGGGGCAAGTTTCTTTATATTCTCATCAGAGAGTATCCATGAGTTAGCATTATCTACCTCCTGGTACAATGGCCTTTTCTGTGGTGTAAATATCTTTACTCATGGAAATAAACATACCAAGCAAGTTAGGAAATTTGTTAGTAGACACCTGAAATTACAAGTTCTGAGGACAAAACAAAATCCTGGAGTCTCAGTGTTCCAGTGGATTCTAGACCTACACTTGACCTGCTTATTCAATACAAAGTAAGACCTGGGATCTGAAAAACAGGGATTTTACTCTTATCTTGAGGACTTTATGAAGAGCCAGTGGGCCTAGATTTTAGTACTGCCACTAGCTAGTTCTGTTCCCTTGAGAAAGTTGGAATTCTGTACAATGACAGAATTCCATTGTCATTGTCTGTACAATGACAATGACATATTGGATGATACGAATGACTACCAAACTTTAAAAGAAAAACAGTTAAAATTTCAAAAATGCAAATGGAATCTTATGACAACTCACTTAATAGATGAGATTAAAAGCATATAAACAGGTGCTCTGGGTGAAATAATGTGGTAGCCCACATACCTGCCAATTTAGCTCCAGAAGCTCCCCTGAGAGACTTCTAAAACTTCTGAAACGTCTATAAGCACATTTTAAAACCATTAACAAGGCCCCTTCAATTCTGGCTTATGATAGAAGCAACCTAAGCCATGATCAGTTCCAACATTCTATGGATGTATGAAGCAGAGCTTGGAGACTATAAAAGATTAAAAATATTAGTTATAATCATAGTGACTACCATTTATCGAGATACCATTCCACTTGACTTTACTGCTAAGGAGACTGATGATCACAAAAGTCAAGTGGCAAAGTCAGGTTTTAAACATAAGCCTGATATGTTTTTCATAATACACTAGAGTGTGATATGTGCTAAAGTAGCTCTAGCTACCAAATATAGTATGGTCACAAGAAAGGATGGGGTAAGTTCCACTTGAGGAAGTAAGAGAAGCATCACCTTTATCTGACTTTCAAAAAATCAACAGCAATTAAAACAAACCTGGGAAAGGAATTAGGGGCCCTGAGCACAACTTCTGCAATGTCAAGGAGGTGTGGAACATCATGCAGCAGGGGAAATTAGTTGGAGACAAGACTGCACACATAGACAAACAAGAGTCTGATTGTGAAGACATCCATCAGCATCCCATAATAAGGAATTTAGACTTTTTTCTTTGGGGTTGACACCACTGCAATGTTTAAAACAGTAGTATGAGATCATTCCTCTTCCAGGAGCACTCCAACTTTTTTCCTTTCTCTTTCTTGAGGGATCAGCTGAAATATCATTGACTCTGAAAAGTCATTACTTACCCTTCTTCTTTTTCCCTTTTTGAGATGGAGTATTGCTCTTGTCGCCAGGCTGGAGTGCAATGGCATGATCTCGGCTCACTGCAACCTCCGCCTCCTGGGTTCAAGCAATTCTCCTGCCTCAGCCTCCCGAGTAGCTGAGATTACAGGCACCCGTCAACACGCCTACTAATTTTTGTATTTTTAGTAGAGACGGGGTTTCGCCATGTTGGTCAGGCTGGTCTTGAACTCCTGACCTCATGATCCGCCTGCCTTGGCCTCACTAATTGCTGGGATTACAGTTGTGAGCCATCACCGCACCTGGCCTACTTACCCTTTTTCTAAAACCTAAGATCCATGAGAGGTGAGGCCTCATCATTCTGGATCACCGTTGTATCCCCAGCACCTAGAAGAGTCCCTAACACAAAGTAAGGGCTCAATAAATATTTGTTGCACGAATGAAGAACTCAAAGTCTGACTGCAAAGCTTGGACTCACAATCACTGTGCCTGCTTTGTTTGTGACCCCACCTTGAAATGAATAGAGGATACTGTGTTGGAAATGGCAAGGTATCCAAAAAACAAAGCAAGTATGAAAACTTCTTATCGTCTAGTAAGTTTTGTAACGACTTTAAAATGCTGATACTTCTCTAGATCTACCTATCTCACTAGGGGGGACCTTTATATCCTGAGGAAATTTGCCCTATTGTCTTCATCTTCCAGAATTTGCGATGATTTGAATGACTTTCTTTGATGCATTAAAGTCATAATCACATCCTTTTAAATATAAAATTCATTCCATCTTTCCAACAAAACAAAGTAGAATGAATCTAACTGTCTGGAAGGAGGCTTATTATCTCTGGAAAGTTACTTTGCCTGTGTTTCCTAACTTTTAAGAGAAATCGTAATAGTTCCTCTCTCATAGAGTGGTAGTGAAGATCGAACCAAATAGTACACTTATTACACTTAGCATAGTGCTTGGCACACAGAAAATCCTCAGTCAGCATCATCTTTTGTCATCATTATTGTTACTGGTGGCATTACAAGGCATTTATGAGAAATTGCAATGCATCCTTGTGAGGGGAGCTAGATTTCCCTTTCATAAACCCAACCC
This sequence comes from Pan troglodytes, assembly GCF_028858775.2. Lineage (NCBI taxonomy): Eukaryota > Metazoa > Chordata > Mammalia > Primates > Hominidae > Pan > Pan troglodytes. Next base: position 144,952,249 of record NC_072421.2, read on the forward strand.
TCCTTTTATGGCAGGTTCTAAGGCCTGACCACAAAGGCTACAGACTTGGTGTCTGTACTTCCCAGACAATACCCTCAAGCCTCTCTTTCATTTGTCTTTTTCCGTAATAGACCATTCACCACTAATTACTTACAATCATTTTCTGCTGCACAGTTTTATATGTGTTTATTATGTTCACAGCTGTCTTGCCCAGCAAGAATAGAAATCTTTTATCTCGTTATTATACCTGAGTCTCCTGATTACAATTCCCTTGCCTTCCAAACTAATTTCCTCCAAGAAGCTCTTTTGACAAGGCAGGATTTTTCTTCCCCCTCATCCCTTCTTTTCTTTTCTTCACAAACCCTGTAGTGAAAGAGAGACCTTGAGTAGATAAAGAACACAGAAACTTTATCATATAAGTTAAACTAGTTAAACTATGAGATGTGGTTATGGTATAAAATATGGTCAAATGTTGATTTGCCTTGTGGAGGATCCACTCTGAAAAATGAGTTTATTTATTTGAAAAATATTTAGCATATTCTCTGTTCAAGTTTCTGGGTATTTGGCTGTGAGCCAAACATACCAAATCCTTCCCTTTCATGAAACTGATATACTCGTAGGGGACAGAAAACAAATATGCATATTTCATCAGATACTGATCTGTTTTTAGAAAAATAAAACAGGATAAGGGGATAGAAAGTATCAGGAGACTGCTTGAAAAATTTGGTCATGGCTTTCTAAGGAGGTTCTATTTGACAGTCAGAAGCTCTTACACAACTTCAAAGATTTGGTGCCTCCCAAATCCCCAAGACCCTTGGGGAAAGGCAAAGGGCTAGAAACAGACCAGGGGATCATGGGGAAAGGGAAAAGGGAGGAAATTCCCAAATGCTCATGCAAGATTGACTCTGCATGGAAGATGGAGGAGGATATTTGTACTTTGCTGGACATCACGAAAGAGTACCTCAACTAACAGGTGAACTAGTTGAGCTAGTGAAATTTCTGTTAGCATTTCAAACTTCCAGATCTGTAGAGTCAGGTATGTTAAACTTAGAGTTAGATTGAAGAAAGGCACTGTGGAAAATAGAAAATGACTGTCCCAGTCCATCTTCTTCCAGGTTCCAGTGGGACAGGCCTCCACTTGTTGAGTGGATGAGCAGTTTCAGATGGTGTACTAGTCAGGGTTCTCTAGTGGGACAGAACTAATAGGATAGATGTATCTATAAAGAGGAGTTTATTAAGGAGTATTGACTCACATGAGCACAAGGTGAAGTCCCACAAGAGGTTGTCTGCAAGCTGAGGAGCAAGGACGTCAGTCTGAGTCCCAAAGCTGAAGAACTTGGAGTCTGATGTCCGAGGGAAGGAAGCATCCAGCACAGGAGAAAGATGTAGGCTGGGAGGCTCAGCCAGTCTAATCTTTTTCATGTTCTTCTCCCTGCTTTTATTCTGGCTGCACTGGCAGCTGATTAGATTGTGCCCACCCAGATTTAGGGCGGATCTGCCTTTCCCAGTTCACTATCTCAAATGTTAATCTCTTTTGACAACACCCTTACAGACACACCCAGGAACAATACTTTGCATTCTTCAATCCAATCAAGTTGACACTCAATATTAACCATCACAGGTGGTGACTATCAAGCAGCCACCTCAGAAAGACGAAAAAGATAGAAGGAACATTTGGAAGAAAAGGAAAAGAGTAAACCAAACCTTCTGATTGTTCCTGTAGGCCAGAGAAAACTGCCTCTGAAGATCAAGGAAATAAGGGCGGCAACCACATTTAGGTTACCACAGCATTCTGTTACGTTTACTAATAAAATGTATTCTTTTCCAAGAGGTGTTTAAGTTCTTTACAGTTTACAAAGTATTTAACTGTTTAAAGCCACTTTCATATACAATATTTTGTTTGATCTTCTGCCAGACAGACAAAGCAGGCATTGTTATCCAATTTGTTATATGAGGAAGTTCAGTCTAAGTGACTTGCCTGAAGTCCTCCAAGTGAGTGGAGGATTAGAACCCAGGACTTTCTGCCTCCATAACCAACCGTTTGCTAAGCTCCTATCTTAAGCCATAAGCCCAGCATTTTATGAACACCAAGATACTTGAATCATCAAGAACTATGTTTGCATAAATGATTTTTAAGAAATTATTGAGTATAAATAAACATTTTTTAATATAGTCCCTTTGAATTTAAAGTTAACAGAAACCCACAGAGAAAAAAAGACTCCATTCAAATCTCACACCCTATGCAAAATTAACTCAAAATGGATCATAGACCTAACATAAAATGCAAAACTATAAAACTTCTATTAATGGAAGACATAAGAGAAAATCTTCAGAACCTTGAGCTACATGAAAAGTTCTTAAATATGCCACCAAAGTATGATCCATAAAAGGAAAAAACAGGTAAATCAGACTTCATCAAAATTAAAAACATTTTATCTGAAAAGAACCCTATTAAGTGGATGAAAATACAAGCTATAGACTGGGGAAAAAGTTTACCAACCGCGTATCTTAATATATGTATGTGTGTGTGTATATATATATATGTATATATATGTATGATACATAAGTGTATATACTTATATATGTATATATAAGTGATATAATATATTGTATATACATATATATGCTTATATATTAAATTATATATAATAAAGTACATTTTATATATATACATTACACATACTAGGGTACATATATACTTATATATATGTAAGGATCCTTATATTCTTATATGTATAAGGATCCTTGCATATATACATTTATTCTCATATACTTATAAGGATCCTTACATATATACTTATATATATATATACACACACATATATAAGGATCCTTCTATATAAGTATACATTATATACATTACATACTTATATATACAGTATATACTTATATATTTAATGAATATAATGAATCCTTATATACTTACATATATGTAAGGATCCTTACATATATACTTATATATTTAATGTATATAATGAATCCTTATATACTTATATATATCCTTATATACATATATATACTTATATATCCTTATATACTTATATATGTACTTATACATATGTACTTATACATATATACTTATATATTTAATGTATATAATGAATCCTTATATACTTATATATATGTAAGGATCCTTACATGTATACTTATATATTTAATGTATATAATGAATCCTTATATACTTATATATATGTAAGGATCCTTACATATATACTTATATATTTAATGTATATAATGAATCCTTATATACTTATATATATGTAAGGATCCTTACATATATACTTATATATATGTAAGGATCCTTACATATATACTTATATATATGTAAGGATCCTTACATATATACTTATATATATGTAAGGATCCTTACATATATACTTATATATATGTAAGTATATATATAAGTATACATATATAAGGATCCTTACATGTATACTTATATATATGTAAGTATATATATAAGTATACATGTAAGGATCCTTACATATATATAAGTATATAAGGATTCATTATATACATTAAATATATAAGCATATATGTAAGGATCCTTACATACATATAAGTATATAAGGATTCATTATATACATTAAATATATAAGTATATATGTAAGGATCCTTACATATATATAAGTATATAAGGATTCATTATATACATTATATACATTATGTATATACTTACATATATAAGTATATATGTAAGTAAGTATATATAAGGATCCTCACATATATGTAAGTATATAAGGATATAAGTATCCTGGTATAAATGTATAAGTATCCTAGTATATATAAAGAACTCTCAAAACTCAACAGAAAATGAATTGCATGTAGAAAATGGCTAAAGGCTGGAACAGACATTTCACTGAAGGGGATATACAGATGGCAAATATGCACATGAAGAGATATTCAAAACTGTTAGGGAAATTAAATCAAAACCAAAATGAGATATTACTGTACACCTTTAGAATGCCTAAATTAAAAAAAAAAGTGACAACACCAAATGCTGGCAGTATTGTGAGGAAACTAGATCACTTATACATGGCCGGTGAGGATATAAAACAGTACAGCCACTCTGGAAATGAGTTTAGCAGTCCTCTTACACAACTAAAGATGTGCTTACGGTATGACCTAGTAATTACAGTCTTGGTCGCTTACCCTGAGAAATGAAATCTCCTGCTTACATAAAAATAAGTACAAAAAAGTGTTTAGCAGATTTATTTGTAACGGACAGAAACTGGAAACAAAGCCCAGATGTCCTTAGCAAGTGAATGGTTAAAACAAAATGTGGTACATCCATACCATGGAATACTGCTGAGCCATAAAAGTAGAACAAATTATTGACACACTTTACCAACGTGGATGGGCCTCATATATATGCTGAGTGCAAATAGCCAATTTCAAAGGGGTAAATAATACATAATTCTATTTACACACTATTCTTTAAATGACAAAAGTATAGAGATGGAAAGATATCAGTGGTTTCCAAGAGTTAGTGATGTGGGAGAGTAGTGTGGATGTGAAAATAAATAGTAAACTAAACAAGGGAAATCTTTGTGTTAATGGAACAGTTCTGTATCTTGATTGCAGCGATTACATGAATCTATACATAAAACTGCATAAAACTACACACACACACACACACACACACATACACACGAATGCATATAAAACTGACGAAATGTGCAGACAAATGTTCTGCGCCTGAGCTATACCCCCATAACTGGAGAAACCCAAATAAGCTATTTGGACTATACCAATGTCATTGTCTTGGTTTTGATATTGTACTATAGTTATATAAGATGTTAACATTGACAGAGGCTGCATGAAAGGTAATGGGACTTCAATGTACTATTTTTGCAATTTCCTGAAAATCTAAAACCATTTCAAAATTAAACTTTAAAAAATAAGTTAATGAGATCTTTGCATAGTACTGAACAGAATTATTTTCACAAGAAAACATTCTAGAGAACAAAAACAGTATACAACAGAATGGCGTGGTAGAAAAAAATGACGAGACCAAGAATTAGAATACCTTGAACCACTATTTAACCTCTGTGATTTCCACAGTTTTGTCTTTGTAGTTCAGCTTCTTTCCTTCTTCCAATTAGAAACTCTGCTCCCCTGACCACATAGGTGCCTATCTGACCTTGGCCAGGCCAATCACAATGCTACGTCTCCTTTAGATGCAGGTTTTGATCCAAGATATGGCACATAATCCAAACCAGGCCACTCAGAATCTGCTATCCTGAGTTGGTATTAAACGGGACAGGGAGAGGCTTTCTCTTCTCCCCTGAATTTCAAAAAAGCAAGAACGTGACCACTGTGACTTCCAGTGACCATGTCCCCAGCTAAGTGAAGAAATCTGAAAGACATAAGTCAACGTGCAGATAGATCTTGCAATAGGACCTGGGGACAGAACAAGTAAACCATCAAGGAGTAAAACAGTCCAATTGCCATGGAAGGCCCTGGATCCACTAGATCCTGAGGCATACAGCTCTGCCCATCCTTCCCAGATACCTAGGCCAATACATTTAATTACAGCAGATGTAAGTGTATGTTAGATATGCAACTAAAAGTTTTCTGAACCGTGTGATCTCTTAGAGTCTCAATTTTGTCATCTATAAAGTGGGAATATTTGACATACTTGCCTCAAAATTTTGCAGTTATCAAAGGAGACAGCACACGTGAATGTTCTTTACAGCAGTATACAAATGTAAGTGATTAGTATCCATTATTATAAAAAAGGAAATTATCAAAAACATCCAGCTCATTTTTAATGAGTGCATTCCAGCAATTTCAAAAGCAACACTGAGAGTAAGAAACAAACACTAAATGCTACCATAAATAGAAAAGAAACAGATTATTATGATTCATGTTCAATGAGTCATTAATGACTCAGAAAAAAAGCAAGCAGAAATCAACATTCAAATATATACAAAAATCTTCTCTAGAGTTTAAAAATTGAATAAATCTTTAAAATGTAGAAATTTGCTGAGAAAAGGTCTTCTGTCACAGTCCTTTAAATTGTGATATACTTCCATTTTGATCAGAAACATCCTGGTTATTGTATGTTGCCGCTTTACACATGGCACATAATGACCAAAGTCTCTAACTCCTACATGAACTAAATACCTCAGTATGTTGCCTGTTTCTTTGTTTTCATCTTAAATGGGTCAAATTTCAATTGAGTTCAAGATGGCTTCATTTTCCTAAATTACAAAAATCCCGACCAGATTCCTTATTGATATTAATTAAATGTGATTTAAAGCTAGACATCTACTTGTAATCAGTAAGTCCACAAGACAGTTCAAACTGGGAGGGCTTTGCCCAGCATTGGCAGCCTAAAACCCTGTGAAAGATGCAGTAGGTGGGTAAATCTACCCTCAGCACTCAAGAGTCAAACTGGACCCCAGGAGCTAAATGCAGCATAGATAAGTAGGTAGTTACTCGTCTAAATATGCAACATTTGTACTGGATGAGAGGGAGAAATCAAGGACACCAAAGCCCAGAAAGGAAAACCAAGAAAGAAATGGGTATCAGCCACCCTGTGAGCCTGTGAAGTGTCTAGCAACATATAATCTTTATCACCCACAGTAAGATAAGTAGTAGTTGAAAGTGTGAGTGGAAAAGGAACCAATGAAAGGGTGGTTTCTTCACAATGATAACTCTTGGTAGATTTACTCTTAGCAAGCGGTTTATTTATTTTCCAGCAATTGTCACTCTGTAACAAGTCAATTCTTAGTTCTCAAGCTATACTTTCAACACTTCCTGGAATGGAAAGGAATGGCCATACATTTCCTTTACTATCAAGCCTTCACGCTCAGCCAAGGCAAATCCCATCTTGCATTGGAGGGCCTCAGTAATGGCAATAACGCTGACCACCATTTATTGCATTCTCATTCTCTCTCAAGGCAGAATAGAATGGTGGTTAAACACACAGACTTACACTGAAGAGTAATCTACCTTGATTCTAATCCCAAGTCTACCATATACTCATTCTGCAACCCATCAATATGCCACTTCCCTCTGTGCCCATCTACTTGCTGTGGTGTGCCAGAGACTACCTGCTCTGCCTTCCAATTCAGAATTGCTATCACATAGGTGGTTCTGTGGGTTTCTGTTCTCTAAGACAAGATAGAGAACAGAGCAGGCTCTTCCCTGTTACATAGTTGCTTTTTATCCCTGAAAGTAAATCCACATATCTTTTGTTTTTGAGAGGTATACTTTTACTGTACCCTCTGGAATGACAAAAAGCATCAGAGTTCACAAGAACCATCACAAAAGGGACTCACAATTAAGAGACAGTAGAAACACTCTTCTGACATGAGACATCTGAGAGAAATATGGTTACAGAACAAAATTAAAATGATGCAAACTTTGACAATGTAAACATAATGTCATTGGGGCTATTTTAGAGGCTGCCTACCAGAAACATAATTTAAATAATAAGAATTCCAGTTATTTGTTGTCTTGTTGTTTTTTTATAACATTTTTCTTATCCTACAATAGATGTTGCAGGACCTAATATTTAATTTGGAGAAGCAATGTTTGAAGTTTAAAGATTACTTCATTTATACTGTTTCTTTTTTGCTTCTATTAAATTAAGTAGAACTGAATTTAATGCCTATTATGAAAAATAGCCATTAGGGTATGATACCAATTTGTAAAATTATCTGTCTATCTAGCTATATAAATGCCTAAGATCAATATATGTCATTATAGTTATTAATGTCAAAATGAACTAGATAATTGTTTTTGTCAGTAATGAAAGGCCAAGGACACCTGCAGAAAATGCACAAGAAAGGAAAATCTTCACTAAAGAGACATTTCAACCCCCAAATTTTTAGTCACTAACGCTTCAGAACAGACCCCTTAGCCACTGCCCTTATTTTACAAATTAAGATCATGATATAAAGTAAAACTCATTTCCTTCATTGGCTAAAATAAAGAGGAATTAATTGGTGCTTCCAATAAAACCATCAAATCAAGGATCGAGGATTTTATATTTAGATTCTTTTTTAAAATTTTGGATTCAGTGGATACATGTTACATGGGTATATTACATGGGTATATTACATAATGCTGAGGTTTGGGGTGCAGATGGTCCCATCACCCAGGTAGTGATCATAGTACCCAATAGGTAGTTTTCAGCCCATGTTCTCCTCCCTCCCTCCCCCCTCTAGTAGTCCCCAGTATCTACTGTTCTATCTTCACGTCTATGTGTATTCAGTATTTATCTCCCCACTGTAATTGAGAATATGAGGTATTCGGTTTTATGTTTCTGCATTAATTTGCCTAGGTTAATGGTCTCCAGCTATATCCATGTTGCCACAAAGAACATGATGTCATTCTTTTTAAAGGTTGCATATTATCCCATGTACCACATTTTCTTGATCCAGTCTACCATTGATGGGCACTTGGGTTGATTCTATGTCTTTGCTATTATGAATATTGCTGCAGTGAGCATACAAGTGCATGTGTCTTTATGATGGAATAATTTATTTTCCTTTGGATATATAGCCAGTAATGAGATTGCTGGGTCAAATGGTAGTTCTGTTTTAAGTTCTTTGAGAAATCTCCAAACTGCTTTCCACAGTGGCTGAAGTAATTTGCATTCCAACCAACAGTGTATACATGTTCTCTCTTCTCTGCAGCACCTGTTATTTATTTCTTTATTTATTTATTTATTTATTTATTTATTTATTTATTTTTGAGACAGAGTCTCACCCTGTCACCCAGACTGGAGTGCAGTGGCGCAATCTTGGCTTACTGCAACCTCTGCCTCCTGGGTTCAAGCAATTCTTCCTGCCTCAGCCTCCCGAGTAGCTGGGATTACAGGTGCCCACCACCATACCCACCTAATTTTTGTATTTTTAGTAGAGACAGGGTTCTACCATGTTGGCCAGGCTGGTCTCAAACTCCTGACCTCAGGTGATCTGCCCAACTTGGCCTCCCAAAGTGCTAGGATTACAGGCGTGAGCCACCATGCCCGGCCAGCATCTGTTATTTTTTGGCCTTTATAATAATCATCATTCTGACTAGTGTGATATGACACATCACTTTGTTTTTGATTGGCATTTCTCTGATGATTACTGATGTTAAGCATTTTTTCATGCTTGTTGGCCACTTGTATGTCTTCTTTTGATAAGTGTCCGTTCATGTCCTTTGCCCATTTTTAAATTGGATTATTTGGTTTTTGCTTGTTAATTTAAGTTCCTTGTAGATTTGGGATTCAGCATTTTAGAGAGGAAAAAGCACTAGACTATGAATGGGAAATACCTGAGTGCTAGTTCTAGTCCTACCACTAAATTGCTATGTGATCTTGACAAAGTCTAGTTCCCCCTGTAAAGAATGGTTCAAGATGATCTAGGAAAAGAAAACGGCACTACAATCGAGAGATTTTGAAAATCCTGAATACTGTATTCCTCTTTTGGGGTTTCCCAATGAACATTATTGTATTAAGGATTCAAGTACTCCTGAAGTAAAGAAGTATGTTTAAAAGTATTTAATCTAAAGATTCTCACTTTATAAAGCATTTTATGTCATATAACCTTTCTTTAATATCACTATAACCCTATGAAGAAAGAACTGTGACTTTACAGATGAGAACATTTTTACTTAATAGTAACCTAAGATCACATTAAGAAGATCAGAGTCAGATTGTGTTTTCATTTTAGAAAAATGTATAATTTACGTTTGAGTTCTAATTCTACCAGCGTAAACATACAGTAACCACACTTCAAAATATGTAACTGGAGAATAGAACGTTGCTGTTTACTAATATCAAAATGACCACACTCTGCAAAACAGGGCAGTAAATGACTCCTTCACATGAAGCCAAAGTAAGAGATCAAATTGCACTTTGAGCAAATGCTTTATTTTTCATTCTTCCAATAAATCCTTCCACTGCTCAGTCACTTCCAGAAGCAATTATATTTTAAATCATGTAATTTTCAACTAAATGTATTATTCAAAAAGTGATAACATTTTTCATCTGTTGCTTCACAAATTCTGTTTTTTTTTTTTTGTTGCAAATAAAGGTACAAGAATTAAAGTTTGAAACTGCCCATAGGCCTAATACGGATAACTTATCAAATAATTACAAAATGCAAGCACAAAGGGAACCTTATTAGGCTATGAGCAAAGAAAATGTATGCAGTATTTTAATAGAGAGGAAACATTTTTGGTTTAACATCCAATTATTAAAGAAAAACAAGTAATGATAACACCACCAATACAAGAGTAACCATTTACTGAATATTTATGATTTTGTTAGGCACTGACCTGAGTGCTTTACATATTTCATTTTATCCTCACAACCACCTATAGTTTAGGCACTATTAGTAGTCTTACATAACAATGAAAAAAAAAACAGCTAATGTTCAGAGTAACAAAGTGTCACACAGCAAGCAAGTGGTGTAGTCAGAACAGGACCAAACATTCTTCTCTTAACTTCTACAATATGCTATTCATAATCTGCTTTTCTATGTGTACCTTATTTAAAACATAAATCTGATGTATAAAAAAGAAAAGAGATATAACATCAGGCAATTTAATAGCACCTTAGTGAAAAAAATAGCTGAAAATCCAAAATGGCCTGTGACTTTGCGTTTGCATGAACAACACCTCAGTACACAGTGATGCATTCTGATATTAGGTTAATTCATACCATCTTAAACTGAAACCTCAAAGGATCCTTGGTAGTCACCTAGTCTTATCTCCCATCAGATATTTTCAATAGCCTTCTTTTTTTTTTCCAATAGCCTTCTTAATGCCATATAGCCTTAACTTGCCTGCCCCTTCCTGACATGAAATTAATTTGCTCACAAGACAGAACATTTTACTTTTGAACATCTTGAGATGTATTACACTGTAAATCATTATTTGAGGCCAAATTGCTCTGCTTTTAAATTGCACTCAGGATCTGCCTGTTCTGGCCCTTACTAACTTGCTCCCTGCCACTCTGGGGCTGAGTAGAGGGGTAAGAGGACTGTGCACCCCACAAATTAGCCCATGGAGGAGACAGAAAGCTTCACCAACTAAACTACTCAGCAGCGCTGGCCACATATAGCTCTTACCTATAAGTGCCATCTATTCGTTTGTAGGTCAAATTGCACAGCCCAATATAAAACATGCTGACAGAAGTACAGAAGGCTATAGAAGAAAAGCCAAAAGACCCCACTCAGCAGTTCCTATAGTTGTACCCCTTAGGGAGTAGAGGAAGAAAAAAGAGAAGAAAAAAAGCAACATTGGAAGAAAAGAGAGACAAAGAAAAAAATCCTACCTACAAAAAATAATTACCAAACTTAGAAGTGCCAGCATCTCCAGATAAGAAGGGACCAGTGCAAGAATTTGGCACTATGAAAAATCTTAATAGAGTGGCACAACCAAAGAATCACACTAGCTCTCCACCAATGGTCCCTAACAAAAATGGAAACTCAGGAAATGACAGATAAAAATTCAAAGCAGGGATTGCAAGGAAGCTCAATGAGATCCAAGGCAAGGTTGAATATCAACACAAAAAAACTTCTAAAGCAATCCAGAAAAATGAAGGAAGAGATAAACGTCTTAAAAACAAATCAATTAGAGCTTCTATAATTGAAAAAGCTCGCTTAAGGAATTTCAAAATGCAATCAAAAGCTTTATCAAAAGACTAGATCAAGTAGAAGAAATAATTTCAGAGCTGAAAGTCTTTCAAACTAACCCAGTCACACAAAAATAAAGAACTTTTTAAAAATGAACAAAGTCTGGGAGAAATATGAGACTATCTGAAGCAACCAAACCTATGAATTGTTGGCATTCCTGAGAAACCTTGAGAACATATTTAATAAAAATAATTCAAGAAAATTTCCCTAATCTCACTAAAGAAGTAGACATCCAGATACAAGAAATCCAGTGAACACCTGTGCAATACAATACAAAACAAATGTCACCAAAGCATATAGTCACCAGACTATCTAAGGTCAATTCTAAAGAAAAAAATCTCAAAGACAGCTAGAGAAATAGGCGAGATCACATACAGAAGGAACAGCTATCAGATGTTCTTATCATCTACCAGAACTATCAGACTAACAGCTGAATTCACAGCAGAAATCTTACGAGCCAGGATATATTGAGGGCCTATTATCAGCATTCTAAAAGACAAGAAATTCCAACCAAGAATTTCATATCCTACCAAACAAGGCTTCATAAGAGAAAGAAAAATAAATCTTTTCTAGACAAACCCTAAGGAAATTTATTTCCACTAGAACAACCTTACAAGAGATCTTTAATGAAGTTCTAAATATGGAAATGAAAGAACTGTATCTGCTACCACCAAAACACACTTAAGTACATAGCACACAGACCCTATAAAGCAACCACATAAAAGAAATTACAAAGCAATCAGTTAACAACTACACACTAGGATCAAAACCTCACACATCCATATTAACTATGAATGTAACTGCTCTAAACACCCCACTTAAAAGGCACAGAGGGAAAGTTGGATATAAAAGCAGGACGCGCCCAAGTGCTGTCAAAAAAAAAAAAAAAAAAAAAGACCCATCTACATGTAATGATACCCACAGGCTCAAAGTGAAGGGTTGGAGAAACATCTATCATGCAAATGTAACACAAAAAAATAGTAGGCATCACTGTTGTTATATCATAAAAAATAGACTTGAAACCAACAATAGTACAAAAGGACAAAGAAGGGTATTACATAATGATAAAGGGTTCAATTCAACAGGAAAACTTAACTATCCTAAATATATACACACCAAATATTAGAGCACTGAAATACATAAAACAAGTACTTCTAGACCTACAAAAAGAATTAGCCACACAATAATAGTGGGGGACTTCAATACCCAATTGATACGGTTACATCATCAAGGCAGAAAACTCTCAAAGAAACTCAACTTAAATTCAACACTTGACCAATTGGACCTAATAGAAACCTATAGAATACTCCACTCATCAACCAAAAAATATACATTCTTCTCATCTGCATATGGAACACACTGAAAGATCAAGCACATGCTCAGCCATAAAGCAAATCTAAATAAATTTGAAAAAAAAATAGTACCAACCATACTTTTGGACCACAGTGGAATAACAACGCAAATCAATAGCAGGAAGGTCTCTCAAAGCCATACAGTTACATGGAAGTTAAACAGTTTGCTCCCGAATGACTTTTGGGGAAAGAACAAAATTAAGAAATAAAAAAATTGAAATAATCAAAAATGGAAACACAACATAACAAAATATTTGGAATGCAGCAAAAGTAGTGTTAAGCAAAAAGTGTATACCACTAAATGCCTACCTTAAAAAGTTAGAAAGATATCAAATTAATGATCAAATATCACACCTAGAGGAACTAGAAAAACAAGAACAAATTAAACCCAATGATAGCAGAATGAAAAAAAAGTAACCACAATTAGAGACAGACTGAAAGAAATTGAGACCCAGAAATCCATACGCAGAATCAACAAAGCCAAAAATGGGTACTTTGCGAGGGTAAACAAGCTTCATAGTCTGATAGTGAGATTAACACAGAAAATAGAGAGGAAGGGCGGAAGAAGATGGCAGGGCAGAAGTCTCCACTGATTATCCCCCAAACCCCACAAGAACAACAATTTAATAGCTATCTACACACACAAAAAAAGCACCTTTGTAAGAACCAAATATCAGATGAGCACTCACCGTACCTGGTTTGAATTCCATATCTTTAAGAGAAGAACAGAAAAAAAAACAGAAAAATCAGTCTTAAATCACTGATGCCACCCTTCCCCAATCCCCTGGCAGCAGTAGAGTGAGGCAGAGAGCATTTCCGTGCCCTGGGGAGAGGGACAGCCATCAGTTGTGAGGCCTTGAAATCAATGTTGCCCTTGTTATAGCAGAAGGCAAAACCAAACTCAGCTGATGTCTGCCCACAGAGGGTGCATTTAAACCAGCTCTAGCCACAGGGGAATCGCTGATCCTAGCAGTTGGAACTTGAGTTCCTACAAGCCTTGCCACTACAGGCTCGAGTGCTCTGGGGCTCCACATAAATTTAAAAGGCAGTCTAGGCTACAAAGACTGTAACACCTAGGTGAGTCCTAGGACAGAACTGGGCCCAGTGACAGTGGACTGGGTGGGTACGTAAGACACCAGTCAGGGTGGCTAAGGGAGTGCTGGCATCAAACCTCCCCTAATAGCAGGCTGCACGGCTCACAGCTCCAAAAGAGACCCCTTTCTTAAACTTGAGGAGAGGAGACAAGAGAGTGGAAAGGACTTTGTTTTGCATCTTGGATACCAGCTCAGTCGCAGTAGGATAGGACACTAGTCAGAGTCATGAGGCCCCCTTTTCAAGTCCTGTTCTCTGGACATATATAGACACGCTGACCCAGTAGAGAACCTGTTTCATTGAAGGGAATGACCCAGTCCTGGAAGAATTTATCACCTGCAAACTGACGAGCCCTTGAGTGAGCCCTGAATAAGCAGCGGCAATGCTTAGGTCATACATCAAGGGCTTTGTGTGAGACACTGAGAATTGCCAGCCTCAGGTAAGACACATTCTCACCTGTGGTGGCTACAGGGTGAGAGGCAAGCCTCCTGTTTTGGGAGGGGACCCCAATTCACCATGCCAGTGAGACTCCTTCCACTTCAAAAAAGCAGAGGAAAAGGTAAACAGAAATTTTTATTGCACCTTAGGATCAAGCAGAAATTCTTAAGATGAAAAATGCAATTCACATACTGAAGAATGCATTGGAGCATCTTAATAGCAGAATTGATCAAGCAGAAGAATGAACTAGTGAGCGTGAAGATGGGCTATTTGAAAACACACGGTCAGAGGAGACAAAAGAAAAAAGAATAAGAAACAGTGAAGGGTATGTACAGGCTCTAGAAAATAACCTCAAAAGGGCAAATCTAAGAATTACTGGCCTTAAAGAGAAGGGAGAGAAAAAGATAGGGGTAGAAAGTTTATTCGAAGGGGTAACTGCAAACTTTCCAAACCTAGAAAAAGATGTCAATGTCCAAGTAAAAGAAGGCTATGGAACACCAAGCAGATTTAACCCAAAAAAGGCAACCTCAAAGCATTGAATAATCATCCTCCCAAAGGTCAAGAATAAATAAAGAATCTAAAAAGCAGCAAGAGCAAAGAAACAAATAACATACCATGGAGCTCCAATAAATCTGGTAGCAAACTTTTTAGTGGAAAAACTACATACTAGGAGAGAGTGGCATGATATTTTTTAAGTGCTGAAGGAAAAAAACTTTTAGCCTGGAATAGTATATCTGATGAAATTATCCTTCAAACATGAATGAGAAATACTTTCCCAGGCAAACAAAAGCTGAGGGATTTCATCAACACCAGACCCGTGCTACAAGAAATGTTAAAAGGAGTACTTCAATCAGAAAAAGGACATTAATGAGCAATAAGTAATCGCCTGAAGTTACAAAACTCACTGGTAATAGTAAGTACAAAGAAAAACACAGAATATTACAACATTGTAACTCTGTTATGTAAACTTCTGTTATTCTAATTAGGAATATTAAATGATGAAACCAAAGTAATAACTACGACAACTTTTCAAAACAGACAGTACAGTAAGATATAAATAGTAACAATAAAAAGTTAAAAAGTGGGAGGATGATGTTAAGGTATAGAATCTATCAGTTTTAGCTTGTTTGTTGGTTTATGCAAGCAGAGTTAAGTTGTTATCAACTTCAAATAATGGGTCCTAAGATAGTATTTTCAAACCTCATGGTAACCTCAATCCAAGAAACATACAATGAATACACAAAAAATAAACAGCAAGAAACTAAATCATATCACCAGAGAAAATCACCTTCACTAGAGGAAGACAAGAAGGAAAGAAAAAAGAAAGAAAAGACCCCCCACAAGAAACAGAAAACAAAGGACAAAATAGCAGGAATATGTCCTTTCCTACCAATCATAATATCAAATGTAAATGGATTAAACTCTCTAATCAAAAGATATATACTGGCTGAATTGATAAAGCAAGACCCATTAATATGTTGCCTATAAGAAATACACTTCACCTATAAAGACACACAGACTGAAGACAAAGGGGTGAAAAAAGATACTCCATGCCAATGGAAACCAAAAAAGAGCAGGGGTAACTATACTTCTATTAGACAAAGTATATTTTAAGATGAAATCTATGAGAAGAGACAAAGTATGCCACTATATAATAAGGGGGTCAACTCAGTAAGAAGATATAATAATTTTAAATATATATGCATCCCACGTTGGAGCATGCAGATATATAAAACAAGTATTACTAGGGCTAAAGAGTGATATAGACTCTGATATAAAATAGCTGGAGACTTCAACATCCCACTTTCAACATTGGACATATCTTCCTCGCAGAAAATCAGCAAGGAAACCTCAGACTTAATCTGCATTATAGACTAAATAGACCTAATAGATACTTACAGCACATTTTATCCAATGGCTGCAAGATACACATTCTTATCCTCAGCACATGGATCATTGTCAAATATAGACCATATGTTAGGTAACAAAACAAGTCTTAAAGCATTCAAAAAATTTAAAATAATATCAATTATCTTCTCTGACCACAATGGAATAAAACTAGAAATCCATAAAAAAAGGAATTTTGGAAATCATACAAACACATACAATTAAATAATATGCTACTAAATGACCAGTGGGTCAATGAAGGAATTAAAAATAAAATTTCAAAAACTGAAAGAAATATTAAATGGAAACATACCAAAATCTATGGGATACAACAAAAGTAGTACTAAGAGAGAAGTTTATAGCTATAAGTGCCTACATAAAAAATAAGTAAAGCACCAAACCTAACAATGTATCTTTAAAAACTAGAAAAGTGAGAGCAAACCAAACCCAAAATTAGTATAAGAAAATAAGTAATAATGATCAAAAGAGAGATAAATGAAATTGAAATTAAAGAAACAATACAAAAGATCAGTGAAACAAAAAGTTAGGTTTTTGAAAAATTAAATATAATTGACAAACTTTTACCCAGACTAAAAAAAGAAGATCCAAATAAATAAAATCAAAGATGAAAAAGGAGAGATTACAACTGATACTGTGGAATTTCAAAGGATCATTAGTGGCTACAATGAGCCACTGTATGGCAATAAATTGGAAAATCTAGGAGCACAGGCAACCAAAGCAAAAATGGACAAATGGGATCATATCAAGTTTAAAAAGCTGCTGCACAGCAAATGAAACAATTAACAATGTGAAGAGACAACCCACAGAATGGGAGAAAATATTTGCAAACTACCCATCTGACAAGGGATTAATAACCATATTATAAAAGGAGCTCGATCAACTCTATAGGAAAAAAAACCTAATAATCAGATTTTAAAATGGGTCAAATATTTGCACAGACATTTCTCAAAAGAAGACATACGAATGGGAAACAAAAAAGCATATGAAAAGTTGCTCAATATCATTGATCATCAGAGAAAGGCAAATCAAAATTATAACGAGATGTCATCTCAGCCCAGTTAAAATGGCTTAGATCTAAAAGACAGGCAATAACAAATGCTGGTGAGGATGTGGAGAAAGGGAACTCTTGTACACTCTTGGTGGGAATCTAAATTAGTGCCATCAATATGGAGAACAGTCTGGAAGTTCCTCAAAGAACTAAAAATGGCACTACCATATGACTCAGAAATCTCACTGCTGGGTATATACCTAAAAGAAAAGAAATCAACTTATTGAAGAGATATCTGCACTCCCATGTTTGTGGCAGCTCTGTTCACATTAGCCATGATTTGGAAGCAATCTAAGTTTCCATTAACAGAAGAATGGACAAAGAAACTATGGTACATACACACAATGGAGTATTATTCAACCATAACAAGAATGAGACCCTGTCATTTGCAACAACATGGCATTGAATCTATAAATTACCTTGGGCAGTATGGCCATTTTCACGATATTGATTCTTCCTACCCATGAGCATGGAATGTTCTTCCATTTGTTTGTATCCTCTTTTATTTCATTGAGCAGTGGTTTGTAGTTCTGCTTGAAGAGGTCCTTCATGTCCCTTGTAAGTTGGATTCCTAGGTATTTTATTCTCTTTGAAGCAATTGTGAATGGGAGCAACAACATGGATGGAACCGGAGGTCGTTATGTTAAGTGAAATAAGCCAGGCACAGAAAGACAAACATCTCATGTTTTCACTTATTTCTGTGATAAAAAGTCAAAACAATTGAACCCATGGAGAGAAAGCATATAGATGGATGGTGCCTAGAGTCTTGACTGAGTACTAGGGGGTTGGGGAGGGAATCAGGGTGGTTAATGCATACAAAAATAGAATGAATGAATAAGCCGTAATATTTGGTAGCAAAACAGAGTAAATATAGTCAATAATAATTGTACATTAAAAAATCACTAAGAAGTATAGTTGGATTTTGTGTAACACAAAGGAAAAATGCCTGATGGGATAGATACCCCATCTTCCATGATGTGGCTATTACTCACTGCATGCCTGTATCAAAACATCTCTTATAAATATATACAGCTATTGCATACCAACAAAAATTAAAAATAGAAAAAATTTTAAAAACAAAGAAAGTGGATTCAAATAAGCACAATCAAAAACAAAGGTGACATTGCAACCAATTCAACAGACATACAAAAGATCCTCAGAAACTATTATATCTGTGTGCTCAAAAACTAGAAAAATCTAGAGAAAATGGATAAATTCCTGAAACACACAATTATCCAAGATTAAATAAAGAAGAAATAGAAACCCTAAACCAACCAATATTGAGTTCCAAAATTGAACCACTAACAAAAAAATGTACCTACCAAAAAATGCCCCGGACCACATGAATTCACAGCTGAATTATACCAAATGTAAAAAGAAGAACTGGTACCTATCCTACTAAAACTATATCCAAAAATTGAGGAGGAGGGACTCCTCTCTAACTCATTCTATAAAGCCAACATCACCCAAAATCTGTCAAAGACACAATGAAAAAATAAAACAACAGGCCAATATCCCTGATGAATATTGTTCCAAAAATCCTCAATGAAATACTAACAAATCAAATTCAGCACCACATCAAAAAGCTAATTCACCATGATTAAATAGGCTTTATTCCTGGGATGCAATGTTGGTTCAAAATATGCAGATTAATAAATGTGATTCACCACAAACAATTGAAAACAAAAATCATATGATCATCCCAATAGATACAAGTAAAGCTTTTGATAAAATCCAGTATCTCTTTACGATAAAATCCCTCGGGAAACAAGAAATCAAGGGAACCTACCTCAAAATAATAATAGCCATCTATGACAAACCCACATCCATCATAATATTGAATAGGCAAAAGCTGGAACCATTCCCCTTGGGAACTGGAACAAGACAAGGATAACCATTTTCAACACTCCTATTCAAGGTAGTACTTGAAGTTCTATCCAGAGCAATCAGGAAATAGAAATAAAAGGCATCCAAATAGGAAAAGGAAAAGTTAAACTCTTTGCTGATGATATGATTCTATACCTAGAAAACCCTAAAGACTCTTCCAATAGTTCCTGAAACTTATAAATAACTTCAGTAAAGTTTCAGGATACAAATTTAATGTAGAAAAATCAGTAGCATTTCTGTATACCGATATTGTGCAAGCTGAGAGACAAACTAAAAATGCAATCACATTTACAATAGCCACAAAAAAACTAGGAATTCATCTAACCAAAGAGGTGAAAGAACTACAAAGCGCTGCTAAAAGAAAGCATAGGTGACACAAGCAAATGGAAACACATTCTATGTTTACAGGTTAGAAAAATCAATAGTGTTATAGTGGCCATGCTGCCCAAAGCTATCTGCAGATTCATCACCATGCCTATCGAGCTACCAACATCATTTATTACACAACTATAAAAATCTGTTTTAAAATTCATATGGAACCAAAAAAGTGCCTGAACAGCCAAAGCTATCCTAAGTAAAAAGAACGAAGCCATAGGCATAATGTTATCTGATTTCAAACTATACTATAAGGCTACAGCAACCAAAATAGCATGGTACTGGTACAAAAACAGATGTGTAGACCAGTGGAACACATCTACAGAGAACCCAGAAATAAAGCCATATACCTACAGCCATCTGATCTTCAACGAAGTCAACAAAAATGAGCAATGGGGAAACAACTCCCTATTCAATAAATGGTGCCAGAATAACTGGCTAGCCATATGCAGAAGAATGAAATTGGATCCCTACATTTCACCATATAAAAAATTAACTCAGGATGGATTAAAGACTTAAATTTAAGAACTCAAACTGTGAGAATCCCAGAAAAAAACCTAGGAGACACCATTCTGGACATTAGCCTTGGAAAATAATTTAGGACTAAATCCTCAAAAGCAATTCACACACACACACACACACACACACACACACACACACACACACCTTGACCAGTGGGACCTAATTAAATCAAAGAGCTTCTGCACAGTGAAAGAAACTACTGACAGAGTAAACACACCACCTACAGAATGGGAGAATATATTCACAAATATCACATCTGACAAAGGTCTAATATGAAGAATCTATAAGGAACTTATATAATTGCAAAAACAAAAACAATTCAAAATGGGCAAAAGACATGAACAGAGACTTCTCAAATGAAGACATACATGCTTCCAACAAAGATATGAAAAAATGCTCAATATCAATAATCATCAGAGAAATGGACATCAAAACCACAATGAGATAACATCTCACACATGTCAGAATAGCTATTATTAAACTGTCAAAAAAATAACAGATGCTGGTGAGGCTTCAGATAGAAGGAACACTTATACACTGTTGGTGGGAATGCAAATTAGTTCAGCCACTGTAGAAAGCAGTTTGGGGATTTCTAAAGGGACTTAAAACAGAACTACCAGTTGACCCAGCAATCCCATTACTGGTTATGTATCCAAAAGAAAATAAATCATTCTGCCAAAAAGCCACATGCACTCAAGTGTTCACTGCAGCATTATTCACAATAGTGAAGACATGGAAACAACCTAGGTGCACATCAATGGTGGATTAGATCAAGAAAATGTGGTTCATATGCACCATGGAATATTATGAAATCATAAAAAAGAATCAAATCATGACCTTTGTAGCAACATGGATGCAGGTAGAGACCATTATCCTATATGAATTAATGTACATATTGTCACTTATAAGTGGGAGCTGAACAATGGTACTCATGGACATAAAGATGGGAACAATAGACACTGGGACCACTATATGGGGGGAGGGAGCGAGGCAAGGCCTGAAAATGTAACTGTTGGGTACTATGCTCAGTATCTAGGTGGTGGGGTCAATCATACCTCAAACCTTAGCGTAATGCAATATACCCAGGCAGTAAACCTGCACATGTCCCACCGAATCTAAAATAAAAGTTAAAATCATTAAAAAATAAATAAATTGTACTCATTAATTTTGCCAATTGATAGGTTCCCGTCAACTGGTAGTCATCTGTTCTCCAGTGTATTAGTCATGCTGTTTCAACCTTTCCTAGCTGAAAGCAGAGTTGTTCCCACCTAGTTTACGCTCCTTTGGAGGTATCCTAATTTGGCATTGCTTCCTTTCAATTTGAATACAATATTCCTGACATGTTTGAATAAATATAACATTGATTCATTTATTCATTCTTTGATCTAGACATTGTAATTCTGGTAGTAGAAAGATTGTATCCTGTTTTTACCAGCCACATGAAACTTCTTGACTTACAAAAAGTACAATTTTTTTTTTTTTTTACATAAGCCACTTCTAAGTCATATCTCCTCTATCTTGTGATATCTTTAAAATTAAATTCAGGTTTAAACAATTATTTTTATAAGTTTCCTCTTGCTGATTTCAGCCCAGCATTCCCATTTGGGTCATATTGGAGTATTTTGATTTTTTCATGTGTTGACCAGGTTGAAGCCTCTAAACTTCTACTCAATACATTCCAGTAGTTCCATAACTACTAGACTAGTGCTACCTTTGAGCTCTTACCTCATGATAACACCAACACTCAGAAATATTGTTAAATTTGGCATTTGCCTTCTCAGAGGAAAATATGGATATACATGTCTCTTATAAGAGAAAAATATGTTTAACATATCATAAAACCATCTTTTCAATTTAGTGTTTTTCCTTTCTCCTCTCAGCAATGCTAAGAATCCTAAAACAATATTCTCTACAGAAATGCACTTCTAATCCACCATGACTTCTTAGTCTGGGCATACAAGTTTAATCCTTAAGAAGACATAAAATATTCAAACTTCTCAGATTCACTGGTAGTAATGTAGTGTAACATCAAACTATAATAGATATACTTAAAATAGGCCTTTAAATTCATACTTGTGGGTTACCTGTTCATGATAAATTTTGTAGCCTTCTTTCCCTTTTTAGCTTCTAGTTTTCAATCCCATGTTCAATCTTATGGAAGAGACATATACCCCATATCTGTATGTCATGTTGGGGACTCATGGAACCACAATGTGTCAGGCACTGCACTGTGTGTTAGAGGGCAAGCCTGAAAACACATACTCCATTCCTCCAAAAAGCTATTCAACAGGCATGAAGTGGAGAAGGGAAAAGCATCTTTAAAGTATTTAAAGAATTGAAGAGATTGTTTATATGCAGAGACTAGTGTGGGTAGAGAATAGACTACATATGAAGATAGCCACAGTAGATAAAACAGGAAAAAGAGAAAGATTGGGTGAAAGGCCTTAAGGCCAGCCTATGAAGTATTAAGTTGATCCTTTAAGCAAGAGGGTGGGGGAAAGAACAAAGTTTTTAAATCAGCGGATAATATGACTAGACCTGTTTTGGAAATATTCTTTGGTGATCATGTGATGAAAGGTAGAAAGGGAAAGACTAGTTATGTAGAATCCTGGGAGGAGGCTACTGGAGTAGTATAAATGGTGGATGATACGGGCTTGAATTAGGGAAATGACAGTGAGAAAGGAAAGAAGGAAGATCTGAGTGTTTAGGTCGAGGGATATGACTACCAGATTTCTAGCAAGGGTGACTGAGTTGATATAGTTAAGAAGAGTAGATATAGAGAGGAAGATGGTAGGAATAATGAGTGCATTTCATTTGTGGATGTGTTGAATTAGAGATGCTCATGACACACTGAGGTAGAAGTATCTCATAAAAAGCTTAAGTAGGCTCTGGACTTCAAGAAATTATATCCAAAAATTAGAATAGCTGATACATTCGACAACAGATACAGGGTCCAAAATGAATGTGCTACTCAGAGTGGAGTAATTTGTAATTTTCAAATCGGGTTCTTTGTGAAGCAAACTCTGCGTTGGAAATTAGCATGCAGGAGGTTTGTTAGGGAGGGCTTTTGGGATTAACACCTGTGAAAGGGAGGGGAAGGAACCAGGACTAAGCAGAGGGAGAGATTGATATGTGATGCAGTCCTAACAAAGGCTCAAGTCACTCCTCACAGGGAGTGCTGGACCTGAGATGACCCTGAAATGTGGTCCCAAAGTAGGGTTGGGCAAGGGTCGGGGAGCTTGGTATCTCTTTAGCTGATCAGTCTGTGGATGGAGGCTGCACCTAAATGTGTGACCTTCGTAACGTAGTTTTCTGCAGGCAAGGGAATTTCCAAAGCCTACTGAGAGCTGAAGGTTTTGTCAACAGCATTCTCAGCAGCAGAAGAAATAAATTCTTCATTGCTGAAGAGAGATCTGGCAATGCAATACAGTGTCCACCACATGAACCAAAGTTATCAAGATAAAGTTTAACATGGGTTCATATGAAGTACTGCACCTAGTCACCCAAATACAACTGTACCAACACAGGAGAGACACAACACCTGCTTAAAAGGCTATGGGTCTATAGCAGACTGTAAGATCAATATGGTGTGACTCTGCTTTTTTAAAAAAGGAAAATAAAGCTAAAATAATCTTACCATCAGTAAAGCTGTAGCATTAAGAACTCAGGAAATGAACATCCTGTTCAAATCTGTTACTGATCAATATCACCTGGAGTACATGTTTTAGTGTTGAGCACCACGTTAAGGGGACCACTAACAAACTACCATATGCCCAGATCAAGATGACCAGAACAAGATGTTGAGGAGACTTTAAAGTCTGCCATTAATAAATTAACTGGAAATGAGCCCAGAAACCCCAACGTAAAAGAGAGTTGTATCTTCAAACATTTGGAGGACTGCTATACAAAAATAAAATTACATGTGCCATTTTATCCCAGAGGTAGAAACCATGGCTGAACACATTTTGTCACACCATAAGGAGGCACTTTCTAAGGATGTAAGTCTCCCAACAGTGGCATGGGCAGCCCCAGAAAGTAAAGAGATGTTCCTGTCACTGAAACTCCTGTAAGGGGTCAACTGTGGAGAAAGAAGTGAGGAGAGAGGGTGGCAAGAAGAAAAGCAGCATTTGATTGGAGGCTGTACTAGATGCTTCCATGACCCACTGCAGGCCTCTATGATCCATCTCATCTCATCTGTTGAGGGTTTTTTTTTTTTTTGCTTTGGTTTTTTTTTTTTTTTTTTTTTTTTTTGGAGACAGAGTGTCACTCTGTTGCCCAGGCTGGAGTGCAATGGTTGGTGTGACCTCAGCTCACTGCAACCTCCACCTCCTGGGTTCAAGCAATTCTCATCTCAGCCTCCCAAGCAGCTGGGGTTATAGGCACCTGCCACCATGACTGGGTAACTTTTGTATTTTTAGTAGAGATGGGGTTTCACCATGTTGGCCAGGCTGGTCTCGAACTCCTGACCTCGGGTGATTCACCCGCCTGGGCCTCCCAAGGTGCTGGGATTACAGGCTGAGTGACTTTTTAAATGTAATAATTTAGATACTGGTAGTTAGAACTTCATAAATTAAAAATACCTCTCTACCTCTTCCCCTCTGTTTACACCTCTTCCCCAAGTTTGCATTCTCGGTGACATGGGAATTACTTGTTCATACCAAATGAGTTACCTAGTAGAAGGAAATTAAATATGTTTAATCAAATCTATGTAAACATAATTCCGAATAAAAGTTGTGTATCTTCAAAAATAGTACATGTCAAAACACCCTATGCATTAGGACAGATTTGTTGAACAAATACAGTAAGTAGGCATTGACAAACAAAGGAAATGGATTAATAAACCCAGAAGCACTAGCAATGAGGGAGGCTTACTATGGTGAATCCCCCCAGCCTCATGAAGTATGTGCATACAAAAAGACTGTGAAATGCTCAACACTGCAATGAAAAAGCCACTCACTCTGGAATCCAGTCCTGAAATTCTTCTGTCAAGTACCACAGTCACTAGCGACAAGTGGCTATTTAAACTAAAATTAATTTTTAAAAAAATTTAAAAATGTAGTCCCTCAATTACACTAGCTACATTTCAAGTGCTTAGTACCCATGCATGGCTAATAGCTATCATATTGCACAGCACAGATATACTGTTTGTTTCTATTATAACAGAAAATTACATTGGATATCACCACCCTAACCCTTTCTTCTGAAGAAAACAAATACTAGTTCACCTTGCTTTCCTTTTTTTTCCTTTTTATTGGGGGATAGGGGACAGAAAATTATCATGGTTCAAAAATAAACTGAATGCATTTGCAATAACATTCCTACATACCAACCTCTAAAGTGCCCCCCCTTCTTCAGCAGTCATCTAAGGATCACTTCCAACTGTTTACAGGGACAGAAGGAAAGAACAGGCTCAGCGTTTAGCAGACAGCTCAATCAAACACGAAATTGTGGTCCTGTAGCCACTTAGGTGTAAGTGCAACAGATTTGCAGATTTATTTTAAATAAAACAAATAGTATCAGAAGATCTTGGGAATATTCTTTATTAGCAGCAGATACCCTCCTTTTCCAACCTGCCCACTGTTGCTGTGAGTTTCTAAAGGAAAAATAGCTTTAGAAAGAGGGGGAAGAAAATGAAGTAGTCATAACATTGCATGTTT
Source organism: Pan troglodytes (assembly GCF_028858775.2). Classification (NCBI taxonomy): domain Eukaryota; kingdom Metazoa; phylum Chordata; class Mammalia; order Primates; family Hominidae; genus Pan; species Pan troglodytes. The sequence continues at coordinate 144,978,149 of NC_072421.2, forward strand.
TCCTTATATGGTATCTACAAGCCGAAGACACTTTTAGTATTTCGCTAAAATATGAATGCACATAAAAAACATGTATTATAACCTATGGGTTTTTTGAGGAAAACAGTTTAAGAATAAATACCACATGAATCAAGGGGGAAAATAACCGAGGAGAGATTTATATATGTTCATGTATAATGTCATCCAAATTCCAGACCCGGGAAAAAACAGACTGATTTGGTGATTATTTGTAGCTGCTAGAAATAAAATAGGTTCCATTTTGTTCTGTAAGGTTATATACTAACACTTCAGTGTCCAGGCCTGTGGGTAGTAGGGAGATGAGGACAACAGAGCCTTTCCTAGGACTATAAGTTAATTCAGGGGATCCAAATCCAATAGAAAACCAAAGGCCTAAAATGTTCAAACATGTTAACACGAGGTTTCCAGTGAGCCAAATGAGTGTAGCAAGTTCAAGATGTGGTAAGCTTATGAGTGCAGGATAACTGGTTATCCCAAGTCAGCTAGGTCATCTAGTCTTTCCCCAGCATCATACAGGTACCTCAGGAAGACTCAGGCTCAATGGCACCAATACAGCTTGCAGAGTGAGGAAAGACAGAAAATAGGCAGAGACAGAGATTAGTAAGACACAAAGCAGCCAGGGGCTGGTTCCTGTATCTGATGGATTGCAGCAAGCTCAGTCATAATGCAGGCACTACCCAATTCTGCAGCAGAGTGTGTGGACAAAAGTGAAGGATCCATGAAATACTCTATCCTCAGACATCCTACAGTGCAGAGGCAGTATTATCTAGAGACCTATCTACACACAGCAGTATTCCAGCTAGAAGGCAAGTATGAGGAAGACAGATTCCATTCCTCAGGAAAGAAACTGTCAAGAATCAGATTAGCTCTAAGTAAGACCAACTCACAAAAGGTGGGTTGCTTGATTCAGCATGTTCCCTGACCCAGATATGTTTGACTGCAAAGGCAAATATAGGAAGTTGAGAGAGGGAGAGCTAGAACATACTGCTGACAGAATCCCTACCCCTAGTTTTGGGAAGCCACCTTTATTCTGAGACTTTATAGATGGACAAGATGAGGAGACGGAGCCTTTTGAGATGTATAACCTCCTTTCTTGTCAGGGTTTATTAGGAACTCTGATGGGTTTAATGGTACCGAGGAAGTCAGAATGCATGTGCCTGTGTGTATGTGTGTGCATTTATCTGGGTGTGTGTGTTGCAGTGATGGTGGTGTGGGAACTGGTGAATACAAAGGAAACACTGGAAGGTTGACACTTTACAAATATAATAAAGTGTCCTGATAAAACACTCTGTTTGTCCGGGGCGGTGGCTCATGCCTGTAATCCCAACATTTTGGGAGTCTGAGGCAGGCGGATCATGAGGTCAAGAGAGTGAGACCATCCTGACCAACATGGTATAACTGCAACTCTACTAAAAATACAAAAATCAGCTGGGCTTGGTGGCACGCGGCTGTAGTCCCAGCTACTCGGGAGGCTGAGACAGGAGAATCTCTTGAATCCGGGAGGTGGAGGTTGCTGTGAGCCAAGATTGCGCCACTGCATTCCAGCCTGGCAACAGAGCAAGACTCCATCTCAAAAACAACAACAACAACAACGAAAACACTCTTTGTCTTCCTCATTCTGTTCTTCATAGTTCAAGGCACGGGTCTTGCCTTCTATTTCCTTTCCTTCAGTACTCAGAACATTCCAATCAATAGAGTTTCATCGATATTGCTATTAGACATTTCCTGGGCATAACATGGTAAACCCTAAGCAAAAGGAGCCAGACCAGGGCTCCAATGACCCTGCCCCAGCTCTACTTTCTTCATGGATTAGTTAAAACAGAAAACAAAGCTAATCCTAGGATAAACTGTTCCTAAGAAAACATTTAAAAAAGAAGATACAAAGTTATGGCTCACTGAGATGCCAACTTTCATAATGTTTTTGGACATCCCCTTGAGGGGGTTATTCTCAAAATCGAACTGAAAACACCTGGAAAACAGCCAGGCACCATGTTCACCTTGACAAACACTTTGTTTTCCAAGTTTCATGCTACCCCTCCTCAACTGTAACTGCTTTTAGGCATGAAATATAAAAGCAGTAAAAATGAAGAGGCTCAACCAGGGCTCGTTAAGATCACAGCTGAGTTTAGGAAGACATTAATGGAACTGCAGTGGCTTCAGGGACCCTTCCTTGCTGAGATCTTCAGCCTCTTCATGCTAACCACCCATGTACCTCATGGAAAACTAGTCAACTGATGCAGCCTATGGAATACTCGCACTGTTCCATCTGGTCCACAGGATCTCCATAACATCTACCTAAGGGAATCAACAGCAAGCTTTTTTGGAAAAATGATGTCCTTTCCCCATATCCCAAACATTAATTCAGAACATTCAGTGGTGAGGTTCAGGCATCAGTATTTTAAAAATAAGAAAAAGAGAAAAGAAAGATGGAAAAAATTCCCTAGTCATGGATAAGAACCATGGAAAAAGGCCATCTATTTCACTGGTTTCTATTACTCATTTGCCTTGATTTTAGATGAGTTTTCTGATCTCGGATGAATTTTCTGACTCTAACATAATAATACGTACCTCATCCTATTTTTCTCAAGTAGACTGTGATTATATGAAACTGCCTTAACTATCTTGTGTGGAAGAAAAGGACATTAGTAGTAAGAGAATTTACAGCTCACTGAGACATACTTGTTTAGCCACAGCAATCAAGTGAGAGAAAGAAAGGGCATCCAAAGTGACAAAGAAAAAGTCAAATTACCCTTGCTTGCAGACAATGTGATCTTACATTTAGAAAATAACTAAAGGCTCCACCAAAAAACTCTTAGAACTGTCAAACATATTTAGTAAAGTTAAAGGATACAAAAATCAATCTAAAATGTCAGTATTGTCTCTATACTAACAATGTCATTAACAATGATCAATCTGAAGAAAAAAAAAAAAACGAAGCAATCCCATTCACAATAGCTACAAAAATTAGCTAGGAAGAAATTTAACCAAAGAAGTAAACTGTCTCTACAAGGAAAACTATAAAACAACAATGAAAGTTACTGAAGAGGACATTAAATAATAGAAAGTTATTCCATGCTCATGCTTTGAAAAAATTATTATTAAAATGACAATACTACCCAAAGCAACCTACAGATTCAATGCATTCCCTATCAAAATACCAATGACAGTTTTCATAGAAATAGAAAAAACAAAACCATACAGAACCATATAGAACCAGAAGACTCCAAATAGCTAAAGCAATCCTGAGCAAAAAGAACAATGCTGAAGGCATCACGTTACCTGACTTCAAATTCTACTACAAAGCTGTAGTAACCAAAATAGTGTGGTACTTCCATAAAAACAGACACATAGAACTATCAAACAGAATGGGGAACTCAGAAATAAATTCATGCACTTACAGCTAAGTCATTTTCAACAGAGATGCCAAGAATACATGGCATTTAAAATATGATGCTGGGAAAACTGGATATCCATATGCAAAAGAATGTAATTAGATCCTCATCTTTCACTATATGTAAGAATCAAAATGAAGTAAAGACTTAAATCTAATACCCAAAACTATAAAACTACTAGAAGATAAATATCAGGAAAATGCGATAGGACATTGGTCTGGGCAAAGCTTTTTTGGGTAAGACCTCAAAAGCATAGGCAACCAAAGCAAAAACAGACTAAAGGGATTAAATCAAGCTAAAAAGCTGTTGCACAGCAAAGGAAACAAAGTGAAGAGACAATTCAGAATGGAAGAAGATACTTGCAAACTCTCCATCCAACGAGGGATTAATAACAATAGTATATATGGAACTCAGACCAGGCGTGGTGGCTCACACCTGTAATCCCAGCACTTTGGGAATCCAAGTCAGGAGGATTGCTTGATGCCAGGAGTTTGAGACCAGCCTGGACAACATAGTGAGACCTCATCTCTATTAAAAAAAAAAAAAACACCTGAAAACCATGGCATCGAAGCTTGTGCCTGTAGTCCCAGCTACTCGGGAGGCTGAAGTGGGAGAATTACTTGAATCCAGGTCGAGGCTGCAATGAGCCATGATCACACTACTACACTCCAGCATTGGTGACAGAGTGAGATCCTGACTCAAAAAAAAAGGAACTCAAACATCTCAATAGCAAAAACTAAATGAAAATAAAAAATAATAATCTTATTTTTAAATGGGCAAAAGATCTGAATAGACAATTCTCAAGAGAAAACATACAAATGGCCAACAGATGTATGAAAACATGCTTAACATAACTAATCATCAGGGAAATGCAAATTAAAATCACAATGAGAAATCATCTCACTCCAGATAGAATGGCTATTATCAAAAAGATATAAAATAGAAAATGCTGGTGAGGATGCAGAGAAAAGGAAATGCTCATACACTGTTGCTGGGAATGTAAATTAGTACAGCCACTATGGAAAGCAGTATGAAGATGCCTCAAAAAACTAAAAATAGAACTACCATATAATCCAGCAATCTCACTACTGGATATATATAGCCAAAAAGAAATGTAATCAGTATATTAAAGAGATATTGGCACTCTCATGTCTGTTGCAGCACTACTCACAATAACCAAGAAGTGGAAGCAAGCTAAGTGTCCATCAATGGATGAATGGATAAAGAAAACATTACATACGCGCGCGCGCACACACACACACACACACACACACACACACACACACACACACACACACAATGGAATACTATGCAGCCATAAAAAGAGTTAAATCCTGCCATTTGCAACAACATGGATGGACTGGAGGTCATTATGTTAAGTGAAATAAAGCAAGAATGGAGAGACAAATGTGGGGGCTACAAATGTGGGTCTTGTGGAGGTAGTGAATAGAATGGCGGTTACCAGAGACTGGGAAGGGCAAAAGGAGGGAGTATGAAGGGAACTTATTTAATGGGTACAAAAATAAAATACGCTAGAAGGAATAAGTTCTAGTATTCAATAATACAGCAAGGAAATTGCAGTTAATAATTTATTGTATATCTAGAAGAAAAAAATTACAATGTACCCAACACAAAGATATATATTTTAGTTGATGGATATCAAATTATCATTATTTGATCATTATGTATTATATACATGTATAAAAATATAACATGTATCCCCAAAATGTGTACGACTATATCAATAAAGAATACCGAAACCCCCCCAGTTTTAGATCTTAAAGCCACTCTTTGTTTTTGTTATGCCTGGGAGATTAATTAATTCTAGTATTTTAATCTCTTATTCAGAGCTCAAATGATGCTCAAATAGGTTGAGGGATTTACTCAAGATCATAAAATTGGTAATACATGCCAATCTAAATTCAAAGGTTAAGATCTTCCCATGACTCCAAACTCCATTTCAGCCAGGAGAGCCTGACTTTTTACTCTGACGCTGGCACTAACTGGATGTGTGGGGTCACTACCCCCGTATTCTATCTAGTTCTCTTTTCCTGTCAGTATAAAATAAGAAAATTGGACTAGGCCATCCCTTATGCTGCTCTCAGATCTAAGATTCTATAAGCATGAGATTTGATGTCCCAAGACATGTCGAGTCCAGGTATTGCTATTTACCACACATGCATTTCTTTATTTCAATTAAGATGCTCATTTAAATTGCAAGATATATGTTATTAAGAGAAAACTACCTAGAATTCATTTTAGAGTAAGTTATCTCTACTTAAAGACAGATTGCCCTATGTTTAACAGCCAAATATTTGCAAAGTTACAAAATTTTCCTCGGTTCTATTATGGTAAATAAAATATGTTGATATTATACAAGCAAAATGTACAAAGAAATTTTTGCTGAAGAATGGAAACAAAGTAACTTATTCCATCGGCCAAATTGTACAATACTAATGGCATTGTTTCCTTAAAAGAATAAATTATACACATCTGTGAACATATTTTAGATACATACCTCAGATAATAAAGGAATAGTGGAATAAAAGAATAGGGAAAAACATTAATTCAGTAGTCAATATATAGTAAAAGCAAGTGTTTTAATAAATACTAATCAAGTTTTATTCAGGTTTATGTCCTTGTTTGTAGAAACAGAGTATAGAACAGAGGAGCATATTGTGAAATAATGAGTAGCCATTTATGTTTTCAGTAGATATTGCCCACTTGTTCTGAATGAAAACATCATTTTCATCTTCCATTTTCAGTGAGGAAGACTTATCTGCTTCATTTACTGGCTGTCCATCAAACAGGAATATGATCTGACTCAGTAGAAAGCACTTCCATTCATAGTGATTATTACCTTTAATAAATGTTGCTTAAAATTTAACATTAAACTTTAGCATATAACCATCTCGCCCTGCCATCTTGAGATGAATTTTCTTTCAGAGTGTTTATTCTTTATTTGGGTTGTTTTAACAGCTATAAGTGACAGTCTCCGCAGGTACTCCTCAAAAATGAGGTAGCAAGTCTACCCTTATTTATTGAACACACAACTGCACTGTAAGGTCATCATACTGACCTTGTAATGCAATCGTGACAATTACATAAAATCATCTATTTGACACACTGCAAATTGTAAAATATTATGGTCTTAAACCTTAAAAAATTCTACAAAATGTAAGCTGAAACTTCATTAATTATTCTCACCATCTTTCCCTCTAAACATAATTTCCTCCTGCACAGTTTTCCTTATTATTAACATCTTGCATTAATGTGGTATATTATTTTACAAATAATGAATCAATATCGACACCAAACTATGAACTACTTACGTATATCCCTAACAAGATCTGTATAAGGAAAACTGCAAAACTCTGATGAAATAAATAAAAAAGATCTAAATATATAGAAAGATAATCTATGTTCATGGATAAGACTCAATATTTTTAAAATAGCAGTTTTCCCAATCGATCTATAAATTTATGCAATCTTAATCAAAATCCTAGAATGTTTTTGTGGATACCAGGAAACTGATTCTAAAGTTTATCTGAAAAGGCAAAAGACTCAGAGAAGTCAACAGAATTTTTTAGAAAAAAAAAACAGAGCCAGAAGACATTACCTGACTTCAAAACTTACCACAAAGCTATAATAATCAAGAAAGTGTCATAGAGGCAAAAGAATTGACACATAGATCAATAGAACAGATCAGATTGATAAAACAGAATAGATAACACAAAAGTAAACACATGCAAATATAGTCCAATGATCTTTAAGAAGCAAAAGTAATTCAATGGAAGAAAGGATAGTCTTTTCAGCAAATGGTGCTGGACCAGCTGGACGCCCACAAGCAAAAATAGTTTAATATAGACACAGATCTTATATCTTTCACAAAATTAACTAAAAATGAATCTTAAACCTAAATTCAAAACACAAATCTATACTATTCATAGAAAATAACACATAAAAAGTCCAAATGACCTGGGGTTTGGCATTGAGTATTCAGATATGGCACTAAAAGTATAATCCATTAGAGAAACGATGGATAGGTGAGACTTCATTAAAATAAAAATTTTCCATTCTACAAATGACACCATAACGAGAAGTAAATGACAAGCCATAGACTAAAGGAAAAAAAATTCACAACACATATTTGATACAGGACTTGTATCCAAAATATACTAAAACTCCTAAAGCTCAAAAATAAGAAAGCAAACAAAAAGTTGGCAAAAGATCTAAACAGACACCTCAGCAAAGAAGTTATTCAGATGGCAAATAAGCATACGAAAATATGCTCATGATGTGTCATTAGGGAACTGCAAATTAAAACAACAAGTGGTACCATTACGAACCTATTAAAATGGCTAAAATCCAAAACACTGACAACACCAAATGCTGACAAGGATGTGGAACAACAGAAATTCTCAATTCATTGCTGGTGGAAATGAAGGGTACAGACATTTTGGAAGACTGTTTTGCAGTTTCTTAAAAAGTCAAACACAGTTTTACCATATGATCCAGCAATCACACTCTTTGATATTTACCCAAATGAGTTGAAAACTTGTTTCCACACAAAAACCTGCACAAGAAAGTTTACAGCAGCTTTATCACAAAAAATTCTGAAAACAATCAAGATGTCCTTCAACAGGAGAATAGATAAACGAACTGTGGTACATCCATACAACAGGATATTACTCAATGAAAATTTTAAAAACCATCAAGTCATGAAAATACATAAACCCTAAATGCATATTGCTAAGTGAAGAACAACAGTATGAAAAGGCTACATACATAGATGGCTACTATGTGCACTCAAGCTCCTTAAGCTATTGTGCCTTGCGCCTTGCTTATTGTATTCTCCACTCCGAGCCTGAGGGTGTGTTGCCATTTATCATCACTGCTGACCTGTTTTTCAGATAGTAGAGATGATAATCTGTACACAAATCTAGAAAAGACGACAAAAGCTGGATAATTAAATCTTGCAGGTTTGTCTAACAATTTCAAAATATAATCTACAGTATTACATATGTTATTATATTACATGTTTACACTATAATTCAGAGAAAATAAAAGTAAGTTTGATTTCCTGCTCTGGTAGTTTTGTTTTTTTAAATTCCTGGTTTACTTCTGCTGTTTATCTTCTTGGCCTTGGTAGGCAAATGAGTTTTCAGTCCCTACTCTAAGCCAAAGGAAAATGGAGAAAATGTTTAAATGATTTTCAAATCACTGGCTGCTAAGTGGTGAATGGGTAACAGTTGCAGCTGGGAGAGCAGGTAGGAGACTGAACTAAAGATGATTGGGTTAGAAAGTAGAAAGACGAGATATTTTCAATATACATAGTTTTGTGATGAATATGCTGACAATAAAATTTGAGGAGTAAAGATTGGAAATAACAGGTATGGAATTAGGGGTTGGAGTTCCATTTTGGATATACTAAGATTGAGATATCTTTTAAACATCTAAGAGGGGGTATGGAATATTTCACTGTATGCAGTATGTATTGAATTTGGTGACACAAATGAATATTGACCTTGACAAGCATATGTATTTTCACAAAAGTCAGGTCCTAGTGAGATGAGTAAATGCAGATAAAGATGTGGTATCTGAGAAGTTACCCTACTCCTTCAAGACATTTCTTGACCACATAAAAGTGTTTTAAAACACATTATTATATATGATTGACATTTTTAAAAGCTATATTTTATGTATACAGTTTGATGAGTTTGGAGATAAATGTACATCTATGAAATTATCACAAACTATGCTATAAACATATTCATTGCCTCAAAAAGTTTTCTGACTCTATTTGTTACCATTATTTTGTAGGTGTGCACGTGGGTGTGTGTGTGTGAGATAAGAACACTTAATATAAGATCCACCTTCTTTCAGGTATACAGTATAGTATTGTTAACCATAGGCACTGTGCTATAGATCTCCAGGACTGCTTCATTTTGCAGAACTGAAATTTTGTACCCTTTGACTGATACCTCCATTTTCCCCCCTCCCTCCCAGCCCCTGAAAAACCATAATTTTACTCTGTTTCTATGACTACTTTAGATTTCTATATAAGTGAGATTGTGTAGTATTTATTCTGCATCTGGCTTATTTCACATAGGATAATGTCCTCCAGGTTCATACAAATTGTCAAAAATGACAGGATTTCCTCCTTTTTAAAGAATTTACAATATTCCACTGTATGTATATACCACATTTTCTTTATCCATTTGTCTATGAACTTTAGGTTGCTTCCGTGTCTTGGCTATTGTGAATGATGCTGCGATAAACATGAGAGTGCAGATATCTCTTTAGGATACTGATTTCAATTGTTTAGATATATACCCAGAATTAGAAATGCTGGATTATATAGTAGTTCTACTTTTAATTTTTGAGGAACCTCCAGTTTTCCATATTGGCTGCACCAATTTACACTTCCTCCAGCAGTGTACAGTGGTTTTGTCACCACACCCTCACTAACACTTATCTTTTTTTTAATAGTCATCCCAACAGGTGTGCAGTAATATCTCATTGTGGTTTTAATTTGCATTTCCCTGGTGATTAGTGATGCAGAGCTCCTTTTCATGTACTTGGCCATTTCTATGTCTTTGTAGAAATGTCTATTCAATTATTTTGCCCATTTCTTAATTTGCTTAATTTTTTTTTCTGTTAAGTTTTATGAGCTCCTTATATATAGATGGTCCCTGAAGTATAATAGGGTTATATCTGGATAAACCCATCATAAATAAAAAATCATAAGTCAAAATGAATTTAATACCTTTATAAATCCAGCATAAAGTCACAAAAATCGTAAGTTGAACTATCATAAATTAGAGATCATCTGTATTTTGGATATTAACCCTTTATCAGATATATGGTTTGCAAATATTTTTTTTTCATTTCATAGGTCACCTTTTCATTTGGTTGATTGTTTCTTTTCCTGTGAAGATGCTTTTTCGTTTGATTCAGCAGACTACATTAAGACATTGTGATGTGAAGTAGAGCCCTAAAATGAAGCAGTAGCTGTTAAGGGGATATGTAATCATATCCGGTCAGGTTATTGTTGTTTGTTTCAGACAGAAAATTCTAGAGTATGTCTGTATGCTGATGGGATATTGCAGTAAAAAGAGAGAAAGTTATGATACAAGTTATTAATAGGAAAGGAAAATCGATGTAGTGATGTCCTCAGTAGACAAATGAAGAACAGATCCAGGGCATAAGAGGAAGTATTCATTTTTGATAAGAATCAGAACACTTTCTTCCTTGTACTGAATAGAAAGGCAGAAACTATAGGTAGAGATGCAGGAAGATTTGGAAACATGGTAGCAGAAAGATGGAGACTTTATTTTTTATTGCTTCTCTTTTTTTCCAGTGAAGTATGAGGTATGGTCATCAGTTAAGAGTTGAAATGGGAGAAGAAATGAAATTGAAGAAAACAGAGTAGCGATAGAAAGTGGTGGACTTAATAGACTGAAGGCCTCAATTAGAAAAGGGTGTTTGAAATCTAAATTGCAGAGGTTGTACAAGGGAACTGAGGGCAATTATATAAAAATTAATTGTATTTTAACTAAAAGGCATTTCATTTTTATGAGGGTGAGACCTTTATTTTCCTCACCACTATATCCCAGACTGACACACAGCAGTTGTTCAGCTAATATTTTTAAATGAATGAATATAAAGATGGATTATAAAATGTGATGGATATGGTAAGTTTGTGGTTAGAATGCAGAAGCTGAATAAAGAGAAAAGGTAAATTGAATGTAGCACTGCAAGTACTGTAGTAAGTGAGCAAAATTGATAAGGGGAAGTGATTAGAAGGCAGCATGCCTAAAACTGGGATTTGAGAGTTGTAAACAAAGAACTGTATGGCTTATTTTGGCTTGAGAAAAATGATCAGTGGCAATAAGAAGGTCACCCAACAGGAAGGCCAGAGTGTTGGACAGTTCATGTCAGCAAAAATGATGGAAATAGGAGAAACGGAATAAATCAAGTACTACAGTCTTAAGTTAATATGAGTAGGGATGGTGGTGATTAGGATGTGGGTAGATGATGACAAGTGAAAGTATGGTCTTACTACATACATTTCAAAGGAGGAGAAAATTTTGAAGTCAAATCAAAAGTAAGAGAAACTATTTAGAAGAGTCATTGCCAATGATTTTGATTCACTTGGTTGTTGAGCTGAACCAAGATTGGCATACCACCAAATTCTTTTTTATTGTTCCTATACGTGCCCATAGTTGTCCCATTGCCTTGGTCCATGAGGTGGGCAGAATAATGGACCCCAAAGATATCCACACTGTAATCCCCAGAACCTGGATGTTACCTTCCAAGACAAGAGGGACTTCCCAGATGTGATTAAGTTAAGGACCATGAGATGGAGAGATTATCCTAGATTGTCTGTGTACACCTAACATAATCACAAGAGTTTTCATTAGAGGGAGGCAGAAACGTCATAGTATTAGGAGATGTGATGACAAAGGAAGAGGTAGGAGTGATGTTAGGAAGGGGACATGGGCCATGGAATGCAAGAGAACTCCAGAAGCTGAAAAGAGCAAGGAAATGGACTATCTACTGAAGCATTCGGAAGGGATGCAGCTCTATTGATACCTTGATTTTAGACTTCTAACCTACAAAACTGTAAGATAAACTTGTATTGTCTAAGGGACTAATTTTGTGGTAATTTTTTACTGCAGCAACAGAAAACTAATAGAGTTCCTGAACACCATCATGAACTGTAGAGAGAAAGCTGTCACCCTAAGTTGTTATGGCAGGCCTCAGGAAATTGCTCTCTCCAGTTCAGAATGATGTGGCGTTCTGCCTCCCACTGATCCCCGTCACACTGTTTTATAGCACATGCATACATTGCAGTATGAAGTCCTTAGGGGAAGTAAATATTTTCTATAGCCTCCCTCCTTTGAATCTTGCATATACATAGATTGTTGCGCTATGCCCAATAGTTTATGGTAATTGTTTAAGAGTCTATGCAGCTTTCCTATTAGCTGTAACTTCCCTGTTGTTTTTCTATATATTCTTAATCTCCTTTATCTCAGTGCTTCGTTTAAAAAAAATTGTCATTGGCTCAACAAATGTGAATTAAACAGATTGAAACTAATGGGATACACTAATGGGGTCTAGATAGGGTGAAACATACACCATGATTTACCCACCTGCAGATACAGGAAGAAATCTTAGCAAGTGACACATGGCATGGTCTTTGAAGTGGATAAAAACAGACACAGGTCAGGACTGAATAACAGCAAACAAGCCTTATTTCTGAGGTCTTATTTGCTCCTTAGATATCTCCTGCCTATGGTCAGGTATGATTCTAGGGCCTGGCACATATTTTATGAAAAACAAAACCCAAAGAATGAGATACTTGAGTGATATGTATAGTATTTCCATAGATGCTTGGCTTTTTCACAAAGGAAGTTAAAAAGTCTGGGTTATACAATGACCTTGAAAATGAGCAAAATAGTATTTTCTTGATTCTCATTAAAGATCTAACTTTTGGAATTGCTTTGTGAGTCAGTTTATGAGACACAAGAAAGTTGGCCCCATTGTTTACTAGTCACCCCTTATTTCTGAGAAAAAAATGAATTTGTTGAGTGAATCAATGAATGAATTGAATGCTCCTACATAACTTTTAACAATTTTCAAATAAAACCTTCACTCAAAAGATAAAAATGTATGCCCAAATCTAAAGGCATCTTCTCCAAGAGACTAACTGGAGGGAACAGCACAGAGTTATGTGTGTACATTTTGATTTGTGTGTTAAAAATCAGCTGCATTCCTTATCCTAATTCATGAGGCACTCAGTGACACATTAAAAATGGACACTGTCAGTTCCATAAGGGGCTTAAAGATTTTTGAGCCCAAACAAAGCAATCTTGATTTTGTATCACCAAAGCTTCCTGTAATTCATTCACTTTTTCATCAATAAACATTGAAATGTCCACCTTGAGTTAGGCACTGGAAATGCCATGGTAAGAGAGATTCCTGACATCATTGAACTCAGTGTCTAGCCTAGGAGACAGACATTGAATAAACAATCTCAATTGTCATGAGTTTTATGTGATGGGGCATACAGGGGGATTTGGGAATATGTAACAAGGATTGTCACCTAATCTGAGGTTTAGGGAAAGCTTCTTTGAGGAAGTGAACTTGACCTGAGCTCTAAACATTAAATAGAAATTAACTGGGTGAAAATGGCAGCAGGGAGGGAAAGATTGAGCTAGATTTCAGGCAAAGAAGTTAGTATGTGTAAAGGCCCTGAAGCCTGAGGTCATGAAAAAACACTACTGTTTGAGGAATTAAAATAATTTCAGCGTGGCTAGAGCAGGCAGAGTAAGAAAAAAGAGGCAGATCAGTGCTATGAATTGAATTGTGTCCCTCCCCCCCAAATTAATATGTTGAAGCTCTAATCCCCAGTGAGATATTATTTGGAAGTGGGGCCTTTGGGAAGTAATTAGGTTTGGATGAGATCATGAGGGTGAGGGCGCCCTTATGATGGGTTTAGTGCCCTTATAATAAGAGACACCAGAGTGTTCTCTCTCTTTCCTGTTCTCCATCCCTCCCTCCCTCTCTCTGCCCTGTGAGGACACTGCAAGAAGGGGGCCATCCGCAAGCCAGGAAAAGAACCCTCACCAGGAATCAAATTGGCTGGCACCTTGATCTTGGACTACCCAAGCTTCAGAACTGTAAAAAACAGATTTCCTTTGTTTAGGCCATCCGGTCTGTGGTACTTCTTTATGGCAGTTCTAGCAGTTTAAGACGGTGGGTCATCGGTAGATGGTAGGGGCCAGTCCACAGGTCCCTGTAGCTGACTTAGAATTTTTTCTCAGGACCAGACAAGTAGACAAGAAGGAAGAGTGCCATCCAGATCTATGATGGCTTTAATTTAGATTGTTTTTGTTGCGGTTCTCAACTTAGCTGATTATATACACATTTTAAAGGGCACGTTTCGGAATACACAACTGAATCCTGGTAAATGAAAAACCAAGTGATGGGTAGGTCATGCCAGTAAGAGTAGCAGGAGGCTGGCTCTAAGCCTGAGCAACACCTGGTAGCAGCTATGCCAAATTGCATATACTGCCCCTCACAACAGGGGTTATCCCCAAAATCTATGTTCAAGAAGAACAATGCCTACTGGTAATGAAAGACAGTCCTTTCCCAGATGCTGGATTCAGAGCTAAATCAGAGGTGAAGTGACTGACCCAGAGTATTTTGCCACCAACTTACTGTTCTATTTTTTTGATGCATATTTGCATTATAATGTGGAATATGGGGCATCTCCATGCTCTTCCATAGGTACCCAGTGTACAAACAGATGTGGTTCACACACAGCCAATCGTTTTTGTGTGTTTCCTACAGCATGGGCATCTATGATGACATTTCCCACAAATGTTTTTTTCCCCATGCTGAGAATACCTAACAGGTGAGGGGTCCTGTAGAAAAATTAAAAACAAACAAAAACCTCATTTTTCCATCACAAATACCTTAGTTATTGGTACTTTCAAGTGCTGCATTCATTCTAAGTATGGGCTCCCTTGACACTTAAAGTTCCATGTTGTTTTAAGATTAAATAGCTTCAGAGTGAGAAATTATTGCTATAGTAACAGACTCTCCATGGCTCTTTTAAAAATAAATGACCATAATCAAACCAAGAATTCATTCAAACTGTTTTAATAATAAGCAAGCAAACTGAGGAGAAAGGTGGTATTTAAAAGCACTGAATGTTTTCTGTTCTTATTTCCTTTTAAAAACTGCATAACAATACCTAGAATAGAAATTTTGGATTGAATCAAAGGATTGCCATTTGCTCAACATGAAGAGGAAGGTTTGTTTTTTAAGTATAAACATTTCTTGCTCTTTTATACCTAAGCTTTTAAAAAAGGGCATAACATTTATAAATGTAACTTGGTTCTTTTTAGAAGAGCAAAGGCCCCTTTTTGTTAAAGGGGTTGGTTCTTAACAAAAGGATGTTTTGTTGTAAGCATGGACAGAAGTTAGATAGACTTCATTCTTTCTTCGATTTTCTGTTCATTTGATACTTCATGTGACCTTAGGTAACTGGTTTTCCTTTCTCAGTGGTTTAAGTAAAATGCCTGAAAAGTGGGCAAATGTTTTGAGACACTTTACCCAGTTAATTCAAATAGCCATCATTAGCCAAGTTGGTCCCCAATGGTACCATACTCACAGGCCTGGGCTCAGGTACCTGCTCCACTACTCAGGAACTTTGTGACGATGAGCTAGGCCCTTAACTTTTATAAACCTCACATACTTCACCTGTAAACTAGAGATTAGAATATGGCTGTATGCCTTATTCTGCTCTGAATTTGGGAGATAATAAAATGAGATAAGAAATGAGTATGCTTTGGAAACTCTTTAAAAGTAAGATTAAAATTGCATAGCTCTCCTCTCCTTACAAAGGAAGGGGTGTGTGTGTGAATTTCTACAGTGCTGATGTGTAGTTAGAGATGTTGGTGTTACTCAAAACAGATACTATGTTTCTTAGCCACAGAAGATTAAGTGCTTCTGGACAACTGTTATTTTATAGTTAGGTCTGAAGGGAAGGGAAGGAACCTCTCATCAGCATATACTCTGATTGGATGGCAATTAGCAGATTGCAGCTGCCAGTAATTTATAACTATTTTCTCATCTTTACAGATGAGGACAGTGAGGCTCAAATATTATTTCAAGCCCAAGGATGTAGCGTTTACACATGTATCAAATTATCACACTGTACACTTTGAATATATACAATCTTTGTCAATTAAATATTTTTAAGTAACAATAAATAAAAAAACTCCAAAGCAAATCTGGATAAGACTTAAGTGATAAAAGGATGAAAAAAATAGCCTTCCAGGCTGGGTACAAAATACTGTGGTAGGTTACACTTTGGAAGATAAACTGTGAAAAGAAAATACATTCTTATATCAAGGAATAGTTGAACTATTCAACTAGAGAAAGCTAATGAAGTTAGAGCTAGACATGAAAAAGAGAATGCCAGAGGCCCCCCCCTTTTTTTTTTTAAAGGAATGAACACCCTTTGAAACAAAAAAGATGAACGTTAGTTGAAGCAAGAAAATCAAGGTTCAGTTTCCTGGATTTAAAAGACATTTCATCAAGGACACTTAACTACATAGTAGCAAATAACTGACCTGAGATCACACAGCTTGTCTAAGGCAAAACAAGCTACCCTCCATTGCAGATTAGACGTGGATCTCCAACCTCAAAGGCAAAGGGTAAGACTGAGGATGGGTGTTCCTCCTCATCCTGCCAGGAAGCATCAGTGTAAGATAAACTAGAGCTCTACTTGGATTTAAGTTGAACTATGAATTTGGCTCGGAATCACTACACTGGGCATGTATGATTCACCACTTCACAGAAAAGTAGTCATAATAGAATTGATTGCTTTACCAGGATTGAGTATTGATGAATTTCTTGCAGATCTTTGTACATAAGAGGTAGCTAGGCTTCTGTGTCAACAAACACCGGAGCAAGTCAGCCTAAGAGGGGAGTGGCCTGAGCACCATCTAGTGTAAATGCTCTCGTAAATGTTCTTGAAATGATAGGTATGTACAAGTGCCATCTAGTGACAATGGGGAAAAAATGCTCTAGGACCAGGGAAATCAGCTGAAATCCTTTGTAAACTAAAGCTAATCAGGTGATGATAAAATAGGCTTAATTGCAGTCTCCCATAGATATGAATTAAGCCACATTTCTAATTATGGGTATATTCTAATATATTCCCTTTGGATTTTACTGTGAGAAAACTTGGCCTTCTGTGACCCTCCCTTCAGTTGCCATCCCGTAAACCTTTTCCATCGACCTCCCCCAGCACTTTGTCCTTGTCTTACACACTCTACTCTCAACATAGCAACCAGGTTTAACATACACACACACACACACACACACACACACACACACACATATATATATGTAGATACAGTGTTATTGTGTGGTTAAAGATGTTGGTGTTTCTCAAAACACATACTATGTTTCTTCTGTTAATATATATATGTATATAAACGCATGTGTGTATGTATGTGTATATATACGTGTATATGTGTGTATATGTATATACACGTGTATATATACGTGTATATATACACGTGTATATACATATATACATATGTGTATATATGTATATATGTATATACACGTGTATATATACGTATATATACACGTGTATATACATATATACATATATACACATATGTATATATGTATATATACATGTGTATATACACGTGTATATACATATATACACATATACACATATGTATATGTGTATATATACATGTGTATATACACGTGTATATACATATATACACATATGTATATATGTATATACACGTGTATACATATATATACACACACACATATATACACACACACACACATATATACACACACACACACATAAGCCAGGTCATGTTATTCCTCTGCTCAAAACCTTCCCATAGCTCCTACTTTCAGAGTAGAAGTCAAAATCCTTACATAATCTGGCCCTCAATTACCACCCTACATACATCTTCTACCGTCTATCCCTCACTCAGTTCTAGCTACACTGGTCTTCTTGCATTATTTCAAACATCAGACATCCTTCTGCCTTAGACTTATTTTTTTCCCTGTACTGAATGAATATATAGTATATGCGATTTAAATTTGTATTTAGGAAAACTGGCTTTTCAGGAGAGGGAGCTGGCATGGTACAGTGGTTGAGAGCATGGGTGTTGGTGTCAGACACACCTTAGTTGAACCTTGGATCTACCACTCACTAGCTGTGTGTCTTTGAACAGATATTTTATCTTTTTCAATACTCAGTTTTCTCATCTGAGAAATAAAGACAATAAAACCTACTTTCAGCTGGGTGTGGTGGCACACGCCTGTAGTCCCAGCTACACAGGAAGCTGAGGCAGGAAAATTGGTTGAACTCGAGAGGTAGAGGTTGCAGTGAGCCAAGACTGAGCCACCACACTCCAGCCTGAGTGACAGAGTGAGACTATCTCAAAAAAAATTAAAATTAAAAATACAACCTACTTCATAAGGCTGTGGCAAGAATTGACTAATAAAAGACTTGTTCTTAGCAGAAGGCAGGCACCTGGTAGACACTCCATAAATATTGCCTTATTGGTGTTATTAAGATGGAGAAATGCAGGCTGATGATAGTTTGGTCAGATGGTGCTCTATCTGGCTGAAGAGCTGTACTAAAAGTGTAATGCTCAAAGGCTGTAGTCATAGCCACTCAACCCTATGTCTCATACTTTTACCAAAAAAAAAAAAAAAAAGACATAAAGGGCCTGCACATCATAATCAGAAATGGCATTAAGGAATGACAGCAAATGATAGTCAGGGTTGCCAAATATCTCACCAAGCAGTTATATAGAGTCCATGTTTTAATCGTGAAGCATAAAGTTTCAGCGTAAAATCTCAAATACATAACGATGTGAGATGGTGACATGACTTAGCAACAGCACATACAAACATGAAGAATTTTAGTTGTCTGCAAATTCAGTAGGAATGAAGGATGCTGTGTGAATACCAGAAGGACTAATTTGAATTTGGACTGCATTAATAAATGCACAGTGTTCAGAACAAGAGATGGGATAGCTCCACCCTGCTCTGTACAGCTGAAGCAGTGGGCTCACTTCTGAGCAGAACCCTTTAAAGAGACATGCCTAAAGAGCAGTCACTCAGGTGGTGAACGGGTGACAGACATAAAAAGCAGTTTAAAAGCCTTTGAGTGTTTTGACCTGAAGGTGTGCAGACTCAGAGGGAAATGATCACTGTCTTCAGATCCCTGAAGGGCTGTCATGTGAGAGAAAGAACAAACTTAGTCTACCCGTTATTCCGAATGGCTTCATTCAACAAATACTGAAAACTTCAAAAAGTCCCCAGGAGATAGACTAAAACTAGAACTACCATTTGATCCAGCAATGCCACTACTAAGAATCTACCCAAAGGAAAGGAAATTATGTCAACAGGACACCTGCACTGGCATGTTTATCACTGCACTATTTACAATCGCTGAGATGTGGAATCAACCTATAAGTCCATCAATGGATAATTGGATAAAGAAAATGTGGTATATGTACACAATGGAATACTACTTAGCCATAAAAAAGGAATGAAATCATGCATTTTGCAGCAACTTGGATGGAGCTGGAGACCATTATCTTAAATGAAATAACTCAGACACAAAGAAAAATGCCACATGTTCTCATAAGTGGGAGCTCAAAAGTGTATAAATGGACATAGAATGTGGAATGATAGACAATGGAGACTAGCAAGAGTGCAAGGGAGGGAGGAGGGTGGATGATTAATTACTTAATGAGTATAACATATGTTATTTGAGTAATGGATACTCTAAAACCCCTGACTCCACCACTATACAATCTATCCATGTAACCAAATTATACTTGTATGTATCCTATACATTTATACAAATTTTATAAAATGAAAAAAATAAACAAACCTGTCCCCTTGTGATAAGCACTGCCGTGTATACATAGTCAACTCCTATTACCAAAGATTTTCCAGTAGAGATAGGTATGGAGAATATTGCAGACACTGTTCATGTCATCTGGAGAAGTTGATGACCTAATGGCAAACTTTTCAATCCTTAGAGTCTATGAGATTTCTGACAAGAGAAAATAATTTTGAACTAAAGATGCCAGAGTTGGATCTGGCTGAAATGTGGGAGGAATAGAGATGCGGAGAAGTTCAGGAAAGACAGAGATGTAGTGAGAAAGTGAATGAAGTCTGAGGTGCAAAGGGTTTGCTGCTCATCAGACAAACACACAAGGCATTTACATCAGCCACGCTTGAGTTTTCAAGTGTCTGCTATTGACAGAAAAGCTTTGGTCCCAGGGCCTTTCCCAGGGAGAACCTCTGGTCTCCCAGATAGACATACTGAGTAATTTATCTCTGTTCCACATACACTTCATTCCCGAGTTGGCAAATTTATAAGCTGTACTTCTGTTTTAGTCTCTACTCTTCAATTCTGGTCAGTTGTTCATCCCTGAGCTCCAGCCCATTGGTAATGGTCTGTGCCATCTTATCTTTTTCATGCCACAGTTTATCCTCAGGCCTTGACCCTGATTTTTTTGGCAAGTGGATGCCAGCCTGCAACTCAGAAGATAAAGCTAAGGGGGAATCACAGATGGATTTCTATTACAAATATCTGCTTAGACATTGCTTGTCTTCAGAATGGAATGAAATAAAAATTGTATCTAGAATATACTATAAGGGAAGGCTGTGGTTCTCATATTTGCCCAGTCAACACAGAAGATGTCTCTTCTTGGGATGATTCAATTATAAATGTGCCATAAATTCTTTTTTCATGTTGATGGAATTAAGTGGTGTGGATTTATCAGAAGTACTGCATGGCAGGACTACAAACTGCTGTGTCTGTGAAGTTTTGTGTTGTATACATCCAATTATCAATGGTATCAACCATGATAGAGGAAAGACTGACTTATTTTTAACAGATGTTTAGAGCAGTTTTAGGTTTACATAAAAGTTGGACAAGAAGTACAAGGAGTTATCATATTCTCTTCACCCCTCCTTGCCTTCAGTTTCCCCTATGAATTGACATCTTGCGTTGGTAAGGTACACTTGTTGGAATTGCTGAGCCAACATATCAACTAAAGCCCATAGTTTAGGTTTATGGTTGCCTCTTTGTGTTATGTATTCTGTGAGTTTTGACAAATCCATAATTTCATGCATCCATCATTATAGTATCATGCAGAATAATTTTAGTGTTCTAAAAATCTCTTGTGCTTCACCTATTGGTTCCTGTTCTCTCTCGGAGTGCCAGTCCCTGGCAATTATTGTTTTACTCTCTCCATGAGTTTCACCTTTTCCAGAATGTCATATAGTTGGCATCGTAAGCTTTTCAAATTGGCTTCTTTTACTGAATATGGATTTTAAGTTTCCTCCATGTTGTTTTGATGCTTTATAGAACATCTGTTTTTATCACTGAATAATATTCCATTGGCTGCCAAGCTGTCTTCCAAAGTGACTGTACCTTTTTTGCATCCCTGCTATCAATGAGTAAGAGTTTCTATTCCTCTACATACTTGCCAGCATTTGGTATTGTCAGTATTTTAGATTTCAGCCATTTTAATAGATGTAGTAGTATCATACGGTGATTTTAATTTGCAATTCCCTAGTGCCATATGATCTCAAGCATCTTCTTATATGCTTATTTGCCATCTGTATATCTTCCTTGGTGAGGTTCCTGTTCATATCTCTTGCTCAGTTTAAGTTCAGTCGTTTTCTTATTTTCTGGTTTTGTATGCATATTTTGCATACAAGTCCTTTATCAAATGTGTTCTACAATTTTTTTCCAGTCTGTAAGTATATTCTATTACCAGTGTATTTTGTAGAACAGAAGTTTTTATTTTAATAAAACCTCACTTTTTTTTTTTGACTTTCATAGTGCTTCTGGTCTTGTATCTAAAAGCTCATTGCTAAACCTAAGGTCATCTAGATTTATTCTATAGATGATGACATTATAAAATCAGTGAAATCATATTCAGCCAAAAAATTAGGGAAATATTTTAGAGGTTAATTCACTAAAAATAATTAGGTAGTTCTATAATAAAATATTTTGTTATATTTCTAATTTATCTCTGCTTTTTTAAATACACAATTTCATATGATTCATCCTCTCATTCTGTATCAGTACACATGGTCATTTCTCATTTTGTAATCTTATTAAGAGTCTTCAAAATTGTACAAGATTCCCACAAAACCTGGATCTGGCTCTGAGTCCAGCCTCAGGACAGCCACGGGACCTTGGGTTCCAGAGCTCATCTGCTATTGTTTTAACAGTGAGTAGTGGGCAAGCCAGATTCCATGGCTGGCCCACAAAGATGCCTAGTTAGCAAGAGGCAGGCCCAAGGGTCATAACATTGTCAGAGGCCAGGTTCTCAGTTCAAGCAAATAAACCTCTGAAAATCCAAGTGTTGTCTCAACTGGTCCCTGCAAGCATTGCCCAAAACTGAACACACTGCCCCCAAATCAGTTTCTTTCAGTTCATCTCATCCAACTGCTCAAGCCAGAAAACTCAGATATTATGGAATCTTCCCTTTCTCTTTAATTTTCCATATCTCATCAGTCATTACATTCTTGCAACTATGCATTATAAACAACACTTGATGGCTAGCTCTCTCTCTTCTCAGCCCCTATAGCTGATGTTTACTGTGCTTCGTATCCCTCTAGCTGGCTCCCACTCAACCTTCTGGAGTAAAGACAGAAGTAATATCTTCCAGAAAATCTCAATGCATTGCAACTGGGTTAGGTGCCTCCTCCTGTGATTTCTTGCAGCACCCAATTGACCCTTCATAACATGTAATATGTTGTGCTATAATTGCTGAATTTTTAAAATTATTTTTCGTAATTAAAAGTCCAATAAAGTGAAAAACAAGTGCTCATTGTAACAAGTCAAATAGTATAGAGAAGTACCAGGAAAAGTAATGAGCTTCCCCTAGCCACCCCCCCCCCCATATAAACTTAATGCATTGTTGTTAATAGCTCCATTGTATCCTAGCAAGGATCTACTACAATTTAGTCAACTATTCACCTGCTTGTGAAGTTTTTGTTTTTGTTTTTTGGTGCAATACACATCCTTGCATATGCTGGGACTTTCATTTTTGTAGATTATATTCCCAGAAAAAAACAAAGGATATGTGTATCTTTAATAGACATTGCAAGATTTTTCTACAAAAGATAGCAATTCACCCTCCCACCAGCAATGCACGAGTAGTGCCTGTGCTTCACAGTCTTCAACATTGATGCTGTCACTATTTTGTTATGTGATGGAAAATATGGTATTTCATTGTTTTATGAAATGGCATTGCCCTGATTATTTGAAAATATTTTAATATGTTTGTTGGTAATATATATTCTCTCTTCCATGAACTGACATTTCACATTCAGGGCCAGTTTTTTTTACTGGATCCTTTATCTCGGTCTATAGGATTTTTTATTACTTTACTTATAATATATGATATGCAAATAATTTTTAATATTTATGTAATCCAATATATTTTTTCTTCATGGTTTCTAGATTCAGTCTTATGTTAAATCAAGTTTAGCCTAAAGCTGCCTCCTTACGTATTTTAAGTTCAGCCTAAATGTTTGTCTGTACATCATGAAATTTAACCTAAATGGAAGTGTAAACAGACTGTAGCCTACTCTCGTGCCAATCACTGAGTTTTAGCCAAATGTGGCCAAATGCTCATACTGTGTTCAAATAAGGCAAATGCTGAGCTATAACCAATCCACCTGTTTCTGTACTTCACTTCCATTTATCGTACTCGCTTTCCTTTTTCTATCCATAAATCTTCTTCCATCACGTGGCTGCCCTGGAGTGTCTCAGCCTACTCTGGCTTGGGAGGCTGCCCGATTCACGAATTGTTCTTTGCTCAAACTGTTAAATTTAATCTGGGTGAAGTTTCACTTCTAACACTTAATTTCTCTCTCACTTCTAGGCTTATAAATATTCTTTAGTTACTTTTATTTCATTAGTATTATACATCTTTGCCATGTTTTGACCTTAAACAATCTGAAACTTACTTGCCTGTGAGTTCCTTGAGGCCATGGATTGTGCCTGACTTATGGAAACCAAAATATGCCACCCCAAAATATACTTTGACTTATTTTGAGATGGCTATTCAGAGGGCCTAACAAAATCAGGAAAAGCTTTGAAAAGGTGTCCTTTTGTGGGGAAAATTTGCATCTCTAGAGAAAAAAAAACGTTACTGAGGTAAATAGCAGATACAAATAGTCTTTCTCTGAAGCCCCCTTATCTGCCTTATATGGAAATTATTAACTAACAGAAAAAGTGGCTGAAAGTCTGACCCTTTTCAACATCTTACAAAGAACTCTCATCACAGCCTACCATATATTCTTCCGGAGCTTCAAGATTATCTGAGAGATTTTTCTCTCTCTAACAAGATGGTCTTTCCTTACCATCTTTTCTTCCTCTCATTGTCCTATAACCAGTGTCCCTACCCTCCTCCCAAGAAACCCCAAGCCTCTATTCTATCTGTAACCTCAGGATAATATAAAAGTTCAGTCATGTGGCCCTTGAGTCTCATATTTGTAAGACTTCTGTGTCCACGTACATATAAATCTGTATGCTTTTTTATGTTAATCTATTGTCAGTGTTTCGTTTTTTAATTTATAATTGATGCAGAATTGTACATATTTGTGGCATACAGTGTGATGTCTCAATGCAGGTATCCATTCTATAATGATCAAACAGGGTAATTACCATATCCACCAATTTATTTATTTATTATTTCTTTGTGGTGACAATATTCAAAATCTTCTCATACAGCTATCTTGAAATATACAATGCATTGTTATCCACTTAACATAATGTCCTCCAGCCTCATTCATGTTGTCACAAATGACAGGATGCAATCTCTATCAAAATACCAATGAAATTCTTAATGGAAATAGAAAAAGCAATCCTAAATTTCATATGAACGGCAAATGTCCCTGATAGCTAAAACAATCTTGAGCAAAAAGAACAAAGTTGAAGAAGACATCACACTGACTTTAAAAACATACTACAAAGCTATAGCAACCAAAACACCATAGCAGTGGCATAAAAACAGACATATAGACAGATCAATGGAACTTAATAAAGAACCCAGAAATAAATTCATTAATGTGAAGCCAACTGATTTTTGACAAAGGTGCCAAGAACACATATTGAGGTAAGGACATTCTCTTCAATAAATGGTGCTGGAATAACTGGCTAGCCATATGCAGAAGAATGAAATTAGACCCCTATCTCTCACCATACACAAAAATCAACTCTAAATGGACTAAAGACTTAAATGTAAGACCTGAAACTATGAAACTACTAGAAGAAAAAATAAGGG
Source organism: Pan troglodytes (assembly GCF_028858775.2). NCBI lineage: Eukaryota > Metazoa > Chordata > Mammalia > Primates > Hominidae > Pan > Pan troglodytes. The sequence continues at coordinate 145,003,458 of NC_072421.2, forward strand.
AAACACTTTATGAAATAGGACTAGGCAAGAATTTTTAGAAAAAGACCTCAGAAGCACAGGGATCAAAGCAAAAAATAGACAAACAGGATTATATCAAATTTAAAAACTTCTGCACGGCAAAAGAAACAATCCATAAAGTGAAGAGACACCTTATGGAATGGGAGAAAGTATTTCCAAACTATGTCTCTGGCAAAGACTTGATATCCAGAATATGTAAATAATTCAAACAACTCAATAGCACAAAAATCAAACAATCAAATTTAAAAATGGGCAAAAGGCCTGAATAGGCAGTTTGTTTTGTAGCGTCAAATTATCAAACCTTTAGAAGGGGAAGGAAAGAAAATTTCCTTTGCCTCTATACTGATTTACCCACTTATCTGCCGTCGTTAGTATAGGGTCTGGCATGTAAGAGATTTTCAAAAACATTTGTTGTACTCAAGTAAACAAATGAACAAGTGAATGGACAAAATTATATATGTTTTCCTTAAACATATCAATCTATTCATATATCATGTACCTAACATGTGGTCAACAAAATGAAAGGGACTAGCAACACAGTTCTTCCCCTTGAGGAAATCACAGATTAGTGAGGGAGGCAAACCTATGTGACAGAATCACATTTACAGATATTAACAGTTGTTTTTGTATTTCTTGCCACTCCACTACCAAAAATATCAGTGCCATTAGACATGCAGCACTCACTGCCTCAGGGAAGAGATCACAAGGAAGACAGAAGAACCACATTTTAGACACAGAATTTCAACAGAAAAACTGGAAAAAGCCAGTCCCAACTTCTACCACCTTCACAGTCTAGATTAATTTTTTTTTTGGCTGAGATTTTTAAAAATAAATCCTCATTTGTGTCTTAAGGGAGGGGGAGTAAAGGATAAAATAGCTCAGTAAGATCTTAGTATGTGGCTTTAAAAGGAGAAGGAAACTTTGCCCCTTTCCTGGGAAAGACCTTGAAAAGCAGCAAGAGTCGCTAGGTCCTCCCTGCCCAATCTAGTGTGAAGAGCAATATAATAATTTCCTAGATGACCAATATAATCACAGTAAGCAGAAAGAAGATGGTTTTAAGGAACTCCTACAGTTCTCCAATGACTACAAGATGGCATGAGAGAAAAACAGGGCTTCTTTGAAGCTTGAGAGGGACATACATGTGGGCAGAGCTTGAGTAGGCCCAGCAGAGTGTTTTGATTGGAAACAAAGTCAGAGAAAGCAATGCCCTGCATTGACCCACAGCTTGCAAACCAGTTTGGACACGGTATCACTTAGCAGATGCTACAGAGCTAAGTGATGTTCAAGGACTAGCTGCAATCCTCCCATGATGATAATAATGCCCAAGAACTCAAGAACAATCTTCAAAAATTGGAGAAAGAGTAGTGCATCTGAAGTGACTAAAATTATTTCTGTCACCCATAAGAAAGGGAGGCACAAAATGTTAATATAACTCAGAGTGAATAAATCTGACATGTGTGCTGCTACATACATAAGCAAAGAATTACAATATAACGTAGTAACTAGATTAAGAGATGTTAAGTACAGGGTAATATGGGACACCATGGAGGAGCATCCTGGGAAGGCTCCAAAAAGACAGTGGTGTTTACATTTAAAAGTAAGTTACCCAAGTGAATGAGTTGGGAAGGAACCTCCAGACAGAGAAGAAAGCAGGGGATAAAACTTAAACACCAAAAAAAGCATATTTTTAGAGCATAAAACACAGGAGAGGGGAGATGACAGAGATCAGGTTGTACCTACAGAGCAAATTGATTCAAATGATGACATAGAAATGTTAGCATTAAACCAAATATGTCATCGGCAGCTATAATGACCACAGCTTCAAGTACCTGATGTTGACATTTTAAATTATCTATGTGATTTAAAAGGTAGCAAATCTATCCCTTCTATTTTTGTTTCCCATCATGGGTAAAGGTTCAAAATTCAGCAAGCGTCTAACTTTTTTCATTGGTCTGTTTATAAGGCCTATTTGTTATACGAAATACACTAGAAGGACAAAATATTATGGGCTCTGAAATTGTTAATTGATATCATGAGCTAAATATTGCTTACATTTAATAATTTAGGACTGGAGTGACTGTGTGGTTCATTTTGTTTGTTAGACCTGATTAACTTCTGTACCTTTCCTGAAGTAGCACTGGAAAGGGATGTTGTTCTTCTGAATGTTAAATGTTAAGTAATGACCAGAGACAGGATTTCATTGTTTCCACTTAGCACCATTAAATAAAGACACATGATGGGGAGACGTCTAAACGCAAGCCTCAACATGTGGTAGAATTCAGTCATCACTTTGCAATCAGACCCTCAGTACCAGAGTATTCATCAGACAAGTGTTAGTGTGGGCTTTGCACATGGCTAAGTAGCAAGCTCAGGTGCTCTCTCTCTCTCTCTTTGACCTATTTTCCCGGGTCTAATCTAATCACTAATTCTTTCTTATCTCTAATCAGTGTAGGTGAGAACACCCAAAACACAAAGTTAAGTGCTTTAGACACATGGGAATGATGCCCTGCTTTAAGAAAAACAAACATGGTATGAATGACTCCAAGCTCCCCACTCAAAATATATAAATTAGTTTTTAAAAATTGTTTTAACTTTATAAAAAATATTTACAACAGGCTCTCAGCATTTAAATTATGAATGTTCTATAAATATTTGCAGACTATGCTGAAATTAGTTTATTACATAAAAGGAGGTACACCTGCAGAGAGTAATTAAATAGTTGCACTGGAAGAGAAATGGTGGCATTTGTTATTATTGTATTCTCAGAATTGACTCATTTTTCATATGAGCCACTAGATCTCATAAAATCACGGCCAGAATTATGAGTACCTGATATAATGGAGAGTTTAGAAATTGTCTATTATATTTTGGTTAATAAGCAAAACATTTGGCATTTATATATGCACATAAGCATTCCATTGAGTAACTCACACTTTGTTATTCAGAAAGTCGATAACAGATATTAAATTATTAAGCTGTCACTTTATTTAAAATCAACTTCATTTCACACTTTTAAGTAACAGTCATATGTCAGAGACCACTAAATGTTATATGAAATATACAGGACGTAACTGTGGCTGCTATAGCACTTACAACAGGGAGAAAATGAAAATTACAACAATACTTACTACATGAGGCAGAATAGGATCACACTGAAATACAGTTGACCCTTGAACAATGCAGGTTTGAACTGCACAGATCCACCTACATGTGGATTTTCTTCTACAGTTACTATCCCTCAGACAGCAAGACCAACTCCTGTTTTTCCTCCTTCACCTATTCAATGTGAAGATGAGGATGAAGAACTTTATGATGGTCCACTTCTATTTAATGAGTAGTAAATATAGTTTCTCCTCGTAATTTTCTTAACATTTTTTCTCTGGTTTTCTTTAAGAATACAGTATATAATACTCATATAAAATATGTGTTAATTGACTGTTTATGTCATTGGTAAGGCTTCCAGTCAACAGAAGGCTATTAACAGCTAAGTTTTGGGGGAGTCAAAAGTTATAGATTTTCAATTGTGCAGGAAGTCAGCACCCCTAACCTTCACATTGCTCAAGGGCCAACTGTATACACAAGATATTAATATCTTATATGCATACATTATCTCATTGAATCATCCCAAAAACCTTTGCAGTACACTCATTGTCCCCACTGTTACAGACGGGAACAGAGAGGCTAAGGAACATTAGGTAACTCACTAAAAATCACGAGCTTGATAAATGGCACTAATGATAAATAGCTCAGGTTCAAAATCAGGCAGGTTTTATAATTCCAAAATTGTTGCTCCACCCACCTTGCCTACTACTGGAGTGCAGAGTGTGGGAGAAGCAGTATCAGGCAATAAAAGCCCAAAGGTGAATTAGAGCCAGACTGTGGATACTTGGAATGTCACAGTAATAAGTTTTCACTTCATCCTCTGTACAATAGGAAGGCACTGAAGTCCTTTAAGCAGAACAGCAACGATATCCAATTTTTATTTTAGAAAGATCAGATCATGCCTCACTATGAGTAACAGGCTTTAGGAGCAGCTAGAAGCTGAACAAGAGTCCCATTAGAAGGTTGTTGTAGTTCAGAGGAGCAATAATGGTGGTCTAGATCAGTAAAGTGACAGTGAAGGTGGAAAGTAATAAATGTTGGTGACATCGTGCATGCAAAATCGATCTGACCTCGGAGCTTTGATCCAGAGGACAAGTGGGCATGAGAAGCAATAGAAGGATCTCAGCTTAGCACTAGGGCACCTAGAAGGATGGGATGACTATTAACCGACACCAAAACAGAGAAAGCAGCACAAATTTAGAATCCAGAAGAAAATGATAAGAGGGCTTATGAATGTTTCCATGTTTTTTTTTCCAGTGGGACATTTATTTATTTCAGCCTGAATTTTCATGATGCTAAATAAGCAATATGTTTACACCTGATCAACTGGTCAGGTTGATGCATCGGCAGGGCAGGTTACTTGAAATATGCAGAGCAGCCCATGAATGAATCCTCAAGATGATTACATCTGTTAAAGTGGATATTCTTGAGGTCAGTGTCCTCTGACATTTGTAAGTCCAGGAACTGGGCACCGGCTTCAGGGCTCAGTAAACCAATAGAGTCAGCCAATGGCTACTTCCCAAAGAAGTGTCAGAAGATACTTTAACAGGAACTAAGACCTTCAATGTAATCCAAATTATTTATTTTCATAGCAGCTAAATAAAGTATGTTATCTTTTCATACAGAAAAGCAGATAAGTATACGAGGGCAAATCTCTAAAACTTGCCAGTTCCTGAACAATACCGGAAATGGAAAAGCTTTTGAATACTGGGTCTTCAAACACTGCTGTTCTCACCCTTGCAGGCCTCTATCTCCTCAGAAAGCCTCCTAAAGGCCATCTCCACAATAAAATGCAAAACATTCAAATGAAGACTGCATTCTAAGGGGGTTTGTCAGAAGACAAAATTCGGACTGCCCAGTTTTTTCATCCTGTTATCAGTTCAGATAGAGAGTTGAATACGTGGGTAAATGTTCCAGGCAGTGGTAATTAAGAAGCATCAAAACAATGCAGTGATAAATGAATCCATTGACTCATTCATCCATTCATCTGGGAAAGCAGTATACCCCAGTGATCACAGGCTATGGGGTCAGAAAGACATTGGTTTGACTCTCATCTACCTCCTAGCTTTGTGGCATCAGGCAAGTCACTTAACCATGCCTCAATTTTCTCATCTGTGAAAGGAGAGTGATAATGGCAAATATAAACATTAAATATTTAATGCTGTGCCTGGCACAAAGTGGTCAGCCAAAGACTAGTAGTGAGGTTAACATTCAATATTTATGGAGCACCTGCCACGTGCAAGTCAATGAACTGCAGGCAGCAGAGAAACAAAGAGGCCCCTGCTCTCCAGAAGTGTTTATCTGGAAATCTGAATTGGAAAGCAAAGTATCATGAGCCTTTTTCTTTAATAAGGCAGGCATATTTATGCCGACTCAGCTTTCATAAGGCACAAACACTGCTGAACAATATTACTTCTTCTCTACGAAAGGAATTATTGACTTTTACATTATAACCGCTACAACACAATTCAGGGAAAAAAAGATTTTAAAATAAAAATATATTAATGAATTATTCATCTTTGATTCTGCTCCCAAGAAGGAGCATGATACATTTTTATGGTTTCAAAGGTGAGACTCAAGTCATTATTCTGAAGTATGTTTTGAGAAACACTGATTGTGAGCAATTACTGCAGCACTCATAAAATGACTGTAATGTTTCATTTGTTAAAATAATTGTGCATGTCTCCAAATGAGCGGACCAGATACAAGCAACCGCAAAACACATTTACAAAACTGAGACTTTATTCTTCAAAACATGTTTGAACTGCTAGTTTGTTTTGTCTTCCAATCTCCATAACAAACATTCCAAAAAAGGCCTTCTTACACTTTAATTATGAAATAAAGAGACATCCAAAGGAGTGAGAACTATTTCCAGACACTGAGTCCTGTGCAAAAAATAGCTTGTTAGCTTAAACCAAATGTTTTCAAATAACGGGATTTATTATTTCAAATTTTTATAAATACCATAGTAATTGGTTTGTAAATTTAATTTCCAGATGGCATTTCCCCAAAATCATTTAGAGAAAAACAGTAACTCAGGACTGAGAAGCTTTCTACCATAACGTGATTTTGCATTCTTACAGATGAAAGGGTTTGGTGGTGCTGTTTAGGTTTTATTTTCTTATGCGGCGGAACCTTATCAGATATTATAGTCAAGCTATGCTACAGTCAGATGGTTGTAGAGGTACTCCCATGGCACCCCTCATTAAGACAAATTATTTTGCTTCTAAGACTATTTCAGCCCATATAATTTTAAATACAATTTTTAATTAATAGTTTCCTAGTTACATGGTAATTGTGGTTCCCACCAAAAGGCAGGTTCAAATCCATATGACAGGATCAGTTGCAAAACAGAACAGACTCCTAGAGATAGAAACCGAGTTCACACAACAGAGTATGAAACCAGCAGAAACATTCCACAGCCTCCAAAGCACCTTCTCAACTTCTAAGGTATTGAAAACAGTAACAATGAACTTGAAACTCTCCAACTGGATTAACCAACAGGCTTATTTCATACCTTAAGCTATATTTTTCTGAACTGGACAATGCATTTTCAAATCCAGGTTCCCATTAGCCTATTTCAGAACTTATTACTAGAATTATACATTCCATAGTGAGACTGACCATACATATTAATTTTTCTGTGCTGTTCACAGAACATTTTCTTTTGCACCTCCAAGTCTCTTTTAGTCATAAATATAACAGTAATCCCTAGTGACATATTCAGTGATAACAATTGACTGTGTTCTCTCTTCAAAACTGTTTTTCCTAAGATGCTGGTTTTAATTAGCCTCACAAATTCAAAGTAGAAGCCAGCTGCCCTTTATGCCAGCATTCGAGGTATTGTGTTTTTGCTCAAGATCCTTAGTATTTGCTTTTACCCTATATGTGCACCACAAAAAAAGCTCGTGAGTTCTCAGGACTAAAATGTTTCCCATAAAATAGAATGTTGAAATTCAGATGATGAATTCTTACTACCAATTCTTTGAGAGATCTCTCCTATGCTCAAAATTATTTCGAGTTAAATAGAATGAGTGTAAGAAAGGATGAAATTGAGCATTCAGATACCACTCCTGTGAGCAGAGCATTAAATCTGAGGCTTCTTCCAGCTTGTCTTCTGTTGACTACCCTAGCCTTCATTTCAAAAAGCCTCTTCAGAAACACAACTTTGGGATATTAATGGTGATTCCCAAAATCTAAGCCCCAGTTGGCTATCATCTCTTTCTCTGTGTATTTACACTGTCTTTTTCTTCATCACCCATACATATTTCATAACTAATTCCTAAAGGTGTATCTGAGGGCATAGTTTTTTATATATGTATAGATAAATGATTAAAAGGTGAAATATTTTCATATATGTATCCCCTGATAAATCTTTCCAGGAAAAAAAGTGACTTAGCTTTTGGTAGTGGGAGGAGAGCGTAGTGCTGTTATTTAAATTGCTTTAGTGCCATTTCTTGAACACTCACTGTATTATACTAAGTTTTGAGGAGGTGTAAAAGACATTAAGTTTTGTGCTCTTAAGAAATGTGTAATAAAACAGGAGTCACCATGAAGACACATACAAAGTTCCAAAAACATATCATTCAAATTTGCATTTAGCTGACTAAATAAAGTGATGCAAGAATATATACATAAAAGGGGTAGGTTTCCTGGAAGCATTAGTATCAAAATATGTAAAACTCATAAACCTTTGAAGTAGGCAAAGGGCCGTGTGGTTGCAAGGTGGCAGTACAGCATTTACAACTGGTATAATGCCTTGCATGAAAAACCAAAAGGAGCAACCAAACCCTGCAAGTTCCCCCAAAGCAAGGACCTAAGCAAAGTATTCACTCTGAATTTGGGTACATCCAGAGGTCCAAAAGGATATGCCAACCATAATTTTTTTAAATCTGATAGATACGTAGGCACATTAAAGAGATCCTGATTGACTAGGTTAAGGGCAAATAGTTGTCTCCCAAGCATTCAAAGAATAGGGACACCCCCCTCACCTCCCAAGCAACAAACTGTGTGTATATCAGAGAATGAGGCCCCAAGCCAAAACAAGCACACTGTTGGGAGGTTAGTGGGAATCAGAAAAAAAAGATGATTTTGAGTACCACAAGGTTTTGGGTCACTGAGGACTCCAGGGATATTGTGGCAAGCCTCTTGGGATGGTGGACTGTAATAAAAATAACTCTAAAAAATTATGTCACCCATAATAACATAAGAACTGAGACCATGAGAGCATAAGGCAGCAGTGCCTGTAGACTGACTAGGAGAAAGACATTGCAGAGCACTGGAGCTACAACCTCACTCTCTTTCCTCCCTCTTCAGGGAGATGGCTGTTGAAAATGGAAGTAGAGAAGAGAGATACTGGGGAAGAGGGCATCCTGAGTTCAGATTCTTGATTCTGTCTTCCTGGTGACTGTCTGTAGGACCAAATAAATAGCTAAAAGTAATCCTGACAACATACACGTTGGTGCCTAGAAAAAAATCCATGACAGTATCTGAGATATTGAGCCTCTTAGAAAAAAACGGTTAACAGTAGAACGTCATTGGCTTTATAGCTGTAAGGTTAGTAACTAGAACATAAAACTTTATGAACAGGCTTGTCTCTCCAGTGGAGTATGGAACACAAAATACAGTTGCCCAGGAGATTGGGCAATGAAGGTAGGGTGAAGTTTAGCTCACCTAGTGGATTCACTTATTGCAGGGAGAGAATCATCTGTGTACAGTTCTAGGAGAGTCCAGCTATTCCTGTCAATAACAGCAGGCTGAATACCATCTCTAGCAGAATCCTACTGGTTTTTCTAAATGGAAATAGAAAACAGTTCTACAATTCATATGGAACCATAGTAAGCCCTGAATAGCCAAAACCATCTTGACCAAAAAGAACAAAGCTGGAGGGATTATGCTTCCTGATTTCAAAATATATTAAAAAGGTACAGTAATTAAAATAGTATGGTACTAGCATAAAGACAGACATGTAGACCAATGGAACAGAATAGAGAGCCCATAAGTAAACCCATGAATGTATGATTAAATTATCTTCAATAGGGTTCCCAGAATTCACAATGGGGTAAGGATAGTTTCTTCAAAAAATTGTGTGTTGAGAAAACTAGACATCCACATGGAAAAGAATGCAATTTGATCTTTATCTGTGATGGTTAATATTAAGTGTCAACTTGATTGGGTTGAAGGATGCAAAGTATTGTTTCTGGGTGTGTCTGTGAGGGTGTTTCCAAAGGAGATTAACATTTAAGTCAATGGACTGGGAGAGGCAGACCCACCCTCAATCTGGGTGGGAACCATCTAATCAGCTGCCAGCATGGCTAGAATAAAGCAGGCAGAACAAAGTGGAATGAGGAGACTTGCTGAGTCTTCCAGCCTTCATCTTTCCTCCCATGCTGGATGCTTCCTGCCCTCGAACATCAGACACCAACTACTTCAGCTTTCGAATTTTTGGACTTCCACCAGGGATTTTGCCAGGGGCTCTAGGGCCTTCAACCACAGACTGAAGGCTGCACTGTCGGCTTCCCTACTTTTGAGGTTTTGGGGCTCAGACTGGCTTCCTTACTCCTCAGCTTGCAGACGGCCTATTGTGGGACTTCACCTTGCGATCATGTGAGTCAATTCTCCTAATAAACTCCTCTTCGTATATACATCTATCCTATCAGTTCTATTCCTTTAGAATACCCTAATACATTGCCTTGTACCATACACAAAAATCAAGTTGAAATGAATTAGAAATTTAAGTATAAGACCTGAAACTCTAAAGTGTCTAGAACAACACATAACAGAAAAGCTACATGAGGTTGATCTAGGCAATGATTTCTTGGTGTGATCACCAAAAGTATAGCAACAAAAACATAATAGACAGGTGGGACTACATCAAACTAAAAAGCTGCTGTACCGCAAAGGAAATGATCACAAAATATAAAGGCAACCTGTGTAATAGGAGAAAATATTTGCAAACAATATATTTGGTAAGAGATTAATATCTAAAATAGATAAGAAACTCCTAAAACTCAATAGCAAAAAAGCAAATAACTCAATTAAAAAACAGGTAGAGGATATAAAAAGTGACTTCTATAAAGAAGACATACAAATGGTAAATGGGTATATGAAAACATGCTCAATATCACTAATCATCTGGGAAATGCAAATCAAAACCACAATGAGATATCATCTCATACTTGTTAGAATGGCTATTCTCAAAAAAAAAACAAAAACACAAAAAACAAAAGATAACAAGTGTTGGTGAGGATGTGGAGAAATTGGAATTCCTGTACACTGCTGTAGAGCCTCTGTGGAATGAAGTATGGAAGTTCCTAAAAAAATTAAAAATAGAACTACCAGATGATCCAGCATACCCCTCCTGGGCTATTACTGAAAATACTTGAAAACAGAGTATCAAAGAGCTGTCTGCACTCCCATGTTAATCGCAGCATTACTCATAGCCAAGACATGGAAACAACCTAAATGTTCATCAATGGACAAACAGATAAAGAAATGTGGCATAAACATACAATGGAAATTTATTTAGCCTTAAAAAATAAGCGAGTCTTGCTATTTCTAACAATATGAATGAAACTGGGGGACATTATGCTAAGAGAAATAAGCCAGGCACACAAGGAAAAATACTATATAATCTCACTGACGTAAAGTATCTAAAATAGTCAAACTCATAGAAACACACAGTAGATTGGTAGTTGCCAGGGGCTAGGGAGAGGGGCAAGGGGGGAGTTATTTTTAATATAGATATAAAGTTTCGGTTATACAAGATGAGTAAGTTCTAGATATCTGCTATAAAACATAGTGCCTATCTTTAACAACACTGTATTGTGCACTTAAAAGTTTTGTTGAGGGTAGATCTCATGTGAAGTGTTTTTCTCACAAAAAAGGAGGGCATAAGGAAACTGAGAGGTGATGGGTACGTATATTACTCTGACCGTGGTGATGGTTTCAGGGGCATATGGATGTGTCCCAACTTATGAAACTATATACGTTAAATATGTACAAATTGTTACATAATTATGCCTCAGTAAAGCTACTAATTTTTTTCTTGTACAACAAAACCTGACATTTCAAAAAGATAATGGTTTTTTGGAAGATAAAAAAATGAAAAACCTAACAGCACAGAGCAAAAAAAAAAAAAAGTTAATAATAAGACACTGAGGAAAGAGCCAAAAGACCTGAGATATGATTACTAAGAGCTTCATGAAAAAAAAAAAAACAGTAAGAAATAGAAGAGAAGTAAATTATCAATGATATACTAGCAACAATTTTCTTGAGCTGATGAATGACTTCGGTGTTGAGGCTCTAAGACTTTGCTGAGGCATAGGCAGAGTTAATAAAATAATTACATACAATCATCCCTTTAACATCCTGGGGGATTAGATCTAGGACCCCCACAACGGATACCAAATCTGAAGATGCCCAAATCCCTTATATAAAATGGCATAATATTTGCATATTGCCTATGCATCTCCTCCCATATATTTTATTTTTACTTCTCTTTGCTTTTGTTTTTGAGACAGAGTCTTGCTCTGTCACCTAGGCTGGGGTGCAGTAGCATCTCTTCTCACTGCAACCTCTACCCCGCCGGTTAAAGCAATTCTCCTGCCTCAGCCTCTCCAGCAGCTGGGATTACAGGCATGCACCACCACACTTGGCTACCTTTTTTTTTTTTTGTATTTTTAGTAGAGACAGAGTTTCACCACGTTGGCCAGGCTGGTCTCGAACTCCTGACTTCAAGCGATCCACCCACATCATCCTCCCACAGTGCTGGGATTACAGGGGTGAGCCACCGCACCTGGCCATCCCATGTATTTTAAATCATCACTAGATTCTTCATAATCCTCACACAATATAAATGCTATGTAAATAGTTGTTATACTTTATATTATTTTTATTGTTGTAGTGTTATTTGTATTGGTTATTTAAAGAAATATTTTTGATCCAAGGTTTGGTTACACCTGCAAATGTGGAACCCATGCATACGGAGGGCTGACTGTAGTTGGATCTACCATGATAAAATTTTTGAACTCCAAGGATGAAAAATACTCTTGAAAGCTTCAAGAAAGGAAGAACTGGTTTCTTGTGAAGAGAAGATAAGCAGACTAACATCAAGTATCCTCTGTGCAATACTAGAAGCTAGATTCGAGTGCAGCAACATCTACAGTTTACTGGGAAAAATGAATTGCGATATTAGAATCCTGTAGTGCCCAAGGTCTCACTTACAGGAGATAACAAAGAAAAGGTATTTTAAGACATGCAAGGACTCAAAAGGTACTTTCTCAAGACCTCACTCAAAGAAGTACTTCAGCCAAATAAAAAATCAAAACAAAAATCTCCTGAACAAAGTATAAGAAATAGCACTGAACAATGAATTGTATCATATTTATAATTATATATAAATGAATTAGGATAATAACACTGGAAACTATATAAAAGTGTTTTGTAAGGATTCTTGAAACAGAAGAGACATTTTCTAATTTAAAATATATAGTGTCTCAAACTAAAATTCCAAACCATCTAAGAAAAACCCAGGAGATACAGGGTAAAAGTGTAAGAAGGTATAGGGCATTCCCGAATGGGAAAGTAAATGGCTTTTTTAAAGGTACTGATGGAGATGAAGGAGTAGAAAAGTACATGACTTAGAGGAAGAGGGAGCATATTCTATTTAAATTTGATACAACAGATAAATGCAGATACAAATATGCAAGCTATTACAAAAAGTGATATTCCATTTAAAAAAGATTGACAAATTCAACTACATATAAATCAAAACTTTCTGAATGTATGAAAATCACTTAAAGACAAACATATTAGCTACCTATATCATCAAAGCCCTAATATCCTTAATATATAATTACAAACTTTAAATCAATAAGAAAATATCAATGATTCAATAGCAAAATAGATACATCGATAAGAACAGACAATTCTCTTGGAAGATACACATGAAATTGTTGACCATGTCTGCCTCTGGTGAAGGGAATGCAGTATCTGGGAGACCAGAGAGGAAGGATAAGTTATACCTCATTGTATATGTTTGCTTGTCTTTTGAATTTGGAGCATTGTATACCTTCTCCAAATTAAGGTACATTAAGAACTATAACAAAGAACTCACTCATGCTACAATCTAAGTGCTCTGCTTGAAGCTTTCCATACAAGCCTCATGCTCTCTTCAGCCTTAGGTCTGCCTTCCACTAGGGCTGAATCCTCTAAGTTTAGTCAGCCTATGAGCAAAGACAAGAAGGGGAACATAGAAGATCAAGGGGGTCCTTTTAGGGATAAGACTTTTAAGTGATACACATCACTTCTATCCACATTTTATTGATTAGACCAGTCCCATGGCCCCATCTCGATGCAAGAGTACTGGAAAATGTTATTTAGCTGCTGACCCAAGAAAGAGAAGCCAGGTTGGGTGAGTAGCCAAACTCTGCTCCAATTGCCTCAAAAACTTAATATTTTAAAGAGAAATAAAATAAAAGGATGTGTTAAGTTGTATCAGGAAAATGCAAAGGAAAAAGTAATATGCATATTAATTAAAAAATAACCCAAGATATAAAATATTAAAAGGGACAGAAATTTTGTGATGCTAAAAGCTGCAACCTACAAAGATTAATGAAACAAGTCTAAATTATGAAACAAACTGTATAACATCATTACATTAATACATTAAGCAAAACCTTCTAAGAAGACAAACTAAAAAAAAAAAAAAAAGTTAGATCATCTGTAGGTTAGGAGGCCATGCCACAAAACCTGTATAGTATTTGAATACTATAATTTGGAAACAATGTAACAAATAAACAGACACACACACACACACACACACACACACCTTTGTACCCTACAAATACCAACAACATATTTTATTGGAACATTAATAAAAATTGATCATATATCTGGCCACAGTAAAACCTAATTAGACTCTTAAATTTAAAAATGTACTTCACATAATACATAAATTTAAAAGTGTACTTCACTTAAATACATAAACATGTATTACATATTTACATATGTATATGTAATATATACATAAATTATGTAATATATACATATATACATATACATATACAATATATACATATACTATATATACACAATAGATACATAAATTATGTAATATATACATAAATTATTCACATATGTATATGTAACATATACATAAATTATGTAATACATACATAAATATGTAATACATGTAAATATGAAGCGCATATTTACATATGTAAATATGTACTTCACATAATACATATGTAAATATGTACTTCACATAATACATATGTAAATATGTACTTCACATAATACATATGTAAATATGTACTTCACATAATACATATGTAAATATGTACTTCACATGTTTGACAACAATCCAATAAAAATAAAATAGAAGTTAACAACTCAAAGATTGCCCCATAACTTCACCACTTAGAAATTAAGGAACACTCTGATAAACATCACCAAATTGAAGGAAAAAAATTGAAGTTATATATTTTCTATAATTTAACACAAAGTAAAATATCTCATGAAAGTATACAGGATATAACTAAAGCTGTATTCAGGAAAATGTACAGAGTTAAAACATTTTATTATTAAAAATAAAGTACTATATATAGAAATGAACTAAGTATTCAGCTAACAAACTAGAAAAACAAAACGAACCAAAAAGTTAGAGAGTAAATAAGAAAAAGCCTAAAATTACTCAAATTACACTAAATCCATCCAAAACAGGAGAGGAGGTGTGGATGCAGGTTACACTTAGGCACTTCATGAATGAGAAGGAAAGTAAGGAGGGAGGGGGAGGGTGTCTCGGTTGCTGAGATTTTGCTGGTGGATCCTGAGTCAAAAATTGTTTTCTAACGTTTCCTATGACCATGAATTTAGGGTACAGGATCCATCAAAATGTAATTTCAATTCTCAAAGGTCATACTCTTTCTAGATGAGCTGCAACCACCAGTCACAATATTACTTAAAAATCTTAGACAATGTGATTTAATGAATGTGAGTCAAACTCTCTCAGTGAGTCAAACCCAAACAGTCCCTGTAGGGACTGTTGACATCTTGAGAGACAGTATCCCTCCACTGTACTTCCATAGCAATTTATACACATCA
This sequence comes from Pan troglodytes, assembly GCF_028858775.2. Classification (NCBI taxonomy): domain Eukaryota; kingdom Metazoa; phylum Chordata; class Mammalia; order Primates; family Hominidae; genus Pan; species Pan troglodytes. The sequence goes on from NC_072421.2 coordinate 145,018,683, forward strand.
CTGTTGCGCCATTTATCACGCTGCCTCCTGAGTTGTAGGTTTGTGTGTGTCTTTTCCTTTGACTCCTTTAGGCACAGGACCATGTCTTTCTTCTTGGATCCTCCCAGTACCTCCATAGAGCCAAAAAATATTTGATAAACAACTGAATAAGAGAACGAATGCACATATACCGAGAAAAAAGCCAAAGAGGACAGAGAATCAAATTCCTTTTTCTGTTAAGAGTGACATACATAATGAAGGCACCATAGGCCCATTAAGCTACAGATGAAAAGTACCCAACTGACAAAACAACAGAAGGAAAAAGAACACATCAATTACCGTAGGGAGCCTAGCTAACAGTTTAACCAAGAGACAAAGATGTTTTTCAAGACTATTTACAAATTTAAGAAACAATTTATTATTTTTTAAAACCATTGTCAACTCCCAGAACACAGTGCTGTTTGAAGTTTCTGGAAAATCACTAACAAGACAAGATACTGGTTGCTGACTAGGCTACCCTTGTAGTCATCATTAGTCTCTTTTGCTTCCAGAGGCATGGATAAAATCTAAGTCAAAAAAAAAAAAGAGGAAGTATGAAGGTTACAATAAATGAATGCTGACTGAAAGGAGAGAGATGAAAAGATTTATTAACACATCATCCATACTATCCACATTCACACAGATCAAACATTTCAGGAGAAAATGTGCCTTTTTTAGTAGATGGTTCTACTGTTAGCCCACATCTCCATCCTATCTACAATTCCCATCAAACTGGTTGCAAAGCCTTTAAAACATCCAAGAGAGATGTGGACGGTTTTAACAGTATACGAGAACATAGTGAATGTAGTAAGTTGTGTAAAGCTCTAAAGGGATGTAGCTAAAGGTAAGGCTTTCTCAGTTAATAAGGGCAGAACCTTCTTCCTGCAGTCACTGATCTTTACACTTTAACCACTGTGGTCAAGTACAACACCAGAGGTGGATAGGCTTGAATGACTTAAGCCTCTATGGCTGGAAAGAATGTTTGGCTGCTATGCTTTGCTAAATTTGGGGCTGAAGAAGTGGGGAAGAAAGAGCTGAAGACAGCAGTTATTTGTCACCATTCACAGTTCTACATATATATCAAGCACCACGTTTAACTTGCCCCCACTTTCCACCTCTTTTGCCTAGTAACCTCCATTCACCCTTTACTTCTCAGCTAACTTACACGTCACTTCTTCTAAGTGGTCTTTCTGGATCCCCGTACTAGTCCCTAGCATTGTCTACTGCCATATTATAACAGTTGTCATATGTCACTGAAATTGCTTGATTCATGCCTATCTTCCTCTGTAGGCTATAGGTCTGTAAGGGCAAAAGCTGTTTCAGTCTCATTCACAGCCGAATCCTTCATGCCAAGCTCATTGCCTGACAAAATAAATGCTTAATAAATGTTCAGTGAATGAATCAATCAATACACAAATGAGGAGAGGTGTGGCCTACCTTCAGGTAGAACCAGTAGTCAAACCAGATTTATATACAGAAACTAGAAGAGTGAACACACACAGTACCCCTGTGATAGTGATGATTTTGTTAAACATATTATAGAATTAAAAAAAAAAAAAAAAAGCTTGGAGAAAATAAGTAACTTGTTCCAAAGAAAGAAAAGTAAGCAAATTAGCTACCTTGTCCTATGGATCCTGAGTCTCAAGTCTGATTTGAGGGACCGAGATTATTGGTCTACTTGCTATTTAAACAGGAATGGCTGAGGAATGAAGAGGCTGAATACCAGTCAATATTTGCAGAGACTTTCCAAAGTCTGAGAGTTCGTGAATAGCCAAATTTAAGGGCTGCTTTTAAATTATATCTAACAATAGGGCTTTTTACACAGCAGTGTGATATGGTAGAAAAAATACAGAGTTTGGAGCCAAAGACTTATATTTCACCCCAGTGCTATAACTTACTATTTGTAGAATCACCTTGGTAAGGCTTGTAACAATTCTGAGATCCACAAAATTCATAAAGAGAAAAGAAAGCATCATTTTGCAATGTTATTTTGAAGAGTAATCGACAAGCAGTGCCTAGCACCATGTCTTACAATATACATTTGATAATTTAATAAATATATGACTATAAACTTTAAATCAATATGAAAATATCAATGATTCAATAGCAAAATAGGTAAAAGGATATGAACAGACAATTCTCTTGGAAGATACACAAGAAATTGTTGACTGTGTGTGCCTCCGGAGAAGGGAATGCAGCATCTGGGAGAATACTTGGAATAGAATCAAATAGAATAGAATGGAAATATTTCTCACAACTTCAAAACCTGGAGCTTCACTTACTCTTTCCTCATTCCTGACAGAGTAGGAGCTTTATAATCATTGAATTAAAATTGAATAGCCAGGCTCAAACAGAGGTTAGGATTAAATCCTGACCTAGGAAGGCGTGCGTCTTTTTAACTTGTTTCATAACTGTTAGTCAAGCTGAGGAGATGCTTCTCTGAAGAAAGGCGGCCTATCTTAAGAAACTTCAGGTCAAACTTCTTCTAGCACCTACCACGTGCGAGGTTGTTTTCCAGGCTTGTTGGAAGATCACAGAGGGACAGTGAGCAAACAGGAAATACAAGGGCATAAAATATCTGCAATCTCCCTAAGCAACTAATACTTTTCTATGGTATTAGAAAGAAAATCCATTTCACCGGGATGAACTGCTTTTCTTTTCTGAAAATACCTTAACTTTCCTAGTGTTGCTCCTGTCAGTACTACCTAAAGTGTAATGTGAATCACTACTCATTTTCTGTACATTTGTTGGAACTGAGAAATGGAAGTCAATTGATGCATATACAACGAATTGAATATGTTAAGATTTTCTTTATGGAGATAGGTTCAAAAGCAGAAACCAAATTATACTCAATCTTCTCATTTGATATATTTTTATTTTCATTTATTGGAAGAAAAACTTGATTATCATTGCTCCCTTAATAAGAGTATTCTGCATTTTATTTTAAATGTGCAGCCTCTATGCATCACTCAGGTAGCCTAGTCAGGACCTTCATCTTTAGAGGCAAGTCATTACCAAGGACCACTCACTCTTCCCTGGGTTGGGTCCAGCTTTCTACCCATGAGCTATAGGCTTTCTCTTTTCATTTCTAAAACTCATCTGTAAATCCAAGCCTCCAAAATAAAATTGTATATGACAGTTGACAACCTATGTGAAAAGTATATGTACCACAAGATATATAAACACCTAAAAATTTCACTTCTATAATCGATTACTTGAAAAGCCTTTAATTTTCCTGCAACCAAAACCTTCAGAATATCATGACAGACTTGATAGATTTTACAGTTCTTCACTGGAGACGGTACAATCACTAACTATTATTTGAGTGTTCATCCGTGCAATTAAAAAGTACTGGCTTCATGAAAAACCAGAGTATTGAGATGTTTCAGTACACGTTTACATGTTTTACGGTATTATTACTTGTTAATAATTCATGTTAATTACATGTAAATTATCATTACTCAGGTTTTAAATGAGGAAAGAGTAACTGAAGTTCCAGGTTTTTCCATGTTTTGCAGTATTCTTACATGTTTGAGTAATCAAATGTACTCCAATTAATACTAAAATGCTGATTTGCATATGAATCCTCTAACCTAGAAAACTTAGATGGAAATATTCCAAGTGGGTGTTCATGTGTAACTTCAACTACTCTCTTTTTCATGGGGAGTCAGGAAAGAAGTGCACAAGTCAATGTCTGCAATTGAATCACAGTAAGACATTTGAAATAACAGACTATTTGGATTATAAATGGCCTCTGAAACCACTTGGCCTAACTCATTTTACCTAGGGAGAAACTGAGGCCTGAAGGAGGAAAGGCATTTTCACTTACCTATTTAGTAGTCAGTGGTAGAGGTGTGGGTAGGATCTGGTTTTCCTGATTTCCAGTCCAATGTCCATCATATCACAGGGCTTATGTCCAAAATTATGATAATGCAAAGGTCATATGACAGCAGGCCAAACTAAAACAGGAAAGAAAGGAAATAAGAATGTAGAAAAAGGGGCCAAAAAGGCATTTTATGATTTACTGTGGAATGAATATTGGCATCTTGGACTTTCTGGCAGGGGTTCTTTGCTGGTTTACATATTTTTAAAAATAGATCACACATTTATAAGAACATATAAAACACGTATGTACAATTTGGAAGGGCCAGCAAATTGCAACTCATTGGCCAAATCAAGCCTGATTTTAGCTCAGTCTTTTAAAGTTTTATTGGAAAACAATCACATCAAGTAGTCTACAGTACTTATAGCTGCTTTTGTGCCCCGTGGTAGGGTTAATTTTGACAGGGATCTTATAGACTGCAAAGCTGCTAATATTTGCTATCTGATCCTTTACCAAAAGTTTGCTGACCCCTAGTTTCAAGAATACTAATACTAATAAAATATACCCAAACTAATACTACTAATAAAATGAACTCTTAAGTACCCACACCCAAATGAAGAAAATAGGACCCTACCAATACTTTAAAAGATCTGTTAGCTCCTCTCCTATCACATCTTCCTTCCTCCGCTCATACATTGCTTTGTTTTGAAAAACCAAGTGTGGGCAATGCTGCCATTGTTAGATGAAGAAATTCAAGAAGAGGTAAGCCACACAAAATGTAACTTTGACTTCAGTGAGCGTTTATAAGAGTCCTTTCCAGGGTAATAATGAGCAAGGTTATGAGACCTGGAAAACAAAAGGCTCACTATACTTGGGATATCTGGCAGGGCTGTAATCAGGGAAGTAGGCTGTTCTATAGTTTTTGTTTCTAAGTTTCTCCTGGAGAGAAAGAATACCTCCATGAGATGAAATTGTGTCACAGGCTCAACAGGCAGAAGGATCTAGAAAGCAGAATAGGAAGTTTACCAGAAAATAAGCCAAGGGCAGATAAGAATTTGGGCTGGGCCCACCTGAGCACTCTGTCCTCAGGTTAAAGAAGAAGGTAAAATGGTGGCATCATATCTTGAGTCACATTACTACAACGTGGGCTGGTTATATCTGGAGCACAGCTGCCATTCTGGGGATCTGCTCCCCATCCTTCTAGGATTTTCTTTGCCCTTTGCTAGTGTCCCCCGTTTGCTCTATTTCATATTTTCTTGTTTTTTTCTCTCTTTTCATGGAGAACAGCCTCTAATAGTTAAGAAAAGTTGAAGTTGAGAAAGGTTATGTGGGAGGTGAAATCTTTAGCAACCTAGAATTTCTGAAACATTTATATTCTATCAAATATCTAACGGGCGATTTAATTGATATAGAATTTAGGTTGGAAACTACTGACACCAAACATATACAGCCACATGCACTATTAATTCCACCACTAACTTGATCAGAAATATGAAAATTGATGGAAGCAAACAAGTTACATGGAACAAAAGCAGATGTGGCCTAACTTAGCACAACTCTTCTCCCCAGGCCACGCAGAGCAGAAGCTGATGACAATTCTCCACACAGGTAGCAGAGAAGTACAGTTGAGAAAACTGACTTTTTCCTTGCTCCTGCCCTTTTATATTCCAGAATAGCAAAATAACTTATACAAAGGATCTATGATACATTATTTGAGAATGATCAGAAACACGAAGCTCTGTTTTAATTTTTGCACCAAATTTAGCAGCTGCCATGCCATGCACCATTAGTAATGTGATTCAATGCAGTTAAGAATACATAAATGACAACTCTTTGTATATGTGATTACACTAGTTTGCTAGGCCTGCCATAACAAAGTAGCACAGGTTATTTGACTCAAACAAACTGAATTGATTTTCTCAAAATTCTGGAAGCTAGAAGCCCGAGACCAAGGTGTTGGCAGTGTTGGTTTCTTCAAGGCCTCTCTGTCTTGCAGATGGTTGCATTCTCCCTGTATATTCACATGGTCATACCCTCTGTTGGTGTCTGTATCCTAAATCTCCTTGTTTTATAAGAATAACAGTCACTTTGGATTGGGGCCCACCCTAATGACCTAACTTTACCTTAATCACCTCTTTAAAGATACCATCTCCAAATTCAGTCATATTCTGAATTGCTGGGGGTTAGGACTTCAACATATGAATTTGAGGAGGGGGCCAGGCATAGTGGCTCACATCTGTAATCCCAGCACTTTGGGAGGCCAAGACAGGCAGATTTCTTGAGCCTAGGAGTTCAAGACCAACCTGGGTAACACGGCAGAACCCGTCTCTACTAAAAATACAAAAAAAAAAAAAAATGCCGGTTGTGGGGTTGTACACCTGTAGTCACAGCTACTTGGGAGGCTGAGATGGGAGAAACACCTGAGTCCAGGAGGCCCAGGTTGTGGTGAGGCAATATCACACCATTGCACTCTAGCCTGAGCAGTAGAGTAAGACCCTGACTTTAAAGAAAAAAGAACTTGGGAAGGGGACACGATTGAGCCCACAACAATGACTGAATTTGATTGTTTTCCTTTGTAAAGAATTTTCATGAAGGAAATGCAGTATGTGAGATTTTACTTTATGTGATACACCATGAGCTCTTCTTCATTCATAGCCTCATCTGCATTTTCTGCTTTTTTTGAGTTATATTCCGTTTTTTTTCACAGATTATTTTCATAGGTGCCTTGTGCCTTTGTCTTACAAACAGTGATAACCTGAGGTAGCAAACAAATCGACTTTGCAGCTATAGCATTTATTTATTGTGTAGGTATGTACTTTGAACGTATCTAAGTTCACATTCACATTACTTAGCACAATTCTTCAATAGTATTTGAAAGTCACTACAAATATGAAAAAATTAAAAAGTGATGTATTTACTGTATAAATTTAATTATTGTAAGATGGAACTTAAAGCATTATGAATTTTCAATTTCTCGTAACTATAACAAAGGTATAAAAAGAATATAATGCTCTACAATGACATTTAAATTGACCATACTTCACAAACTAAGGTCATGCTAATTCTAGATTGTTCTTGTACAACTTCTAACAAAATTTTAATCATGACTGACAATAACAGTTCATTTATCAAGAGGATGTCCCTCTTTCATGCACCTTCATCTTATAGGAAATTCATGTTTATTTGTGTAGAAGAATCCAGTCAGTTTATTTTTCTTAGTAGTGTGTTTTTAAAATGTTAATCTATGAAAATTTCATTTTTATTACTACCTCAGAGCTATCTATATCAAGCTGATTAAATAGCTTTGTCCCTGGACAATGGGAATTGAAAGATTATACACATACACACATTGATATATTTTGATCCTCTGGGAAAAGTACAGAATCTCATTTCAAATAGATGATGGTACAGCAAAGGGGCTTTCAAAATATATAATCAACCGAACCAAGTAACTTATGTCAGGTCTTCGGTGGTAAAATGTCATTTCTGAACTGCAGCATGATAATAGTCCCACTAGTTACATAGGTAGACTACCCTATCCCACAGGCATGAAATTAAAGTGATGATGGATATTATCTCCAAAAAACACAGGTTCACTAAGAGCAAGCAACTGAACTATTAATAAATTCTAACTCCACCACTACTTCAGGCAAATTCCTTTGCATCCCTCTCTGCCTCAGCTACTTTAATTGTAAAAATTAACTGTCTCTAAATACCTAAGGAAATTGGTGATGTCTCAATAAAACCAGGCAGTATGAGTGACTGAGCATTCTCAATAGATATGTCATGTCAAAATGTGATAACAAGTCATTTTTATTGTTACTCTGAATATGGATGGTTCATGTTTCAGTTACTTAGTCAATGTGGCCAGAGGATCTGGATGCCACATTATTTACTGTATAAATACTATTTCTAGTATTCAAATCTAGAAATAGGTCATGTGGTCTGGTCACGGTGAAAAAGAAAAATGCTAATTTCTTGAACACTGGTAAATGAGAGTGTCATGTATATGCTAGGCAACTTACTTTCTGGTTCTATGTTCAAATGCAGTAAATTTCCGTATATTTGACTAACTCAATAATTTATAAGAATAAAAAATGTAAACACGGACTAATGACAAATCCATTACATTTCTAAGAAACCTTGGTGTAATGCAGAGGCAGAGGAAAAACAAGTTCTTTGGGCAAGTATCTCAGTACCTGCAAACCACATTTCACTGCACAGGAAGTCCATGTGATAAGTGAACCCTCAAGGGGACACAAAACAACCAACATACCCATTTTATCCTATCCGAAGTAAGTTTGACAAAAATAATGACCAAGTTCTAAGTTTTCCCTCAACACCACAGAAGGAATATTTATCCCCTACTAAAAAAAGTGAGACAATATTATTTTCCATCCCGTAATGACTACATATCCCTGAATTTTCATTGGCTTATTTGGTGGGAGTGGTAATTGTCCCTTGTCCTTGTCATCTATCCAGTCTACAGCTAGGAATTAATGGCCTGTCATCTCAGCTCAAACAGGGCCAATGGTCCTCCCTGTTAACTTGGCCTCACTTTAGTTCTCATCAGCATAGCTTCCTACCCAGAGAGTTAGCTACATCTCTTACTGCATCCCATGCCCAGTCTGTCCTGCAGTCTTCAACTATAGGATCACTTTATTCTATTGTCGTGAAGACAGAGCAGGGATGGGACTTGACCCCTGTATCCCACCAAGGACCTCTATTGCAAGTTGGTGGCAGGCATGGCCAGCAGCGACCCCAAAGAGACCATCAAGACCTTGCACTGGAAATCTTACTCAAGATGCCTACCATTGATTGCAGGACCTTGAGGAAACTAATAAGCAGCTCCCACCATAAATCTTACTCAAGGGGGTTTAATCCTATCTCCCAGCTGTGTACAAGACCAGAAGAACAACTGAACTTCCACCATAGTTTCACTATAATACTCAACATTCACATGCAAAGGTGGACACTTAATATTTAATATGCTAAAAAGACATGCAACAAATGAAGCATGTTATCAAACTGCACAGGTGCCAGAAGTTCCCGACTTCTACATGCTTAAATGTCACTCCTTGCCCACTCTAGCCCCTTTAAAATTACCCTCCTGACTCTCTTCTTGGAATCAGCCAGAAAACTGTTGTGCTGCCTCCCTTGTGTTCAAACATAAGCCCCTAATAAAAGCCTTGTCTGGGAAACCTGCTAAACCTCGTGTCAATTTTTATTACATGAGAGCCTAAGAACCTGTTGTCAGTAACATTGTGTCACCCCTCACAAGTTCACCATCAAATACTGTCAGTTATATTTCACATTCCTACTCAGGACATTTGAGGACCTCTGCATGCTGTTTCTGTGACATGGATGACTGGGAAACCCTGAAGAACTGATCTTAGTCCCTCTCTGCCTAGCCACGCTATTCTACTCATTTTACGCTGATGTGGCAGCTCCATGTGGCTATGTGAGTCCCTTATAAGACCACCAAGATTTGAGAGGCCCAGCTGACCATTTTCCTGTTTAGGCTTTCTTCTCAACCCCAGGCTGAAGACATGAATGTGAAACACAGGTGTCTCACCATCTGATTCCCATACCTCTGATCTCTTGTCTTTTTCTCAATTCACAAGAGACTAGAAGGGGTGAGTGTACCTCTTAGAGGTCTTAGCTGGAAGCAATAGGAACCAGTTTTACCTAATTTAAACAGAAAATAAATTTATTCCTGGAAACTGGTTAGCTCAGATTCCAGGAGGGCTGAAGAACCATGCAGAGAGGCATCATAGCTACACCACAGAAGTACTGGAAGACATTACTGCCACCACTGCTGGATCTAGACATCACTGGTGCTGGACAACTGATGAGGCTGCCAGCACACCCATTCTGTGCTTGCCAGAATGGATTTTTCAGTCTTTTCTTTGTATCAATTTTCCACGTAAGGCCTGAGATAGGGGTTTCTGACTAGATAGGCTTAACTGCAAAGTAGCCTGGGGAAGCAAATATCTGGCATTTTCAAGATTCTCTAGTGAAAAACCTCATGCAGCAAGCACTGCACCAAACTCAGGAGGATTTAGATGCTGGGCTGCAAAAAACATGACAACTTTCCATTACGGTGTGGACTTTCTAATTTCTCTACCTTGCTAACCATTTTCCTTTGTAAGTGGTATAATGTCTAGGTGATATAATGGGGTGATATGGTTTGGTTGTGTCCTCACCCAAATCTGATCTTGAATTGTAGCTCCTATAATCCCCACATGTTGAAGGGGGGACCCAGTGGGAGGTAATTGAATCATAGGGGCATGTTTTCTCGTGCTTTTCTCATGATAGTGAATAAATATGAGCGCTGATGCTTTTAAAAAGGGAAGTTCCGCTGCACATGCTCTCTTGCCTGCAGCCATAGAAGACATGCCTTTGCTCCTCTGCCTTCCACCATGATTGTGAGGCCTCCTCAGCCACGCTGAACTGTGAGTCAATTAAGCCTCTTTCCCTTATAAGTTACGCAGTCTCAGATATGTCTTTATTAGCAACATGAGAATGAACTAATACAATAAATTGCTACTGGTAGAATGGGGTGCTGCTGTAAAGATACCCAAAAATGTGGAAGCGACTTTGGAACTGGGTAACAGGAAGAGGTTGCAACAGTTTGGAGGGCTCAGAAGAAGATAGAAAAACGTGGTAAAGTTTGGAATTTCTAGAGACTTGGAGGGCCCAGAAGATGACAGGAAGATGTGGGGAAGTTTGGAACTTGCTAGAGACTTGTTGAATGGTTTTGACCAAAATGCTTATAGTGATATGGACAATAAGGTCCAGGCTGATGTGGTCTCAGATGGAGATGAGGAACTTTTTGGAAACTGAAATAAAGATCACTCCTGCTATGCAAAAAGACTGGTGTCATTTTGCCCCTGCCCTAGAAATCTGTGGAGCTTTGAACTTGAGAGAGAAGATTTAGGGTATCTGAAGGAAGAAATTTCTAAGCAGCCAAGCGTTCAAGAGGAAGAGCATAAACTTTTGGAAAACTTGCAGCCTGACAATACGATAGAAAAGAAAAACCCATTTTCTGGGGAGAAATTCAAGCCAGATGCAGAAATTTAAGTAATGAGCAGCCAAATATTAATCACAAAGACAATGGGGAATATGTCTCCAGGGTACATCAGAGGTCTTCACAGCAGCCCCTCCCCATCAGAGGCCATGACAGATAGGAAGAAAAAATGGTTTCATGGGCCAGGCCCAGGGTGCTCCTTGCTGTGTGCAGCCTTGGGACTTGGCACACTGCATCCCACAGCTGCTCCTGCTGTGGCTAAAAGGGGCCAGTGTACAGCTCAGGCTGTTGCTTCAGAGGGTGCAAGCCCCAAGCCTTGGCAGCTTCCACGTGGTGTTGGGCCTGTGGGTGCAAAGAAGTCAAGAATTGAGGTTTGGGAACCTCCACCTAGATTTTAGAGGATGTGTGGAAACACCTGTATGTCCAAGGCGGAGGTGCGCTGCAGGGGCAGAGCTCTCATGGACAGCCTCGGCTAGGACAGTGCAGAAGGGAAACATGGGGGTGGGAGCACCCACACAGCGTCCCCACTGGAGCACTGACTAGTGGAGTTGTGAGAAGAGGGCCGCCGTCCTCCAGACCTAGAATGATAGACCCACCAAGAGCTTGCACCATGAGCCGCAGACAATGCCAGCCCATGAAAGCAGCCACGAGGGGGGCTGTACCCTGCAATGTCACAGGGGTGGAACTACCCAAGGCCATGGGAACTCACCTCTTGCATCAGTGTGACCTGGGTGTGAGACATGAAGTCAAAGGAGATAATTTTGGAGCTTCAAGATTTGACTGCTCCACTGGATTTTAGACTTGCACGGGGCCTGTAGCCCCTCCATTTTGGCCAATTTCTCCCATTTGGAATGGGCGTATTTACCCAATGCCTGTACTCTGGTATCTAGGAAGTGATTAACTTGCTTTTGATTTTACAGTCTCATAGGCAGAAGGGACTTGCCTTATTTTAGATGAGACTTTGGACTATGGACTTCTGAGTTAATGCTGAAATCAGTTAAGACTGGGAGACTGTTGGGAATGCATGATTGGTTTTGAAATGTGAAGACATGAGATTTGGGAGGGGCCAGGGAATGATACGGTTTGGCTGTGTCCCACCCAAATCTCATTTTGAATTGTAGCTCCCATAATCCCCACATGTTGTGGGAGGGACCTGGTAGGAGGTAACTGAATCATGGGGGAAGGTTTTCCCATGCTATTGTCATGATAGTGCATAAGTCTCACAAGATCTGATGGTTTTATAAAGGGCAGTTCCCCTGCACATGCTCTCTTGCCTGTCACTATGTAAGACATGCCTTTGTTCTTCCTTCACCTTCCACCATGATTGTGAGGCATCCCCAGCAATGCTCAACTGTGAGTCAATGAATCTTCTTTCCTTTATAAATTACCCAGTCTCGGGTATGTCTTGATTAGCAGTGTGAAAACAGACTAATACATGGGAGAAGCAGTTCTCCACCTTCCTCAGGTGCTATAATGGAGTAATGGTTACTGGTAACATGATTTTGAGATAGAGGAGGGGGAGATGTGAAAGATTAATATTTTTAACACATCTCCATTAAACTGGAAAATTAAGTAAAATCACTTACATACAGCTTTAATGTCGAGCAGTTTTGTATCCCAAGCCGTGCACATTATACATAACAGACTATTTTATGATTCAGAGTTTGGATTTGTTTTAGAAATCTTAATTCAAATGCTTATGTAAAACGTATACAATTCAGCAACCCAGGCTTCAATTCTTTAAAATTAGCAATGATGTTTCACCATAGGTTTATAAATCAAGTAAGTATTTTTAGTTTTGGAGGTTGGAGTCCATGTTTAGAAACAATGCCTGGCTAACTATATTTTGTTTGTTTTTGCACATGATATTTTGTCTTTGTTTAAATCACAATAACAAGCTGGCATGTGATTGTTAGGATCATGGAAATTTTCTATATTTATCCACAATTTCAGCTGCATCGATTCAAAGAACTGAATGTGAGAGGGCAAAGATGACTCCTGTGCAGAATGCCTTTGGGGATAATCAAGACACAGAAACATTTCCATATGCAAATAAACTCTTCCGTAAAACTTTTTGCATGAGAACAGTAGAAAACCCCCACTAGTAAACAGGAACTCTTTCAAAGTATTATCCATGAGGAAGCATAGGTATGCTCCTGAGCCTCAGAACAATTTTGATGCATACCGTAAGTGACAAGATTTTTTATTTAAAGCACATAATATCTGCATGGTTCCAAAGACCCAGGGGTAGATTATGAAAAATTATGAAATGTGAAGACGTTTTATTACAAATCTGGGCATGGATTAAAAATTTGTCAACTGATAACGTCAACCTCATCTCATTGTTTTTCAAAATTGTGTTGCCCAAAAGGTAGGATTACTGCGGATGACATGCCATTTATCTTACTCCAAGCAACAGTGGCACTGTAGGTAACATAACAAAACTAAAACAAATATCTTGACTATAAACATTACTTGGGGAAATTTGATTCTTAAGAGTAAACAGGAAAGAGGAGGATTTAAAAATATATTTAAATTCTACAGTAATGAAACCAGTATGGTACTGGTATAAAACAGACGTAGTCCAAAAAAACAGAAGAGAGCCCAGAAATATACTCTCCTATATATGGTCACATGATCATTGACAGGGATGCCAAAGCTACACAGTAAAGAAAGGATAGTTTCCTTCAACAAATTATGTTAGGAAAATTGGCTACGTACATGCAAAAGAATGAATTTGGACTCTTAGCTTATACCATATACAAAAGTTAACACAAAATAGCTTAAATATCTAAATTTAAGACTTAAAACTGTAAAATTCCTAGAAGTATAGAAGTATGGAATAACCAGAATTTAAAAGTATAATGGTTAAAAATGGTTATTTCTAGAAAGTATGTCTGAAAACAGAGATGTTTGAAGCAGGCAGATATTGCATTTCATTAAAAACCTGCGTTGTCTCATACTTTTAATCTCATTTTTGTGTTACTTCGATAAAAATTAAAATAGAACATCCTAACCATCCCCCCCACACTGATCTCAGTGAAAAGAAGGCAGAAAGTACAAGCTTATATGGATAAAGAGAAAATATCTACCAGTCACAAAGAGAGACTGTTTACCCAATAAGATTTCCTAGTCAAAACTGTCTCCTTTGTTCTAGAGGTTGACAATATATTTTGCTAAAGCAATCAAGACTCAGCCTCTTCAACAGGAAAAGCAATGTCTAGTCCTGCTAAAGAGACAATCTTTATCAGTACATATGGGTCAGAAACTATTCCATATCCGTTCATACAGATTAACATAATGTTTTAGCTCCTGCACAGATTCCACAGTTTGAAGTTTCTATAATTAAACTATTCGCCTTTTGAGTGAAAAAAGAAATAGCAAGTGTTCAAGAGGATGTGAAGAAATTGGAACCCTTGTACATTGCTGGTGGGAATGTAAAATAGTAGAGCCCCTATGGAAAATACTATGAAGATTCCTTAAATATTTTTTAAAGTACAACCATATGATCTATAAATCTCACATCTGGGAATATAACCAAAGTAATTGAAAACAGGATCTCAAGGAGATATTTACCCACCCATATTCATGATAGTATTATTCACAATAGCCAAGAGACAGAAGCAACCCAAGTATCCATTCATATATGAATGCATACAGAAAATGTGGCACATACATACATTGGCATATTATTCATACTTAAAAGAGGAAATACTATCACATGACAAAATGGGTGAACCTTGAGGACATTATAGTAAATGCAGTTAGTATAATGTATTATACATTCACAAATGCATTATAATGCATCATTGTAATTCCATAATACATAATATAATGCATTTAGTATAATGCATTATACTATTTGCATCATACTAATACAGTATAATGCATCATATAGTCACAAAGAAAGACTACATGATTTCAGTTACAGGTATTTAAAGTAGTCTCTCTCTTAGAACAGGTAGTAGAGTGGTGATTTCCAGGGACTAAGGCAAAGTGGAAAAGAAAAGTTGTCATTCAATGGAAACAGCTTCCATTTGAGTCTCCCTTATAGAGTTCCTGTTTCGCAAGAGGAAAAAAGTTCTAGAGATGTGATACGTAACAAGGTACATACTGTTAATACTACAGTACTGTATATGTAAAAATTGTTAAAGTCCTACAAACAGGAAGGGGGAGAATAAGCAGGAAGAATCAACAGGAATGGTAAAATAAGAACAATTTAAGCAAGTGGGAAAAAAGTCATAAAAGTTAAAGTAAAATTGAAAATAAGAATAGGTAAATGGACCAACTACATACATCCAAAAGAATGTTATTCAGCAATAAAAAATTATCTGACAAGCCATAAAAAGGCATGGATGAACTTTAAATACATATGGTTACGTGAAAGAAGCCCATCTGAAAAGGCTACATACTGCATGATTACCATGTATGACATTTTGGGCAAAGCAAAACTATGAAGACAGCAAGAAAAATCAGAAGTTTCCAAATATGGCATGGGTTGAGGGATGGAGAATAAGATAGGTGAGGAAGGAGGAATTTTCTAGAGCAGTGAAACTATTATTTATGATACTGTAATGGTGAATACACGACAGTAGACATTTGCCAAAACCCACAGACCTTTACAGTAGAAAGAATGAACATTAATGTATGGAATTTTAAAAAATGATTTAGAATCTAGGAGGATCCCAGAAAATATGGACTATAACAAGAGAATCTAATTGTATTCCAAATGCATGAAATGAGTTTGCTGAATGGTATAAAGTGCTGACCTAAATGACTTTGGAAATGAGTTGAGTCTGTAACACTAAAGGCAAAAGGAACTATACATGTATTGTAACTGATAAAAAATGTTTCCCACATGAGTACAGAGGAATGGAGTAACAATTCTGGTACCATTATACATGTATACTGGAATTGAACAATTAAGTAAATGGATGGTGGATAGTGCGGGCCAGATTTCTTACCATTGGAGTGGGAGTTTATAAAATAAGGGGAATAGCCTAGAATGATGCATGTGTAATGGATTAAAGTTGGAGGTATTACTATGAACTCATGTTTAGCTTTATATAGATACAAATGGTTACATACAGAAATATTTATAGGTATGTGTATATATATGAGTTAGTATATAAACATATATTTCCTTGCTCTATCAGCTGAGAGGACCTAAAAGCAATGACATCCCGGTAGCAATGAACACAACTAGCACACAAATCTTCATTTCTAATACCATTCTCTGATAAGAGGAACTAGGCTCCTTGGAGATATTCTGTATGATAATCAATTTTAGGACAGGGGCAAGAGCATTCTAGGATGAGCTGGAAGCATCTTGTAGTGCCAAAAGTAAAGTCCTCTCTTAAAAAAATACCCACATTAATAGGAGTAATTCAAAGAGACACAAGAAGTCATTGAAACAGCTCCCGGTAGCCAAAGCTGGGAAATTTTGAGCAAAAATAAAATTAGATTATAATGCAAAGTATAAGTCATAATGTGCTTATACTGATATACATGAAAGACTGAACTGATATACATGAAAGACTGAATAAATCATTAGGGTAAAGAGAAAAATATTCCATACAGAAGAATACCAGATTATGTAGATACTCCATTCTCAAGGTTTTAGAACATTTCATTCCTTCAGTGTGAGCTGTGTATAGTGACTTCCTTCCTAAGAGTATAATATACAATTTTAAAAACTAAAGATGAGTAGAACTACAAGGAGAAACCTACCAAACACTACTCTAATCCCAGTGATCAAGGCAACATCAGTAGTAATACATCATGTTGATATTATGCACTCTTGATATAATGTGACAAGAATGATACTTTACATCCGTCGTCCCCCTCCCCAAAACCTGTAACCCGAGTCTAATCATGAGAAACACATCATACAAATATCAATTGAAGGACATTTGACAAAACACCTGACCAGTACTTCTCAAAACTTTCAAGTTCATCAAAATCAAAGTTTGAGAAACTGTCCCAGCCAAGAGGAACCTTGACAACTGAATGTAATGTGGTGTCCTGGATGGGATCCTGGAACAGAAAAAGCATATTAGGTAAACATTGATGCAACGTAAAGAAAGTGTGGTCTTAAATGGTAATAACAGAAACTTGGAGGAGTGAATATAGGAACTTTCTGTTATCTTTGCAAGTTTTTAATAAATCTAAAACCGTCTTTAAAAATAAAGTTTAGTTTTAAAGTGAAGAACAGCCTCACACTGTATTAAAAAATATTCAATCAATGAACTAAATGTTAAGAGCTAAAAAATAAAAGTTAGAAAACTATAAGAACTATGAAACAGATGACATCAAAGCAACAAACCAAATAAAAATAGATATATTGGACTTAATATTTAAACATTTTATTCTTCAAAGGACACTATCAAGAAAGGGAAAGTCAACCCAAAAATTAGGAGAAAGTAATTTCAAACCATATATAATGATCCAATATCCAGAGTATCTAGGAGTACCTCTTGCAACTCAACAATAAAACGACAAATAACCCAATTAAAAATGAGCCAATGTTGGGATCAGATGCAAACATTATTGCCAAAAAAGGAGCCCCTCACAAGATCAGCAAAAATTTGAATATATATTTCTCCAAAGATGGTATACAAAATGACCAATAAGCCCATGAAGAGATATTAAACATCATTAATCATTAAAGAAATGCAAATCAAAATAATCTTGAGAATTTGGTTTATATCCACTGGCATGGTCATAATTAAAAGACAGGCAATGAAAGGTAAGGATGCTACCTTGGTAAGGATGTGGAGAAATTGGTACTCTCATATATTGCTGGTGAGAATGTAAAATTATCCAGCCTCTTTGGAAAATGGGCTGGAAAATGGAAAAGTGGACTTTTTTAAACTATATAATCTAGCAATTCTACTCCTAGGTTGATATGGTTTGAAATTGTGTCCCTGAACAAAACTCATGTTGAATTGTAATCCCCTATATTGGTGGAGGGGCCTGGTGGGAAGTGATTGGATCTTGTGGGCTGATTTCTCCCTTGCTTTCCTCGTGATAGTGAGTTCTCATGATATCTGGTTCTTTAGAAGTGTGTAGTACCCCCAACCCCCCTTCACTCTCTTTCCCCTGCTCCAGCCATGTAGGACACGCCTGCTTCTCTTTCCACCTTCCACCAATGATTGTTCCTGAGGCCTCCCCAGACATGCTTCCTGTACACCTTGTGGAACCGAGCCAATTAAACCTCTATTCTTTATAAGTTACCCATTGTCTGGTAGTTCTTTATGGCAATGCAAGAACAGATTAACACAGAAAATTGGTACTGGGAAGGGAGGCATTGCTATAAAGATACCTGAAAATGTGGAAGCAGCTTTGGAACCAGGTAATGGGCAGAGGTTAGAACAGGTTGGAGGACTCAGAAGAAGACAGGAAGATGTGGGAAAGTTTGGAACCTCCTAGAGACTTGTTAAGTTGTTGTGACCAAAATGCCCATAAGGGATATGGACAATGAAGTCCAAGCTGGAGTGGTCTTAGATGGAGATGAGGAACTTATTGGAAACTGGAGTGAAGGTTACTTTTGTTATGCATTAGCAAAGAGGTTGGAGGCATCTTGTAGTGCCAAAAAGGAAGGAAGAGATCTGTGAAACTTTGAACTTCAGAGAGATGACTTAGGGTAACTGGCAGAAGAAATTTCTAAGTAGCAAAGCATTCAACATGTGGCCTGGCTTCTTCAAACAGTATATACTCATATGCATGAGCAAAGAGATTATGTGAAAATAGAACATATTTAAAAGGGAAGCACAGTGTAAAACTTTGGAAAATTTTCAGCCTGCCCATGTGGTAGAAAAGTAAAACCCGTTCTCTTGGGAAGAATTCAAGTAGGCTCCAGAAATCTACATAACTAAGTCAAATGTTGAAAGCCAAGATAATGGGGAGAATGCCTTGAAGACATTTCAGACACTTTCATGACATCCCCTACCCTAACTGGCCTAGAGGCCTAGGAGGGAAAAATGGTTTTGTGGGCCAGGCCCAGGGCCCCTCTGCTCTGTGCAGCCTCAAGACATGGTGCCCTGCATCATGGCTGCTCCAGCTCCAGCAGCGGCCAAAAGGGACCAAGGTACAGCTCAGACCATGGCTTCAGAGGGTGCAAATACTTACAGCCAATTGATCTTTGACAAAGCAAACAAAAACAAAGTGGGGGAAAGGATACCCTTTTCAACAAATAGTGCTGGGATAATTGGCTAGCCACATGTAAGAGAATGAAACTAGATCTTCATCTCTTACCTTAATATAAAAATCAACTCAAGATGGATTAAGTACTTAAACCTAAGACCTGAAACTATAAAAATTCTGGAAGATAACGTCGGAAAAACCCTTTTAGACCTTGGCTTAGGCAAGGATTTCATAACGAAGGACCCCCAAACAAATGCAATAAAAACAAACAAATAGCTGTCACCTAATTAAACTAAAGAGCTTCTGTATGTCAAAAGGAACAGTCAGCAGAGTAAACAGACAACCCACAGTGTGGGAGAAAATCTTCACACTCTATACATCTGACAAAGGACTAGTATCCAGCATCTATGATGAACTCAAATTGGTAAGAAAAAAAAAAAAAAAAACAATCCCATCAAAAAGTGGGCTAAGAACATGAATAGTCAACTCTCTAAAGATATACAAATAGCCAAACATGTAAAGAAATGTCCAACATCACTAAAGAGCTTCTGATCAGGGAAATGCAAATCAAAACCACAATGCGATACCACCTTCCTCCTACGAGAATGGCCATCATCAAAAAATCAACAAACAGTAGATGTTGGTGTGGATGCAGTGAACAGGGAACACTTCTACATTGCTGGTGGAAATGTAAACTAGTACAGCCACTGTGGAAAACAGTGTGGAGAGTCCTTAAATAATTAAAAGTAGAACTAACATTTGATTCAGCCATCACACTACTGGGTATCTACCCAGAGGAAAAGAAGTTATTATTCAAAAAAGATACCTGCACAGATGTTTATAGCAGCACAATTCGCAACTGCAAAATCGTGGAACCAACCCAAATGCCCATCAATCAACAAGTGGATAAAGAAACTGTGGTGTGTATATATACACATATATATATACACACATATATACATACATATACACACACACACATACACACATACACACATACACACACACACACACACACATACACACACACACATATACACATATATACACATATATATACATACATATATATACATATATATATACATACATACACATGATGGAATACTACACAGCCATAAAAAGGAATGAATTGACAGCATTTGCAGTGATCTGGATGACACTGGAGTCTATTATTCTAAGTGATGTATCTCAGGAATGGGAAACCAAACATCGTATTTTCTCACTGATATGTGGGAGCTAAGCTATGAGGATGCAAAAGCCTAAGAATGATACAATGGACTTTGGGAACTTTGGTGAACAGTGGCAGGGGGGCAAGGGATAAAAGAGCACAAATATGGTGCAGTGTATACATGGGTGATGGGTGTACCTAAATCTTGCAAATCACCACTAAAGAACTTATTCATGTAACCAAATACCACCTGTACCCCAATAACTTATGGAAAAATAGGACAGAGGTGCAATAAAAAAATGAAATGCACCTTCCAGAGGAAGAAAGGGGGAAGCACTTATCAACTATCCTCCATGCCCCACGAGTCAAAGTTCTGTCCCATTGGGCATTAATTCATTGCCATTTCCCTGCTGTGCATGCATTGACTGATTTCTGAAACATCCCACACTTCAGCATCAGTAAAGCAAGAAATGCTATTGGGCTGTACCTGTGAAACAAGTGCCAAACTGTTTACCTCAGTAGTAGCTGAAATAGCAATAGGATCTAAAGGGATGCATAAGAGGTGTCAGATACATGTAAGTGAGCACAACAGACCTAAGTGCCATTCTTTAGAGAAGGTGGAGAGAAGAATCCTAAATTGACCGTGTATTCATTCCACATCAGCTGTAAAATTCTTAGGTTACAAAATTGACTTTGAATAGGTAACATTGTGTTTTTTTTTCCTTTGAAGCTGAGAGGGTATTCAAATAGAGATTAAATTGAGTTAAAAATTATTATACTACTTTAACATCTGATTTTAGTGACCTATAAAATTCATCTCTACTAAGCATGCATTTAACTATATGTATACAACAAATATTTATTAAGTTCCTACTGCATGCTAGCCCATAAACAAGGTGTCGCAAGAGTATAAAGATGAGTAAAATTTATTCCCTATTCTCAAATTGCTCACAGTCTAGCGAGGAGTAAGACAGCTATAAACCCAACTGCAATTCAAACAGGAAGAGCTAGGTGTCTGAGTGACCATAACCTAGTCCTACTCACTTCTGGGCCTCAGACCCTCATCAGTAAAATGAAAGGTTAAAATTGCTACCTCTAAGATCTCTTCGCTCATTGACACTATGTGAGCCTCTAAATGTCACACAAAACCAGATAATCCCAGTACAGAAACTATATTGGTTGGTTCAAATCATGCTCCTCACCTCTCTCAACAGGGGAAATTGTTTCAGAGAAAACAGGATGGGAATGTGTTCATCATGCTCACTTGTCTAAAACAAAGCCTAATTGACATTAAAACAGTTTCTGACCTCATGCAGAAGAGCAAAAGACAAGCTTTCAAAACCAAATCTAACATTGTATACATAACACTGTCATAAGTAACTGTAAAGTATCTTTAATAGTTGAAAAACCACAAGCACAATGGGTTGCTAACCACAATATTTAGTAACTGCCTGTCTACTTAACCATTGGCTACCCAAGTAAACTTCTCTATTCAAATGTTCCCATTTCTGCTCTACGATTTTAATCCCACCCTTTCTTTTCCCAAATTCCACCTACAGTAACCATCTTTTCATGACTCTTCTAGTTGAGGAATGGACTCTCAAACAGGCCTGGATACAAATCTAGATACTCTACCACTTAAGCTGTGTGACCTTAGGAAAGTTGCCTGAACATTCAATTTCAGTTTTCCTCTTCCATAAAGTGGAAGTAGTAACATCTGCCTCAAGAAAATTGTTGTGTGACATAATTAGAATTCATATGAAAAGTGCCTAATAGAAGTAATTTAAAAATGATAGCAATAATTTGAACTGATTTGAAACTGGCTAGGATTGGAGTCATACTTTGGAAACAAGACCAAAGGAACAGAAAAATCACTGATCTTGGAAATACTTTATCAACGTAATAACCAGGAGGTGTTCTCACCTTTTCCTTTCATTGACCATATGTATTTTAACTTATGGGAATGGGCTAGAAGACAAAAGATGTTTTCTTCCCGTCCAGCTCAGTGCTACCTAGATTTTAATGTGTTTAAGTATCACCTAGGGATCTTATTAAAATGCAGACTCAGTAGGTCTGAGGTGGGACCTGTCATTCTGCATTTTCTAACAAGCTCCCAGGTGGTGCTGATGCTGCTGATCCATGGAAATGGGGAAGAGTTAATCCTCAGTGGGGTGAAACTGACAGATCTCTTACATGAAAGGTAGATGGAAGTGGATAAATTGCTGTCAGAGGACCAGTTTTGGCTGCCTTGTAACATGTTCATGAGTGTCCTGATATTACTCCTTAGAATATAACAGTGGTTTTCAGTACTTGGGTACAGACTCAATAAAAGTTTGAATAAATAAGTGAAGGTACAGCAAATCACATTTCGAAAATCTAGATGGACCACAAATTTAAATTAATAAAACCATTGAAGGATTAGAAGATAGAGGAAGACTTACTTTGTAATCCTATAGTTAACCCTAAGTGTGATACAAAATTCAGAAGCTCTATGATATGCTTTGACTATATGAAATTTTATAATAGCTACATAAGAATTATAGAATGAATAAGTAAAAGATGGCAAACATGTTTTAAAAGTTTTAACAGAGATGACAGAGTTCTAACTATCTTATTACATAAAGTATCCTACAAATAAAAAGGTTTTAATACAAAAATTGGTATAGGGTATGAACAGTGATAGAATTTGGATATTTGTCCCCACTCAAATCTCATGTTGAATTGTAGTCCCCAGTGCTGGATTTGAAGACTGGTGGGAGGTGTTTGGGCCACAGGGTGGAACCCTCATGGCTTGGTGTCGTCTTCACAATAGTAATATGATTTCTCACAGGAAATGGCCTTTTAAAAGTATATGCGGCCAGGCACGGTGGCTCACGCCTGTAATCCCACCACTTTGGGAGGCTGAGGCGGGTGTATCACCTGAGGTCAGGAGTTTGAGACCAGCATGGGCAACATGGTGAAACCCTGTCTCTACTAAAAATACAAAAGGATTAGCCAGGTGTGGTGGTAGGTGCTGATAATCCCAGCTACTCAGGAGGCTGAGGCAGGAGAATTGCTTGAACCCAGGAGGCAGAGGTTGCAGTGAGCCGAGATTGCACCACTGCACCCCAGCCTGGGTGACAGAGCTAGACTCCATCTCAAAAAAAAAAAAAAAAAGTATATGGTACCTCTACCTCTCCACCATTTGCTCCTGCTTTCACCATGTGGCATGCCTGCTCTCCTTTCCCCTCTTATCATTGTAAGCTTCCTGATGCCTCCCAAGAAGCCAAGCAGATGTCACCATCATGCATACTGTAAAGCCTGCAGAACCTGAGCCAATTTAACCTCTTTCTAGACCACCCAGATTCAGGTATTTATAGCAATTCCAGAAAGGATTAACACAGAAAATTGGTACTGAGGAATGGGGCGTTGCTATAAAGATACCTGAAAATGCAGAAGCAGCTTTGGAACTCGGTAACAGGCGGAGGTTGAAAGAGTTTAGAAGGCTCAGAAGACAACAGGAAGATTAGGGAAAGTTCATAAACTTCTTAGAAACTTGTTAAATCATTGTGACCAAAATGCTGATAGTGATATGGACAATGAAGTCCAGGCTGAGGAGATCTCATATGGAAATGAGGAACTTACTGAGAACTGGAACAAAGGTCATGTGTCTTATGCCTTAGGAAAGAGCTTGGATGCATTGGGTTTGTGTCCTAGGGATCTCTAGAAATTTAAAATTAAAATAGATGATTTAAACTATCTGGTGGAAGAAATTACTAAGCAGCAAAGCATTCAACATGTAGCCTGTCTGCTTCTAAGAGCCCACATTCACATATGGGAGCAAAGGAATGATTTAAAGTTGAAACTTAAATTTAGAAAGTGAAACAGCATAAACTTTTGGAAAATCTGCAGCATGGCCATGTGGTAGAGAAATAAAAGTTTTTTTCAGGAGAGGAATTCAAGTAGGCTGTGGAACATCCGCTTGCTAAAAAAAATTTGCAAACTAAAAGTAAGCCACATGCTGATAGCCACAACAATGGGGAAAAGGCCTCAAAAGTCATTTTGAAGACCTTCATAGCATATCTTTCCATCACAGGCCCAGAGGCCTAAGAAGGAATAGTTTTGTAGGACAGGTCCAGGGCCCCACTGCCCTGCACAGCCTTAGGACACTGTTCCCCACCTCCCAGCTGTTCCAGCCTTGGCTCAAAGGGACTCAGATACTGCTCATGCAACTGCTCCAGAAAACACAAGCCACCGTAAGTATTAGCAGCTTCCACGTGGTATTAAGGCTTCAGGTGTACAGAACACAAGAGTGAATGAGGCTTAGCACCTTCTACCTATATTGCAGAAGATGGAAAAGCCTCGGTGCCCAAGCATAAGCCTGCTGCAGGGGTGGATTCTCCATGGGAAACCTCTACTAGTGTACTACTAGAAAGAAATTTGAGGTTGGAGCACCGACACAGTGTACCCACTGGGGTACTGCCTATTGAAACTGAGAAGGAGGCCACTGCCCTCCAGACTTGAGAACTGTAGACCCACTGGCAGACACACCCTGTGCATGGAAAAGCCACAGGTACTCAATAATCAGTGACAGCAGCCTTGGGGGCTGAACCCTGCAAAGCTACAGGGATGGAGCTTTATAAGGCCTTCAGAGGCTACCCCTTGCACCAGTGTGCCCTGAATGTGGGACATGAAATCAAAGGAAATTATTTTGGAGCTTTAACGACTGCCATGCTGGGTTTTGAACTTGATTGGGGCCATAGCCCCTTTCTTTAGGCTGGTTTTTTCCTTTGGAAATGGGAATGTTGAGCCAATGCCTATACCACCGTTGTCTCTTTGAAGCAACTAACTTGTTTTTGATTATGCAAGCTCATAGGTGGAATGTATTTGCCTTGTCTCAGATGAGACTTCGGACTTTTGAGTTAATGCTGGAATAAGCTAAGACTCTGAAGGACTGTTAGGAAGGCATCATTGTATTTTGCAATGTGAGAATGACATGAGATTTGGAAGGGGCCAGGGGCTGAGTGATACAGTTTGTATATTTGTCCCACCCAAATCTCATGTTGAATTGTAATCCCCAGAGCTGGAGGTGGGGCCTAGTAGGTGGTGTTTGGATCATGGGGCTGGACCCCTCGTGGCTTGGTGCCATCTTCGTTATAGTTAAGTTCTTGTGAGATCTGGTCATGTAAAAGTGTGTGGCACCTGCTCTGTCACTCTCTCGCTCCTGCTTTTGCAGTTTGATGTGTCTGCTCCCCCTTAGCCTTCCACCATAATTGTCAGCTTCCTGAGGCCTTCCCAGAAGCTAAGCAGATGTTGACAGCATGCTTCCTATAAAGCCTACAAAACCGTGAGTCATTTTCTTAATGAATTACTCAAGTTTCAAGTATTTCTTTATAGCAATTCAAGAACGGCCTAACACAGACAATTCATAGACTAGGAAATACTAAAAGATTTTAAACATCTAAAAGGGAAGTATTGAGCCTCACTCACTATGAAAGACAGGTAAAATAACTACCAAACACTACATTTTTCCTATCAAATTAGCAAGATCAAAAAGTTTAATACTTAGAAATTTACCAACTTAATCATTCATAGTTTTACTAATATAGTTTGAATGAATGCCCTGAATTCTCTCATACAACATGGAATTTATCCAGATTTGAGGTGTATCTTCAGTTCTGTCAACGTTGTGTTGTGTAGAGTGAGGGAAAGAGTCTCATAAATTGTTGGTATTAATGCAAATTGCTAGAGCTTATATGGGAGAAATTTGGCAATATTGATAAATATTAAAAATGCCACCAACCATATGACCCATCAATTCCACTGCTTGGCACTTTTCCCACTGATATAGTCACATCCATATACAGAGAGATTATATATGGTTATTCCATAAACATTGTAATACCAAAGACTCAAAATAACCTAAGTGTCAATCAATAGGGGAATGGTTCAAAAAGCAGACTAAGATACTACAAGTAGCTCATATTGATAGCTCTATATGCACAAAAAAGTGGAATAACCTCCAAGTAATACTTTTCAGATATATATATATATATATGTAATATATACTGGAGAGCAAAAGCACAAGAGAGTGAGACAGACGTGTCTTGCATACTAAAAAATAACGGGGAAAAATATGAGATTGTTTAAGTGGAAGCTCGCATGCCCCTACATAATCAAATGTAATGCCATCATGTAATTATGACTTATAAAATTTTACTGAAGTATCTTAGAGAATACCAATTATTTTTCAAGCAAGATATAATATGAATTACTGGCTCTGGGTAAAATAGCTGACATACTCCTAGTTTTTGAGGGTTAATCAGACTAAATAGTTTGAAATGTACTAATTTAATTAATCATCCATACTTTTACTAATAGTTTGAAGGAAATCCCTGAACTCTCATACAATATGGAACTTATCCACATTTAAAGTGTATCTTCAGTTCTCCCAATGAAAGGACCTTTTTATTTACAAAAAGAAGTTGTTTCTAATATATTCTTCTTACAAGTGTTACTTTTCCATAAATATAGGATAGAGGAAATGAAATGCACAGCGACATATCTACCTTTATACACTGTAGAAAACACTATAGAACATTTAGAACTAGCAAAGGAATAGTTCTATCTCATTTGTTATTTTTATAGTCTAGTGATTTTGTGGAATCACTACATCATGGTGTAAATGATGTATAAAATGAAAAATGATCAGTTTCCTTTGCATGGAGAATATAGAGGATGCTTTGTAATTTATTTCCTACCTGTACTGTTGGCTACAGTAAAAGCTATTTTCTCACTCTCAAGTTGCCTTGATGCAGTATTTAATATCCAGGTCTACTAAAGACCTAAGGGACTCTGATGTTAGGAACTTAGTGTAAAAAGCATAGAGATGCCAGTCTTGCCACCAATCACTGGTTTAATTTTTAAACATGCACCATTCAGGGTGGAAAGGTCAAGACCAGTTGTTTTAAGTGAAATGTGTTCAATGTCACACCAATTTTAGTATTTAGCAAATTAACAGATAGTAATTTTTAAAAAGCAAAACTATTAGTGTTTTGTTATAAATGTATCAAAATATCACTTCACCCTTAGTTTTAGATTTGGATTCCTTGTGGGCTTGTAGACATGCGTGTTCACACTCAAGCAGAGATAACACTTTTGGATGGCAATGACACAATCTCTCAGATTACACATTTTTTCCAAAATAATGTATCTCCCACTGCCCAACTAAACTCCTAGACCATTATAGATCCTTGTAAAATAGAATACATGCTCAACAAAATGCTAAACCTGTGCAAGGAACTACAATGAATATCGAACAAACCATGCTTCTTTTACAAGATAGTTTTCTCACAAAATGTCAATGCAAACCTAGCAAGAAGCTATTGTGTAATATGTTTCTATGTATACTCACATGGAGTATTTTCAATTAATATGACTTACTCTTAATTTACTACCTCTTTTACCAAGTTGGCATACAATATATTTTTCCAAGATAAATTACCAGTGAGTGGAACCAATTGTCACATATGAGTCCCGGAGCTGAGGAAAAGTAGAATTTAACAAGGCCACTGTAGAAAAGATTGCTGCATAACTGTTCAAAATCATTTAAGTATAAAAAGACTTTATGCTTATGAAAAAAATTGTCAGCAGTAGATTGCTTGATTGCTTTAACAGAAGCCAAAGGATTTGGTAATCCCATCTTGTGGTGACAGAATTGTTCAGGAGCTCAGGCAGAGGTAGTGAGGGTGACCAGAGATGAAAGGGAAAAGCGATGGGGCAAAGAGTAGCTGAGGGGAAGAGACAGGATGGATTTTTTTAAGCTGAATGCAGACCAGCAGCTGCAATTTTCTATCATTTGATCAGGCCCATTTGCTGAGCAGAGAAATACAGGGTGGGTGGTTATACCACTGCCACATTATCCTTTTCGAACTGAGTCTAAATTGATTCAGGTTTTGAGAAGGCCCAGGAAGCACTGATGACTGCTGTCGCAGGAAAAAAAACAGCCTTCAAATAAGCTAAGGGCATAGTGAAGTTAAGAGACATCAGTGGTTCCTCAGACACAAAACTCTGAAGCTCAAGGAAGGACATGTGCAGGCAGAGGTCAAGGAAGGACATGTGCAGGCAGAGGTACAGGCCAAAGGAATACCGGAAAACTTAGCAGAAAAGGTTTAACGGGAATATGTGCTATAACTTAGGGCATTTTTACAGAGTCCAGAGGTAGAAAAACATACAGTAAATATGTGTATATATATATTTGAGTAATTTATTGTTGATTTAAAGCCTAATAGCATAATTTTAAAATTTATTCCTTTTGTGTATTGCTAACGTAGAGAAGTTAACTTTTCAGTTTGCTCAAAAATCCCCACCATGAACAATTATTTGACCTGAAACCAACAAACATTGACTCTTCGCTTTCCTATTTCATAGTCCTCTGTGTAAAGCTATACTAATTAAGATAGTAGGCTAATAGAAATTTAAAATTCAAGGGAAAATATTGAAAACCTGGAATGGGCCTGAATATATGCATAATCTTAACACATTGTGAAGTAATTATCTAAAAGAAGAAGAGATGAATTATTCAATAAATGATATTGTGGAAATTAGCTATTTTGGAACAAATGAAACATTTTCATCCTTACCTTATGACATAAGCCAAAATAAAAATCTAGATGGGTTAAAGAATTAAGATTGAAAAAAACCTAGAACTATAAACAGTAAATATTTAGCTGTCTTGAAATGGGAAAGGGCTTCCTGAGCATATGACCAATGAAAGCCAACGCAAGAAAAATTACATCAATTCAATTACATAGAAACTTTGAAATTTGGCATTAAAAACTGGGAAAACTATCAGCAGAGAAGAATGTTTTCTAGAACTATACATAAAAGTATTAACATCCTAAAGACCGATAACTCATGTAAATTGAGATTCATTAACATTCTCCAAAATACAACATGTGAGGAAATATTCAGCTTTGTTAGTAATTGGAACTGCAATTTAAATCAAGTAGAAATGCCATTCTCCCACTTATGAAGTTGGCAATAATTTTTAAATGAAATAAAGTATTTATGACTGTGCTGTCAAATAGGGCAATGACTAGCCACATGAAGTGTAGCTAGTTCAAACTCAGATGTGTTGTAAAGTATAAAATACACACCGGAATTCCAAAGCTCAGTAAAGTAAAATATCTCAGTAATTTTATATAGATTAAATGTTGAAAGAATAATATTTTACATATATTGGGTTAAAACCAATACTACATAAAATTCATCTATGTTTTACTTTTTTATTTATGGTGTCACTTTAAGTTAGAGATGTTGCTTACATTGTATTTCAAGTAGGCAGTGCTGCTATATGGTAATTAGGGGGCAAAGAAATAGTTACACTCATATACTACTATTGGGTATACAAATCACAACAGCACCATTTCTGGGTGACATTTCAGTGTATTTATCCAAAGCACTTAATTAAGAGTCACTGTACCTTTTGACTCAATTACAACTCTAGGACTATCTTAAGAAAGTAACCAGAGACAGAACAATTAGACAAATAATTTGTATACAACATATGTGTTAATAATAATGAAAGGTTAGAAACAAGATAAGTGTTCAGTAATGGAAATAATTATAGTGTGCCCATTTACGACACGATGAAATACATATGATACAAAGTTACGTGAAAAAGAGGATACTGTGTATGATTATCATCCCAAATGTGTGAAGAATTTATACACACACACACACACACACACACACACACAGATAAAAGAATGCATGAAAATGTACCATCATGAAAGTTTTTGCTGGGTTATAAAATTATCAATTATCCATGTCATTTGTGTATATTTGTATTTGCAAAGTTTTGATAAGCATATGTTCATTTTAATTTAAAATTTAATTTTCTTTTTGAAAAAAATATTGCCTCCTAATTTGTTCAAACTGATACAAATCACAGCTAGGCCAGGTAATAAGGAAATCATTAGCAATGAAACTCTCGAGCAGGAGCCATATGTTTGTTTAGGGAATATCTTAGTTGTATTTACAAGACAGCTCAAAGAATAGTTTAGAAAAGAATACAATATAGGGTCAAGTTTCAATATGAAAGGAAAACTAGCTTAACCTTTTTTCTAGGCTGAGGCTTTCTTGCTGGCTACCTGTTGGGTCACAACTTAATGAACGAAGGAGACTAGACCTGGAGCAGATGACTGATGGGTGTAGTAGATATACAACCTTGAATAGTTTTCTGCCTCACTGCTCAACATGAAGTGTTTTAAGTGCCAACATATTATTTAAAATTTTTTCTTTATATACATTTGGGGGATACAAATGCAGTTTTGTTACATGGAAATATATCCATGCAACATAGTGGTGAAGTCTGGGCTTTGAGTGTAACCATCAGCCAAATACTGAACATTTTATCCTTTAAGTAATTTCTCATCCCTCGATCCCCTTCCACCCTCCCACCCTTCCAAGTCTCCATCTTCTATTATCCTGCCATATATCCATGTGTATACATTATTTAGCTCACATGTATAAATAAGAACACCTGGTATTTGACTTTGAGTGATTTCACTTAAGATAATGGCCTCCAGTTCCATCCATGTTGCTGCAAAAAACATGACTTCATTCTGTTATATAACTATTATTCTATGGTGTATATGTATCACAGATTCTTTATCTAGTCCTCTGTTGCTGAAAAAGAACTTCATTCTCTTTTATGGCTGAGTATTATTTCACTGTGTGTATGTATCACGTTGGCTTTATCCAGTCATCTTTCCACGGACACTTAAATTGATTCTATGTCTTTGCTATCGTGAATAGTACTGCGATAAACATACAAGTGCAGGCATCTTTTTGATATAGTGAATTCTTTTCCTCTGGGTAGATACCCAATAGTGGGATTGCTGGATCAAATGGCAGTGCCATTTTTAGTTATTTGAGAAATCTCCATACTGTTTTCCATAAAGGCTGTACTAATTTACATTTCCACCAGCAGTATACAAGCATTCTCTTTTCTCTGAATTATTGCCAACATGTTTTATAGGTTGTCTTTTTAATAATAAACATTGACCGGTGTAAGGTAATTATCTCATTGCTGTTTTAATTTGCATTTCCTTGACAATTCGTGCTTTTGAACATTTTCTTCATGTGCTTGTTGGCCATTTACATGTCTTTTGAAAAATGTCTGTTCATGTCCTTTGCCCACTTTTTAATGGAGTTGTTTGTCGTTGAGTTTGGGTTTCTTGTACATTCTGGGTATCAGTCCCCTGTCAGATTGAAAAATATTTTCTCCTGTTCTGCTGGTTGTCTGTTCAGTCTGTTATTTCTTTTGACATGCAGAAGCTTTTTAGTTTAAGTTAATCCCAACTTGTCTATTTTTGTTTTCATTGTGCTTGTTTTTGAAGTCTCAGTCATAAATTCTTTGCCTAGACCAATTCCAGAGGAGTTTTTCCCTAGGTTTTCTCCTAGGATTTTTTTTTTTTTTTATAGTTTCAGGTCTTACATTTACGTCTCTGATCCATCATCAGTTGATTTTTGTATAAGTGAGATTTAAGGGTTGATTCATTTTTCTGTGTTATAGCTATCCAGTTTTCTCAGCACCATTTATTGAAGAGGGTATTCTTTTCCCAATGTGTGTTTTTGTTGATTTTGTCAAAGATTAGTTGGCTGTAGATACGTAGCTTTGTTTCGGGATTCTGTATTCTATTCCATTGATCTATGTCTGTTTTTAATACCATGTTTAGAGCCAGTATTTTTAGAACCAGTACCATGACATTTTCATTACTGCAGCCCTGTAGTATAATTTGTGGTCAGGTTTGTGATGTTTCCAGCTTTCTTCTTTTTGCTTAGGATTGTTTTGGCTATTCACGCTCTTTTTTGGTACTGTATGAATTTTAGAATTATTTTTTCTAACTCTGGAAAATGACATTGGTATTTTGATTGCATTGAATCTACAGGTTGCTTTGTAAATGCCTACAAATTATTTAACTATATAAATACCCAGCCTCATTTTCTACTCATCAATAAGTAGTTATCTTGTTTTTCATACTTTCTTCTGCTGAAGATATCAGGGACATCTCTTGGTATGTAAGTGATGCGAAAAGATTGGTTTACCAAAAGTGAGGGCAAGTGTTTAGCTTTTCCATAAATCGCCCAGTTCTGTTCAACCTTAGCCAAAAAGACTCATATCCAAAAGACATGGGTTAATTTTATGTAAGCAGGCATCAGAAAGAGACTCAGCATTTGTTACGCAAGCACTTGAGTGAATGAAGATTCACTCATCTTCATGATTAATTCATCCAAGAGACCAAAAAGGTATCGTAGAACTCATTAGCTGAATTTATGCAGGGCAGCAAAAGTGAGAAACTACTTGGTTTTCCATGTAACATTTGAATCTTTTGGAGAAGAGATATTTTGGGTTGCATAAAATAATTGTTTAATTTATAACTGTTATAAGTCTTTATTGCAAATCTCACAAGCTACTATTTGAAACAATATCTCTATTGTTTGCAGTCAAAAGCATTAAGCATTCCACAGTTTGCAGTCAAAAGCATTCCAATTTTAACTGTCAAAACTGAGCATCATATGCAAACTCCATAAACTTAGGGTGGACTCACTCATGAACACTAAAACTCTTGAATCTTTTTTTACCTGGAATCTTCTGCCCTGACACCCATAAGCTCATTATTTGTGAAAAAAATGTTGGAGAAGCCATGTCCAGGTAATATCTTACCTCGTGCAGAAAAAAAGTGAGTTGTACCTACAAGGAAGTATTAGAGTAGACATCACTCCCTGAGCTTAAGTTTACTCATCTCTTCATCTCTCACAATCTGTGATTTGTACCCCCATTAGAATGAATTCTTGGAAAATTTAAGTCATTCTATTTCATATTTTTGTGTCAATAAATCATATAGGAAATACATATAACATTTATAAATACATATGGCTTTTAAAGAAAACATCTTACCTGAAATCATTTATAACTGCCGTTCTTATTACCACTCTAATGAATCCTATAAAACTCATTACATAATTAACCTTTATATATATGATTGTGTATCTTTGTATTCACTTGACTCCTTAAACCATTTTTAATAACCTAAGAAACTATTTTTATGTTTTATGTTGTATATAATATTGTATATACATAATATATACAGTGTATATGTGTGTGATATATATGTCTCAAGAAAAAGTTTTAGTAAGGTGGAATATATATATCTATATTCCAATACTTAGCAGTTAATGCACCCATCATACAATTCAGGTGAGACTCGACCCAACACAGAGACATCCCGTCAGATTTGACAAGATTCCCTTTATGGGGATATATCAGTGTTCTGTCTACTGAAAAGTTAAACTTGTGAATTTATATAAGGAACTCATTAACCCTTCAATATCAACCGTAGGTGTGTTTCTAAAAGATAAAAATTTGATATTCAAATCTTATGTCTTATTTCTATTAAAACACTAACTTTTACTTTTCAACAAAATTGGCTCAAACAGGAGTTTTACAACCCATAAAATAAAAATGACCAAATAAAAGTGGACTCTAAGCAAATAGCCCTGTTTTATATACATCAATTTATCATTGGCTCATTTCTCTTCATAACAGATGAATTTTACTGGAATTTTACTATCATTTTTACTATTATTCTTTTAAATAGTTCTAAAGTGCACTTTTCCAATGTGCTGTTTACATAATGTATGTTCTGCTAATATTGGCTCAGTAAACAATGGAGGAAATGTTTGTTTAGCAAAAGAAATTTAAAATATCATGTGAACTATCACTATCACATGATTTAAATTGTGTTATTTTATTTTTTAAAACATTAATGTCTTTTTATTTTTTGTTAGGAGATTTAAAAGAGACTGTATGGTACAGTGACATAAATGCCAGATGTGTAATTCAACAAACTGGGGTTCCCAACCCAGCTCTATCATGTACAAGATGCCCTGATCTAACTCAGTGTAGGTTCTACCTGTCTTTCAAGCAAGAATTATAAAACATACTTGGGTAGCTGTTACAAGGATCAAAGGATTGGTAACTTCAAGCAGATATTCAGAACTTTTGTTTTCACAAAATGCAGACTAAACAATTTAGTCATCTCTACCACTGAGGACAACCAAAACATTGTAAAAAAAAATTAAATTAAAGAGCTTATAGTAAGAGATTTCCAGCAGCCAGAAAATCATAGATAAAAAGAACCTGGATAAAAACTCAAAGCTATTTTGACTCTAAGGGTATATGCTGATCCAAAAGGAGAAGCTGAGGAACTAGGCTGCACTTTCAGTAACTTTGCAGACCTAAAGGAACAAAAGTCAAAACCCAGGGCCTACCTGATCAGAAATACTGAGAAACCTTCTCTTTTTAAGGCTAAAACAAAAGGACCTCACTTCCCAGGTTAGGATGAAACAAAAAACCATCCCTCACACTGAATTGCAGCCCAGTTTTGCAACATCTGGGATGTTCAGGGAAATTTAATCTCAATTAATTTTGAAACCAGTTAAGAAAAAAATGGAATGAAAAAAAAATCAGTCCAGCTGAAACCAAGAGAGACAAAGAAAACACAGAAGTCAAATAAAAAGCTCAAAATAAGATGAATTTAACCCAAATATATCAGTAATAATAATCAATGCAAATAAAAGAACTACTCCAGTTAAAAGATAGAATTGTGAGATTGTATTGGGGAAAAACACACACATGCACGTGCGCATGCACATACACACACACGCGCGCCAGGCACGGTGGCTCATGCCTGTAATCCCAGCAATTTGGGAGGCCGAGGTGGGTGGATCATGACGTCAAGAGATCGAGACTATCCTGGCCAACATGGTGAAACCCTGTCTCTACTAAAAATACAAAAAATTAGCTGGGCATGGTGGTACGTGCCTGTAGTCCCAGCTATTCAGGAGGCTGAGGCAGGAGAATCCCTTGAACCTGGGAGGCAGAGGTTACAGTGGGCCAAGATCACTCCACTGCACTCCAGCCTGAGTGACAGAGCAAGACACCATCTCGAACAAACCACAACGAAACAAAACTAAACAAAAAAAATCAACTGTTTACAAGAAAGAAATCTAAAACACAATTTCAACTACAAGTTGAAAGATGGAGACATACGTCATGCAAACACTAACAGATGCCTGGTGTACTTATATTAATAGCAAATTTTACTTTCAGGCAAAATTATTACCAAAGATCAAGAGAATCACTGCCTAATGATAAGAGATTTAAATAACTAGTAGGCTTAAACAATCCCAAAGTTCTATGCAACAAATAATGTAAGCTAAAAATACGTAAATCAAAATTTAACAGAGCTACAAATAAAACTAGACAGACATACAGTTCTGCTGGAAGATCTTAACATAACTCAGTAACTAATAGAATGATCAACAGATAAGAATATAGAACATATTAACATCATAAACAAAATTGACCTAGTGGAAATATTTAGATCACCATATGGGAAAACATACATTAACCTCAGGAAAATGTAGATCATTTACCAAAAATATTAAGATATAGTTGGACATAAAGCATATTTCAAATTTTAGAGCACTGAAGTATATGTTCTCTGACCACAGAGTAACTAAAAGAAAATGTTTTTAAATGAACTAGAAAACCCCCGTATGTTTAAAAATTAATATTTGTAAATAATCTATAGCCTAAAGAAAAATTTGTAGTGTTTTGAACTAAATCATAATAACTAATACCTATCAAGTTGCATGATATGCACTTAAATCAGTACTTAGAGAAAAATGTATAGCCTGAAGAACATATGTTAGAAGAGGACAATATAAAAATAAGTGAGCTTAAAATTTAGAAAGAACAAAATAAATCCTCCAAAATAATAGAGATTAGGAAATACTAATAAAATAGAAAAACAAAAATATAGAGGTTCAAAAATTTAAAGTTGGTTCTTAAACTAATGAACAAAATGTTTAATCGTATATGAAGAGTGATTAAAAGATAAACGACATTAAATATAAGAAATCAAAAGGAGACATGACTACAAATATAATAAAAATAAGCCTAAAAATGTAGACAAAGTGGGCAAATTCCTCAAAATAATTAACTTACCAAAACGTTGTCAAGAATAGAATATATGAACAATCCTATAATTACGACATACATGTATGTACACACACACTAAAAATTCAATAGAAAGAGAACTTTTTAACTATCAAGTTTTATTAATCATTTGAGGAAGAAATATTCTAATCTTACACAACTTATTCCATAAAATTTAGAAAGAGGTTACACTCAACTCATTTAATGAGGCTAATATACCCCTGATACCTAAACCCAAAACAATGATTTGAAAAAGGAAAATTATAAGCCAGTCTTACTAATGGACAGAGATATAAAGTGCAAACAAAATAGTAGTAATCCAAATAAAAAATAAAAGGATAATACATTGTGCTCATGTCAGGTTTAATCTCAGGAATTCAAAGTTGTTTAACATTAAATAATCAAAAAATATAATTTACTACATTAACAGGTCAGAAAAGGAAAAAACTATCATGTCAATTCATGCAGAAAAAGCACTTGATAAATTTCAACATTAAGTCAATAAAAAATAACTCTTAGCAAATCATGCATAGAAGGTAACTTCACTACCCTGATGATAGTTGTCTTCAAAACATGTATTAGGCTGGGCACAGTGGCTTATACCTGTAATCCCAGCACTTCGGGAGGCTGAGGTGAGAAATCACTTGAGTCCAGGAATTCGAACCTAGTCTGGACAACAAGCAAGACCCAGTCTCTATAAAAAAGCAAACAAACATTAACAGACATCATACTTAATTGTGATGCATCAACATTTTTCTCAATGCAGATTAGAATCTAAGGTTTTTCACACTTTAAGAATTAGTTGACCACTAGCCAGGAACAAGATAGAAGCCTTTAACTGTAAAAGGTGTTTTACACAGTTTTTCTCTTGATAACATTGAACTTTATCTGAGCCCTGTGTTCCCAGAAAGCAGCTACGGTTAAGAAATATCCCTCTAACCCTGGTGTGTTCTAGGAAAGGGCAAACCATAAAGGGCTACTCTGTCTTCAAATATATTCCCCTCATGACACTATCGACCTTTTCTGAGGACAACTTGTTAATTTCCCCTACAAAACTTAAGGCTTTCTCCTTTTCTTTGAGATAAAATCTTTCCCTTTAAAATTGGAAACAAGGTAAGACTATCCACTATAATTACCCCTGTTCAACATTACTGCTTCGTAATGTTCGACATTGTCCTAGCAAGGACAGTAGGACAAGAAAATTTCTAAGTGGTATAGGAATAGAAAAAGAAATACAGTTGTCATTAGTGGTAGATGATAGGATCATTCAAATTTTAAAACCCATAAGAATCTACAGTTAAAACATTAGCATGGGAGGATTTGTTTATTAACGAACCATTTGGATTAATGAAAATTAACTTAGCAGGTTTCCTGGATAAAGTATCAATAGAAAAGTATCAAGTGTGTTTCTCTATATAGGCAATAACAGTTATAAATTTTTAAAAACCTGCCATGTACAAAAACAAAAGATATCAAGAACCTAGGAATAAAGACACAAGACCTCTAGTGGGGAGGATTATAATATTTTAGATACCACTAAGCCTGTATCAAAACATCTCATGTACCCCATCAATATACCAACTATGTACCCACCAAAAATTAAAAATAAAAAAAAGGTTAAAAAAAATTAGAAACATTTAGAAATACAAATAGAAGATGTGATAGTTAAGGATTTGAAAACTCACTGAAGTTGAAAATGTCATTTCC
Source organism: Pan troglodytes (assembly GCF_028858775.2). Classification (NCBI taxonomy): domain Eukaryota; kingdom Metazoa; phylum Chordata; class Mammalia; order Primates; family Hominidae; genus Pan; species Pan troglodytes. Next base: position 145,056,628 of record NC_072421.2, read on the forward strand.
CCCCAAACTGACCTGGAGATTTCATATAATGCCAATTAAAATTACAACGGGGGTGATTCTCAGTGCCAGCAAAGATGTAGTCAGCCCCTTACAGCCTGTCTCTTACCGATTATAGCTAAAAACTCTGAACCAAATACAAGAACAACTACCTGAAGGTTCTGAAAAGTAAATAATAAAAGGCAAACTGGGGAGGTGATTCAATACTTACCAAACAATTGATACAGAAAGGTTTTTCTCAGCTTCAATCTGAATGTGGCCTCAGTCACGGGACTGTATAGTGGGATTAAGTAGCCAAAAATCTGAAAGAAAGCCTGTCTTTGTAGCTAGAGGACCAACAGAAGGACGTGGGAGCCAGTGAGTGTGAGGGGAACCTTGTGTTCGAGAAGGAGATCCTATGATTCTGGATTTGGATAGGCAGAAGTCCCAGACTCAGCCCTGTTTTTCTGACCATAGTACTAAAAAAAGGGGGTCACTAGAGAATGAGAGGAAAATCTCATTTTTCTGTTTTGTCACTTTCCACGAAAATTATGTGACAGCAGCATAAGCAGCTAAACTATAGGAGAATCCCATATTTATCACCAGGATAAAAGAAAAATAAGAGAAGGGGGGACCTACAGTCCAAAGAGTATGGAAGAAAATCCCAATTTTTTTTTCTTTTTCAATAGAGATCATCTAACCTGAAGAAAAAAGACGAAAATGTTTAATAAAAAAATAGACAGATGCCCAGAAACCTGTGAAACGGTATCAAGCATTCACATCATTGGAGTTCCATGAGAAGAGAATCAAATTGGTGCAGAAAATACATTCGAATAAGGCCTAAAAACTTCATACAATTGATGAAATAGATAAATGTAGATATTTAAGACACTCAATTAACTGAGAGCAAGACACATTCAACAAAACCATGCAGAGACTCATCATAATCAAACTGTAAAAAAACCAAAGATAAAGCCTTGAAAGCAGCCAGAGAAAAACCGATACATTACAGATAAGGGGACACCGATTCAAATAATTGAAAAATTTTATGAAAAATAAAGACCAGAAGACAACAGAATAAAATCTGAGTGCTGAAGGTAAGAACTATTATCTCAGAATTTTAGAACAAGAAAAATGTCTTTCAAGAACTTATGTGAAAGAGAAACATAGAAAGCGGAAGATGAAAAGCATTTATCACTGGCAGATTTGCTTTATAGCTAAATGAACTTTGTCAGTCTGAAACGAAGTGATACTAGAGGGAAGCTTGTAATTTTAGAAATGAACAGCAGCAGAAATGGTGAATATCTGAGTAAACATAATAGACTCTTGTTCTCTTGTTAAATTATGCAAAATGTACATGACTGTTGAAAGCAAAAACTGTCTAGTTTTCAATGTATATATATATGTAATACACGTGACAACAAGGTGGAGGACAAAGGGACCTAGATTGTACTTAAGCTTCTACATTTTACTTGAAATGATGAAATACTAAGTAGACTGAAAGGTAAAAATATAACTATAGCAAACACTAAAAAGATATAATACAAACAAAAGTAGCTTAGAATTAAACAGATACATTAAAATGGAATACTGAAAAGGTTTAGAAAAAAGTAGATAAACCCAATTCAATGCAGAAATGATAGTCTTCAACAAACATTCCAAGAAACATTTGATATCCATATCCAAAATACCTCCATCCCTTATCTCATACCTTATTCAAAAATTAATACAACAATGCAGTATAGACTTTAATATGGAAAATTTCCAAAGAAAAAACCTTTGTGACCTTGGGTTAACAAAGAGTTTTTAGATGTGACAAACAGGCAATGCAAAAAACTTTGATAAACTGGACTTCTTCAAACTTTAAAACAAACAAACAAAAAACCAGCTTTTTTTCCTGCAGAAGACAGAGCTTTTAGTCTGGCTTCTTTCATTCAGCATAATGTTTCAGATTTTTTTCAAGTGTTACATGTATCAATAGTTTATTCCATTTTATTGCTGAGTAGCCTAGAATTGTATGAATGTACCACAATTTGTCTATTCATTCATTGAGAGGAACTTGGATAAAATGACAAACTTTACCCTGAGAAAAATATTTGCAAATCACGTATCTGTAAAGAGTTCTATCCAGGATATACATTTAGATGCTCAAAAGTTAATATAAAATCAAACCCTAATCAAAAATGAAAAAACGATTGAACAGACCCTTCAAAGAAGATATGCATATGGTGAATAACTGCATGAAAAGACGTTTAACATCATTCATCCTTAGAGAAATGCAAGAAAGAAAAACTTAGCAATGTATCACTATACATGTACTAGAATGGCTATTTTTTAGAAAGACAATCACAAATGCTGGTGGGGACATGGAGAAACTAAAACTTTGCTATACCACTAGTAAGAATGCAAAATGATATAGCCATTTTGGGAAAAAAAATGGGGGAAGCTTCTTATAAAGTTAAACATACACTTATTGTATGACCCAGCAATCCTACTTTTGAGAAATGAAAATGTGCACACAAAATTAGAATTTTGTGGATGTTTATAGCAACATTATTCATAATCCTCAAAAACTGTCTACCCAAGTTCCTCTCAATGAATGAATAGCCAAATTGTGGTACATTCATACAATTCTATGCTACTCAGCCATAAAATGGAATAAACTATTGATACATGCAATACTTGAAAAAAATCTGAGACATTATGCTGAATGAAAGAAGCCAGACTCAAACGCCCTATCAAAGGCTGCATGCGGTGCCTCACGCCTGTAATCCTTGCACTTTGGGAGGCCAAGGCAGGCAGATCACAAGGTCAGGAGATCGAGACCATCCTGCCCAACATGGTGAAACCCCATCTATTAAAATACAAAAAATCAGCCAGGTGTGATGGCAGTCACCTGTAGCACCAGCTACTCAGAAGGCTGAGGCAGGGGAATCACTTGAACCCGGGAGGCAGAGGTTGCAGTGAGCCAAGACTGCACCACTGCACTCCAACCTGGAGAGAGACTCAGTCTCAAATAAATAGCCCTACCAAAGGTTAACAGATTAGAGTGGGGAATATTTGACAACAAACAAGCATCACAAAGGCATTTTCAGTGGTGATGTAACTGTTCTATATCTTGATTGTGGCGGTAGTTACACAACTTTACGTACTTGTCAAAACTTATAGAACAGTATACCCTAAAGATTTTATTTTTTCATTTTACATTATGAAATTTAAAAAATTAAAAATTAAACACTTAAAGGTTGTTTTGGTAAAGGGTTATTTTGGCAAAGTGTATGAGAATGTGAGTGTGTGTGTTTGAGTGTGTGTGTGTGTGTGTGTGTGTGAGAGAGGGATTATGTTTGTGCCTGTGAATTTAACAAAGCTGACTCAAAGTTATATAGAAATTTACTGGGTCAATAATAGCCATGACACTAAGAAGAAAGAGGTGAAAAGTCTTGCTCTGCTAAGTATGAAGATTAAAAGTATTACTAATTACATCATGTAATATTGGTGCTAGAACAGACAAGTAGAGAAACAGGGGGAAAAAAAAAAAGAGTCCACAAACAGACCCACGCATGGAGAGACATTTGAATTACAGCAAAGGATGGGAAAGGATAATCTTTTTAGTAAGAGATGCTGGGATAATTGAGTAACGATATGAAAAAATGTTAAACTGAACCTCCAACTCGCTCTTCTATTACCAACTCCAGGTGGATTTTAGACTAAAATGTGAAAACGTGAAAGTATAAAGCATCTTCATGATATAGAAGAATGTCACATATGGAATTATTTTTAAGATGAGATGAAAGGCATAAAGCATAAATGATTGATATAAACTTGAACAAATTTATCAAAGTTATATATAATTTTCTCAAAATTATCTTGAAATTAAAAATGTCCATCAAAAGACATAATAGACAAGCTATAGAATATAAGAAGATATTTGCAGTATCAGTGGGCTCATTTCTAGAATATATAAAGGGCTCCAACATAAATGTGAAAAAATGGGCAAAAGATGTGAGCAGGCCTGTCACAAAGAAGTCAAAATGATGAGTGTATATACATGGAAAGGGTACGTGATTAGAAGGTTCTCTCAGGGGCTTACTGGTGCCAATGATGTTCTTTTTTATTTACTTGATTGCTGGTTACACAGATATCTGATTTATAATTATTCATGATTTTGTACATCTATGTTTTAGAATGTATATTTTATGTTACATGTGAAAGAAAGATCAAGATGTTTATAGCCAGTTATTTCTATAACACCTTCTAGCAAAAATGAGTAGGATGATAAATTGTCCTTAATTTTATTTATGGCAGACATTTACTTCAGGTAGGGTATGAAAGTTACATTGCTTTAAATAAAATCACTGGTGCAACAGAAAACTTTTGATATTATTGTGTGATAAGTTGTCTTCCTATTCAAGCTCTTATCCATAGTTCATTCTTGGTGTAAGAAATGAAAGTATGAAAACTAACTCGCCTACTTCCTAGCTGTGTGGTCCTGACTGACCAAGTCACTGACTCTTTAAACCTCTGTTTCTGCTTCATTGTAGAGGTAATAACATTATCTATGTCCTCTGTTTATGGTGGGGATTAAATGAAGTATCTTATGCAGGTGCCTAGCACACAGTAAACATTTAATACTTGGTCATCGTAATAGTTATTAGCATATAATTGTAGTATTTTTATTCCTCAGCTAATTTAAGTAAGAGCAGTCAAACAGTCCTTGATTTCCTTCCAGCCTGTGCTACTTCTTAGGAGGTGACTGTAACTTCTCAAACTTTCAATTTCATCATATGAAATGGAGATAAGTACACTTCTTTAGTTGTAGGGCTTAAATTAGAAAATATATGCAAAATCTCAGGGTCTGAAATATGGCAGATATCCCTAAGCATGCAGTTGTATCACTCCAGAGGAGTCTACTATGGGATAATACCATGGCAGAAGCTCAGAGAATGAATCATCAACTTAGATTTTCTAAATGAATTCCCAGTGAGCCTCTGTTCCTTGAGCATTCTCAAAATGTGACAGCTATAGCTATTCCTGTTTTTTTGTCAAATGTGACATCCCTTCTGATATAGTTTGTGTATTTTTCCCAGCCCAAATCTCATGTTGAATTGTAATCTCCAATGCTGGAGGTGGGGCCTGGTGGAACGTGTTTGGGTAATGGGGAAAATCCCCCATGGCTTGGTGCTGTCATCATAATAGTGAGTTCTCTTGAGATAACATCTTTTACAAGTGTGTGGTAACTTCCCCATCCCGCTTTCACCACATGACACGCCTACTCCCTTCACCTTCAGTCATGACTATAAGCTTCCTGAGGCCTCCTTAGAAGCCAATGAGATACCAGCGTCATGCATCCTGTAAAGCCTGCAGAACCATGAGACAATTAAACCTATTTTATTTCTAATGTACCCAGATTTAGGTATTTATAGCAATGCAAGAATGGTCTAACACAGAAAATTGGTACCGAGGACTGGCATTGCAATAGAGATCATTGAAAATGTGGAGGCAGGTTTGGAACTGGGTAACAAGCAGACGTTGGAAGAGTTTGGGGGCCTCAGAAGACAGGAAGATGAAGGAAAGTTTGAAACTTCTTACAGACTGGTTAAGTGGATATGACCAAAATGCTGGTAGTGACATGGACAGTGAAGTCCAGGCTTCTGAGATCTCAGGTGAAAATGAGAAACTTAGTGGGAAGTGGAGCACAGGTCAGGTATGTTATGCTTTAGCAAAGAGCTTGGCTACTTTCTGTTCGTGACTTGGAGGTCTGTAGAAGTTTGAGCTTGAGAGTGATGACCCTAAAATATCTGGCAGAAGAAATATCTGAGCAGCAAAGTGTTCAAGATTTTGTTTCTAACAGCCTTTGTTCAGATGCAGTAGCAAAGGAATGACTTAAAGTTGGAACTTATATTTAAATAGGAAGCAGAGTGTTAGAGTTTGGGAAATTTGCAGCCTAGCCACATGGCAAAGAAAGAAAAGCTTTTAAGGAGAAGAATTCAAGCAAGCTGTACAGCAACCACTTCCTGGAGATATTTGCATGGGTGAAAGAGAGCTAACTGCTAACATTAAAGACAATGGAGAAAAGGCTTTGAAGGCATTTTAGAGTCCTTCCTGGCAGCCCCTCCCATCACAGTCCTAGGGCCCTGCTGCTCTAAATAGCCTCTGGAGGGTGTTCCCAACATCCCAGCTGCTCTACCTGTAGCTCAAAGGGGCCCAGGTACAGCTCAGGCTGCCACTTTGGAGAACGCAAGTCATACGCCTTAGCAGCTTTCACATGGTGTTAAGCCTTTAGGTGCACAGAATATAAGACTGAACATTTGGCAGCCTCTGCTTAGATTTCGGAGGATGTATGGAAAATTCTGGGTGCCCAGGCAGAAGGCTGCTACAGGGTAGAGCCCCCCCAGAGAATTCCTACTAGGTCAGTTCCACGGGGAAATGTGGGGTTGGAGCCACCACCCAGAGTCCCCAACGGGGCACTGCCTGGTAGAGCTATGAGATGGCACCCACTGCCTTCCAGATTCCAGAATGGTATACCCACTGTCGGCTTGCACCCTCAGCATGGAAAGCCACAATCAGTCAACTCCAGGCCTTGAAAGCTGCCTCAAGGGCTGAACCCTGCAAAAACAACAGAGGCAGAGCTGCCCGACACCGTGGGAGCCCACCCCTTGCACCAGTGTGCCCTGGATGTGGGACATGGACTCAAAAGAGATTATTTTTGAACTTTAAGATTTAGTAATTGCCTGCTGGATTTCAAACCTGCGTGAGGCCTGTAGCCCCTTTCTTTTGGCCGGTTTTTCACTTTGGAATAGCAATGTTTACCCAATGCCTATTCACCCCTTGTCTCTTGGGGAAAAAAAAAGTTAAGTTTCATAGGTGGAAGGGATTTGCCTTATCTCAGATCAGACTTTGGACACTGGACTTTTCAGATAATGGTGGAATGAGTTAAGACTTTGGGGGACTGTTAAGAAGGTATGATTGTATTTTTGCAGTGTGAGAAGGACGTGAGATTTGGGATGGGCCAAAGGCAGAATGACATAGTTTGGACATTCGTCCCCTCCCAAATCTCACGTTGAATTGTAATTCCCAATTCAGGAGGTGTGAATTGGAGGTGCGAATTGGTGGGAGGTGTTTGGGTCACAAGGCAAATCCCTCATGGCTTGGTGCTATCTTCACAATAGTAAGTTGTTGCGAGATCTAGTCATTTCAGAGTGTGTGGCACCTCCCTTCCACTCTCTCCCGTTTCTGCTTACATCCACCATGATTGTAAGCTTCTCGAGGACTCCCTAGAAGCTGAGTAGATGCCAGCACCATGCTTCCTATAAAGCCTGAAGAACTGCAAGTCAAACCTCTTTTCTTTATAAATTATACAGTGTCAGGTACTTCTTTATAGCAATGCAAGAATGGCCTAATATACCTTCTGCATAAAGAGAACTACAAAACACTGATAAAAGCAATCATAGATGACACGTACATCTGGGAAAACATCCCATGCACTTGGAAGGGAAGAATATTATTAACATGACCATACTAACCAAAGAATTCTACAGATTCAATGAAATTCTTGTCAAATTACCAATGTCATTTTTTACAGAATTAGAAAAAAAAAATCCTAAAGGTCATATGAAATCAAAAAATATTTAATAGCAAAGCAATCCTAAGCAAAAAGAGCAAAACTGGTAGGCATAACATTACCTGACTTCAAATTATACTACAATTCTATCTATAGTAACCAGAACAACATGGTACTGGTATAAAAATAGACATATACCTCAATGGAACAGAACAGAGAACCCAGAAATAAAGCCACCTACATACAACCAAGTGATCTTCAACAAAGTCAATGAAAATATATGCTGGAGAAGTATACCTTATTTAATAAATAGTGCTGAAAAAATTGGGTAGTCGTATGTAGAAAAATGAAACTGGATCCGTACCTCTCACCATATACAAGAATTAACTCAAGATAAAGACATAAATGTAAAACCTGAAACTATAAAAATACTAGAAGAAAACCTAGGAAATTCTTCTGGACATTGGTCTAGGAAAAGAATTAATGACTAAGTCATCAAAAGCAAATGTAACGAAACCAAAAATAGACAAATGGGACTTAAAGCTTCTGCAAAGAAAAACAAAAAAACCTACAGTTGTTTACAAGTGTTGCATCTGGCAAAGGGCTAACATCCAGAATGTACAATAAATTCAAACAACTCAATAACAAAAAAGCAAATAGTCCCATTAAAAAGTGGGCCAAGGATAAGAATAAACATTTTTCAAAAGAAGACATGCAAATGGTCAATACATTTATGAAAAAATGCTCAATATCACAAATCAGAGAAATTCAAATTAAAACCAAAATGAGGTATCATCTTACACCAGTCAAAAGGGCTATTATTAAAAAGTCAGGAAACAACAGATGTTGGTGAGTACGTGGAGAAAAGCGAACACTTAGAGACCCTTGGCAGGAATGTAAATTAATATAACCTGTATGGAAAACAGTATGGAGATTTCTGAAAGAACTAAAAACGGCACTACCATTTGATCCAGCAATCCCACTACTGGGCATCTCCCCCCACTAAAAAAAGGAATTATATCAAAAAAGATACCTGCACTCTGATGTTTATTATAGCACTATTCACAATAGCAAAGTCATGGAAACAAACTAAGTATCAATGGAGCATTAAAGAAGGAAAATATGGTATATACACCATGAAATACTACTCAGTTATAAAACAATGAAATCATGTTTTTTGCAGCAACATGGATGGAACTGGAGGCCATTATCTTAAGTGAGGTAACTCAGAAAGTCAACTATCACATGTTCTCACTTATAAGTGAAAGCTAAACAATGAGTACACATGGATATACAGAGTGGAATAACAGGCATTAGATACTTAAAACAGTGGGAGGTGGGAGGGGATAAGGGTTAAAAAAATCACCTACTGGGTATAATGTTCACTATTCAGGTGATGGCTACACTAAGGGCCCAGACTTCACCATTATGCAATACATTCACGTAAGAAATCTGTACTTGTACCCCTTAAACATAAACATTAAGAAAATTAAGATGTATTCTTATTCCCTAGCCCCGAGTGTTTATTTTTTGACAGATGTTTGTATGCTAATAGAAATTTCAGAAAGCCATACACATTCTGAAAATTAATCTAATTATAATCTGTTTACAATTATCTTTCACTTGACTCAGACCCTGATAGTAACTTATGGTCATAGACTTGATATCTGTGTGACATTCTGGCAAGTCCTCTAGACCTGTTTCCACATCTGCAAGGAGAAGTGGTAATAATAAAAATTTATTGATGTATACCAATGCTGGGTACTAAAGAAGGTACTTAATATATCAGCATTTACTTTTAATGCCTATAAACCATACAAGATAAGTACTATTGTTTTGATTTTCGGTTTTACAGATGAGAAAAATGAAACAGTTTAAGTAAACTGTCTAAGATTATGCTGTGGATACATCAAGACTGGAGTTCAGGTCATTCTATTGTCAAAATCCAAATTCTACGGTACCTCATGGCTTCTCAATAACGGAATATCTACTGCATGACAATCTACATTCATCATTCTCATAATCTTGCAAGATTAAAGAACTATTACTCATGCAATGCCTGGCATGGAGCCCAATGTGAAGCAGACACAAAAAATAGTATGTTTAGCCTTCTTTTTCCCAGTTCTGGAAAAAAAACAAAAAAAAAAAACAAAAACAAAAAACAAAAAAAAACCACCACCCAAAAACAAACCACTTTTTTTTTTAATCTGGATAACAGAATCTATTAAGACATTTGTTCTTCCCACATATTTAACAGTTAGTCCATCTATATGGTAATATATGTAGTAACATTGTTATAAAAAAGTCTTGAAATGTAAGCTATTGGAAGCACATTTTACATGGCAATGGAACAAAAATGATGTATTTTACAATTGAGCCAATAATAATCCTTTTTTTTTAAACAAAGATTCACAAATTCATGAGTCATTCTGGGTGCTTCAGAGGATCCCTTAAATAATCTGAAATTGCATGCAAAATGTGTACGTTTGAGCAGCAGCTCGTTTGTTTGTAATTAGAATTCTGAATTTTCGTAAGATTTGTGTAGGATTCATGATCTCAAATGCTTTAGAACCACCATCATAAAATAAATTCAATTTTTCTGAAGGTAGGCATTTTAATTGCCTGCTCTTCACCTCATTGATGAGGGAGGGATTCATAGCCTAGGGTTATGGAGATGGCCAAACATGACACCTGACACTGCACAGGTGAGATCAATAGCAATTTGTCAGTCACAATCCAGTGGAGGAAGACACTACACACCACGCAGGGCCAAACAGGGGTTGCACTTGTAAAGAGTGAACATGTAATCACTGTGGGAGGCAGGATTTATAGTATCAAGAGTGAAATGTGCCTGCTTCTTATGGAGTGTGTGATTGGCTTCCTCGCCAGCTGTAGGCTGGAAAAGAACTGAAACTCCTTACTCAGGGATAAGCAGGAACTGCACTTGGTCCTGGTAATAAGAGATTGTTTGGGGGCAACCTTATCTGCAGGAGCAGAGTAGGGAGGGAAACTTTCAGTTAGGCCATCTGAAGCCTTCCTGATTTTACTAGATGTCAAGGCAGCATATTACGTCAGTCCTTAATTTTAGGTCTTACACCACAAAAGGTTGGCAAGAGGTATTAACAGTCTTTAAACCACATATGATCTTTCACCTCGGGGCTCCTCTTTTAGAAGTTTATCCTTATGAAAATAAGACATTTGCACAGCACAGAGTTGTATTTAATAGAGAAAAATCCAAAGAAATGTAAATGTCTGTCATTGAAAAAAGAGTTACATTTTGGCATATTCAAATAATGGAATACTATCTATCATTAGTTTAAAATGCCAAAAAAAAAAAATGACATGACATGAAACAATCTCCAGGTGTTAAAGAGGTTTAAAATAGACTATATATATTCTATTTTCTGTATATTTGCGTCGAAATAATGCTGGAAGAATATGTTCCAAAATGTTACCAGTGATTCACTTTCCATAGTGAGATTGCCGATGACTTATCTTTTTCCTTTTGCGTACGTATATTTTCCAAAAATTTCTCTAATAAACACGTGTTCCTTGTGTAATAACAAAATAGTTTTACCCACTCACCAATTGCATGTTTGACCTAACACATAAGCAACCATCAATCTCATAGAGGTAAACAAGTTAAGGGGGAAGATGTTGTTCTTAAAAATAAATGCAGAACTGGGATGGTAGATAAGAAACAGGGCTAATGTGCAGCTCCCACTCGGACAGACAAAACAGCATGTGGAGACTCACACTGTGATCTTTTGCTCCAAAAGCCACCACGGGAACACACCAGGAAAACAAAATAATTCACATATCCTTTGAAAGAAGCAGCATGCTGCTGCAAATTCTGCAGGACAGGCTAAAAATTGTGAGTTCCTAAAGTGTGAGAGAAGGAAAACTTACCTTAGAACACACACCCACACTAAAGAATCTGAAAATCCAGATCATAAGAGGATTTAACCTAACCTAGAGCTGAAATGGACTCAGGGAGTGGTACAAAACATACAAGTAGAAGTAGCAGTGGAAAGTGCCTTGCAGATACTCCCAGTCTCCAGCCCTAGCTTATAGAAGCCATCTCTGACTATCTCGCAGGGGCCCTCAGGGAAGGTACCCAGCTAAATTGGAGAGGGGTAGTAGGGTAAAGGAAGCTTCCAACTGAAGTTGGTAGTGTTTTTGACTGGGCATAAATTCTCCTGAGTGGAGTCCCGGGGATGAGTGGGAACTGCTGTAGATTCCAGCACAGGATGGCAGGAGCTACAGCCCAAGGAGTGGGCAGACAGGGAGGAGTGAGGTTATGCTTTCTCAGTGGGGAAGCTCATGGCCTGAAGGAAATTGACGGTAGGGGGCACTGTGGGAGGGCCTTGTCAACTGCCTGGGAGCTGGATGAGGACTCTCAGCTATCCCCCACTTCCTGGCAAACTGTATGACACAGCAGAGGCTCCCCTCTGGAACACAACCCTACTGGTCTGAGAACCACCCCCAACCCTCACCGAGACCACACAGCAAGCCCCCTCAAGGAAAGGTTGAGCCCAGAGCTGCCTAACCCTGCCCCCACATGATGGCATTTCTCTACCCACCCTGGTAGCCAATGACAAGAGAGAAACTCTTGGGAGCTTTATGGCCCCACCCATTGCCTGAGAAACCAAAATACTTACCCTGGCCAATTTAGGACAAGCATAGATCCCCTACTACTACTGCAGCTGGTGCTCTCTTGAAAGTGCCACCTCCTGCTGCTAACAAACTCAGGCCATTACAGCAACTCATGACAAAATAATCCTGATCCCAGGAAAGAAAAGACAACAGCTAATTCCACTGCCTACAACATCCTGGCTAACCAGAGGTACTGAGTGTGTCCATATGACAACTTCACTGCTAGCATAACCAGCATTCAAGAAAGCCAGCACACTAAACGTACCTACAAAACTAAGGTCTCTCACACAGTCTACTTCACTTCCCTGCTGCCTCCACCAAAGCAGGTGCTGGTATCCAGGGCTGGAAGACCTCAAGATGAACCAGATCACAGGACTCTTTGCAGATATCTCCCAGCACAAGCCCAGAGCCTGGTAGCCCCACTGGGTGGCTAGACTTAGAAGAGCAATAGCAATCACTGCAGTTGGGCTCTCAGGAACCCCCATCCCTAGGGGAAGGAGGAGAGTAGCACATCAAGGGATCACCATGTGGGACAAGAGAATCTAAACAGAAAGCCCTGAGTTTCAGACCTCTACACTGAAATAGTCTACTCAATGAGAAGGAACCAGAAAAGTAATTCTAATATGACAAAACAGGGTTCTACAACATCCCCCAAAAATTACACCAGCCCCCCAACAGTGGACTCACAAGAAGAAATCTCTGAATTGCCAGCTAAAGAATTCAGAAGGTTGATTCAGCTATTCAAGGAGATACCAGGGAAAGGTGAAAAACAATTTAAATAAGTTTATAAAACAATACAGATAAGTTTTTAATCAATGGATAAGTTCTCCAGAAAAATAGAGAAAACAATCACAACTTCCAGAAATGAAAGACTCTTATAGAAATACAAAATGCAGTGGAAAGTTTCAAGAATAGACTAAATGGAACAACTTCAGAGCTCAAAGACAAGGCTTTTGAATTAATCATACAAGGAAAAATAAAAAACAATTAAAAATAATGAACAAAGCCAAGAAATTTGGGATTATATTAAATGGCAAAACCTAAGAATTGGTGTTCATGAGGAAGAAGAGAAATCTACAAGTTTAGAAAACATATTTGGGGGAATAATCGAGGAAAACTGTCCTGGCATTGTTAGAGAGCTATATATCTGAATATAAGAAGCACAAAGAACACCTGGAAAATTCATTGTAAAAAGACCATCACCTAGGTACATAGTCATCAGGTTATTTAAATTCAACATGAAGGAAAGAATCTCAAGAGCTTTGAGACAAAAGCATCAGATAACCTACAAAGGAAAACCTATCCGATTAACAGCACATTTCTCAGCAGAAACCTTACAAGACAGAAGAGTTTAAGGTCTCATCTTTAGCCTCCTGAAACAAAATAATTGTCATCCAAAATTTTGTATCTAGAAAAACTAAGTTTCATGAAGGGGAGATAGTCTTTTTCAGACTAGCAAATGCCGAGATAATTTGCTAAAAGGAGTTCTAAATCTTGAAACAAAACCTCAAAATATACCAAAATAGAACCTCCTTAAAGAATAAATCTCACAGGGCCTATAAAACACAATGAAAAAAAAATCAAGGTATTAAGACAACAATTAGCATGATGAAATAGAACAGTATCCCACATGTCAATATTAATATTGAATGTAAATGGCCTAAATGTTCCATTTAAAAGATACAGAATGGCAGAATGGATAAAAATCCACCAACCAGGTATTGGTGGTCTTCAAGAGACTCACCTAACACATAAGTACACACAAACTCAATGTAAAGGGGTAGAAAAAGATATTCCATACAAATGAAAACCAAAAGTGAGTAGAGTAGCTATTCTTGTATCAGAGAGAACAGGCTTTAAAGCAACAGAAAAAAAAAAAAAAACCACACACACACACACCAAAGAGGGACATTATATAATGATAAAAAGATTAGTCCAACAGGAAAATATCACAGTCCTAAATATATATGCATGTCACACTGGAGCTCCCAAATTTATAAAACAATTACTACTAGACCTAAGAAATGAGATAGACAGCAACACAATAATATCCGGGGACTTCAATACTTCACTGACAGCACTAGACAGGTCATCAAGACAGAAAGTCAACAAAAACAATGGACTTAAACTATTCCATAGAACAAATGGACTTAACAGATATTTACAGAACATTCTTTCCAACAACTGCAGAATATACATTCTTTTTTCCAGCACATGGAATATTCTCTAAGATAAACTATATGATAGGTCACAAAAGAAGTCTCAATAAATTTAAGAAAACCAAAACTATGGCCGGGCGCAGTGGCTCATGCCTGTAATCCCAGCACTTTGGGAGGCCGAGGCGGGTGGCATCACGAGGTCAGGAGATCAAGACCATCCTGGCTAACACGGTGAAACGCCGTCTCTACCAAAAATACAAAAAATTAGCAGGGCGTGGTGGCAGGCGCTTGTAGTCCCAGCTACTTGGGAGGCTGAGGCGGGAGAATGGCGTAAACCCGGGAGGCAGAGCTTGCAGTGAGCCGAGATCGCGCCACTGCACTCCAGCCTGGGTGAGACAGCGAAACTCCATCTCAAAATTAAAACAAACAAACAAACAAAAACAAAAACAAAAACAAAACAAAACTATATCAAGTATCCTCTCAGACTACATTGGAATAAAACTGGAAATTAACTCCAAAAGAAACCCTAAACTATACAAATACATGGAAATTAAATAATCTGGTCTTGAATGATCTTTGGGTTAACAATGAAGTTAAGATGGAAATTATTTTTTGAGCTGAATAATACTGGCACAACCTATCAAAACCTCTGTGATACAGCAAAAGTAATGCTGAGAGGAAAGTTCATAGCATTAAATGCCCACATCAAAAAAGTCTGAAAAAGTATAAACAATCAATCTAAGGTCACACCTCAGGGAACTGGAGAAAAATGAACAATTCAAACCCAAAACCAGCAGAAGAAAAGCAATAACAAAGATCAGAGTGGAACTATTAAATTTAAACCAAAATAAAAAATACAAAAGATAAATGAAACAAAAACCTGGGTCTTTGAAAAGAAAAACAAAATTGATAGACCATTAGTGAGCTGAACCAAGAAAAGAAAGAAGATCCAAATAAGCTCAATTAGAAATGAAATGGGGCCAGGCGTGGTGGCTCACACCTGTAATCCTAGCACTTTGGGAGGCCAGGTTGGCAGATCATGGAGGTCAGGAGATTGAGACCATTCTGGCTTACACGGTGAAACCCCATCTCTACTAAAGAAACAAAAAGTTAGCCGGGCGTGATGGCACACACCTGTAGCCCCAGCTACTCGGGAGGCTGAGGCAGGAGAATCACTTGAACTCAGGAGGTGGAGGTTTCAGTGAGCCGAGATTGCACCATTGCACTCCAGCCTGGGCTACAGAATGAGACTCCATCTCCAAAAGAAAAAAAAAAAAAGAAAGAAAAAGAAATTGGAGATATTACAACCAATACTACAGAAATACGGAAGATCATTCAAGGCTACTGTGAACACCTTCACACACACACAAACTAGAAAACCTAGAGGAGATGAATTCCTGAGAATATACAGCCCTCCTAGATTAAGCCAGGAAAAAAAAAAAAAAACTGAATAGACCAATAACAAGTAGCAGGATTGAAACAGTAAGAAATTGCCAAACAAAAAGCCCAGGACTAGATGGATTCACAGCTGAATTCTATCAGACATTCAAAGAAGAATTGATACCAATTCTACTGAAATTAATCCAAAAGAAAAAGGGAATCCTCCATAAATCATTCTAGGAAGCCAGAATCATCCTAATCCCCAAAACAGGAAAGGATATAACAAACAAACAGAAACTACAGACCAATATCCCTGAAGAACAGGTACAAAAATCCACAAGATACTAGCTAAATGAATCCAATAGCATATTAAAAAAGATAATATACCATGATCAAGTGGGTTTCGTACCAGGGATGCAGGGATGGTTTAAGATAAGCAAGTCAATAAATGTGATACAGCACATAAACAGAATTTAAAAGAAAAATATGATCATTTCAATAGATGCTGAAAAGTTTGACAAAATTGAGCTTCCCTTTATGATTAAAAACCCCAGCAAACTTGGCACAGAAGGGACATACCTCAAAGGTAATAAAAACCATCTATGAGAAACCCACAGCCAACATTATAGTGAATGGGGAAAAGTTGAAAGTATCCCCCCCCCCCGCCCCGAGAATTGGAACAAGACAAGGATGCCCACTTCTACCATTTCTATTCAACATGGTCCTGGAAGTCCTAGCCAGAGCAATCAAACAAAAGAAATAAAGGGCATCCAAATCAGTAAAGAGGAAATCAAACTGTTGTTTGCTGATGATATGATTGTATACCTAGAAAACCCTAGAGACTCATCTAAAAAGCTCCTAGGTGTGATAACTGAATTCAGTAATTTCAGCATACAAAATTATTGTACACAAATCAGTAGCACTTCTATAGACCAACAATGACCAAGCTCAGAATGAAATCAATAACTCAATTCCTTTTACAACAGCTGCAAAAAAATAGGAACATACCTAAGCAGGTGAAAGGCTTCTACAAGGAAAACTAAAAGACACTGCTGAAAGAAATCATTAATGACACAAATTAACACACATCCCATGCTCATGGATGGGTAGAATCAATATTGCAAAAACGACCAATACTTCCAAAAGCAATCCACAGATTCAATGCAATTCCCGTCAAAGCAGCATCATTCCTCACAGAACTAGAAAAAAAAAATCCTAAAATACATATAGAACCAAAAAAGAGCCCACATAGCCAAAGCAAGATTAAGCAAAAAGAACAAATCTGGAGGCATCACATTACCTGACTTTGAACTGTGCTACAAAGGCTATAGTTATCAAAACAGCATGGTATTGGTATAAAAATAGGCACATAGACCAACAGAACAGAATAGAGAACCCAGAAATAAAGCCAAATACTTACAGTCAACTGACCTTCAACAAAGCAAACAAAAACAAAGTGGAGAAAGGACAACCTTTTCAAGAAATGGTGCTGGAATAATTGGCAAGCCATGTGCAGAAGAATGAAACTGGATCCTCATATCTCACCCTATACAAAAATTAACTCAAGATGGATCAAAGACTTAAATCTAAGACCTGAAACCATAAAAATTCTAGAACATTGGAAAAACCCTCCCTTCTAGACATTGGCAAAGACTTCGTCACCAAGAACCCAACAGCAAATCCAACAATAACAAAGATAAATAGGACCTAATTGAACTAAAAGCTTATGCACAGCAAAATAAGTTATCAGCAGAGTAAACCGACAACTTACAGAATGGGAGAAAATATTCTCAAACTAAGTATCCAACAAAGAATATCCAGAATCTACAAGGAACTCAAATCAGCAAGAGAAAAAAATAATCACATCAAAAAGTGGACAAAGGACATTAGTAGACAATTCTCAAGAGATATACAAATGGCCAAACGTGAAAAATGCTCAAGATCTCTAGTTATCAGGAAAAATGCAAACTAAAAGCAAAATGAGATGCCACCTTACCCCTGCAAGAATGGCCATAATTAAGCAATCAAAAAATCATAGATGTTGGTATGGATGTGTTGAAAAGGGAGTACTTTTACAATGCTAATGGGAATGTAAACTAGTACAAACACTATGGAAAACAGTACAGAGATTCCTTAAAGAACAAAAAGTAGATCTACCGTTTGATCCAGCAATCCCACTACTAGCTATCTACCCAGAGTAAAGGAGTCATTATACGAAAAAGACACTTGCAGACACTATGGAAAACAGTATAGAGATTCCTTAAAGAACAAAAAGTAGATCTACCGTTTGATCCAGCAATCCCACTACTAGCTATCTACCCAGAGTAAAGGAGTCATTATATGAAAAAGACACTTGCAGACACATGTTTACAATAGCATAATTCACAACTGCAAATATATGAAAGCAGCCTAAATGCCCATGAACCAACGAATGGAAAAAGAAAATGTGTGTATACACAGTGGACTACTCCTCAGCCGTATAAAGAAACAAAATAATGGCATTGGCAGCAACCTGGATGGAGCTGGAGACCATTCTAAGTGAAGTAACTCAGGAATGGAAAATCAAGTATCATATGTTCTCACTTGTAAGTGGGATCTAAGCTATGAGGATACAAAGGCACAAGAATGATATAATGAACTTTGGGGACTCGTGGTGAAGGGTAGGATGGGGGTGATGGATAAAAGACTATACTTAAGTACAGTGTACACTGCTTAGGTGATGCATGCGTCAAAATCTCAGAAATTACCACTCAAGAACTTATCCATGTAACAAAAAAAACCCACCTATTCCCCAAAAACTACTGAAATAAAAATTTAAAATATGCTTAAAAATGAATACTGAACCAGCCATTCATTCTTGAAATGGGACTGTGAAATATAAGTTGTGCTAAGCTTAGTAAATGTACAATTAGCACTATAGTTAATTTTCATCTAATAAATTGTATTCAGGTTTTACTTGTTACCCATTATATACTTAAACAATGTCCTTTCTGTCAGAGATGCAACATTGCTGTCTTTGAAGATGGAGGAAGGGACCACAGGCTGAAGAATGAGAGGGTATTTTTAGAAGCTGCCAAAGACAAGGAAACAACTATTCTTTGATCTACCAGAGAACTTAGATACTAGATCCTTTTTTAAAAAAAAAAGTGTAGCACAGTGGATACCTTAAATTTAGCCCAGTAAGGACCCATTTTATATTTCTACCCTACAGAACTGTAGTATAAATTGTGTTGTTTAAGCCATGGTGTTTGTAATAATTTGTTACAGCAGCAATAGGAAACTAATACAGTCAGCAAAGAAATCTATCACTTTTTAACACTCTCCCTCTTCCAAACCCTTTCCCTTCCTAGATGCTTCATAACTTCATTTAAATGCTGGTAACTCGGAGACAGATAAGGGAATGGCAAATGGCAAAGCTCCTGCTTTAATGGATTTCCTCCGTGAAGATGCAAGGACTAGGAAAACATATTTTTAATCTTTTGCTCACTTAAAATTAACTAGAAAAAATATTGAGACAGATGGTCTCCCTCATGCTGCCTTAGCATTTTGGCATGTTCCATTTAATATGTCCCTTATGTTCCCAATTCAGAGCAAAAAATCCCATTACTGTAAGGGCATTGTAGTGTTTTTACACCTTCACTTTTGTACATTTTAACAGAAGAGATGAGAATACATAGTGGATAGTTACAGGTGAAAAATAGAGCTGAAAGTAATGTACTCTGAACAAATACAATGAACACTTCACATTTAGGCCATGAACCATTGCTGAGAAGACAGTATGGAGGAAGGGATAGCAAGGAATGTATTTTAGTCCTCGTGTTTGCTCATACTTATTCCTCCAAAGCTTATACTGCACAATGTAACAAATATGTGAATTCTTCAGCATGGTTAATATTCCTAGAAAATGTCAAATAACCAACTGTCATTATTGCAGTTACCTTTTCCAATGTCTGTCTTCACAATAATCTGATTCAGAATCAAGATTGTCATGATGATATAAATATGTGTCTCCCAAATTTCTTGTGTTGAAATTCTAACCTCAAAATGATGTTATTAGGAGATGTGACCTCTGGAAGGTGATTAGATCCTGAGACTAGAGCCCTCATGAATGGGATTAATGCCCTTATGAAAAGGGCATTAAGAAAACCTCAGAGAGCTCCCTTGTCCCTTTGACCATGTGAACACACAGGGAAAAGACACCATATAGAACCAGAGAGCAGGCCCTTACCAGACACCAAATCTGCAAGCGCCTTGACTAATATGTATCGATTATTCAGAGTCTTTAATAACAAAATGTTTTCTCAAGAGAAAGTCAACAAGTGGGTCCTCAGCCAGTTTGTAATCTTTCTCAATAGAAAACATTTTTTCAAACATCTTCAAATAGTCTTAGATGTTTAATCATGTCATTTAATAAATGTTTAATGATGTCATTTAATAAAATTTCACATTCCTCAGTGGTTTTTATCAAACAGTTCTTTAACGTTTCCATAGAGTCAAATTTATGTATTTTAATTTAGAAAAGTGAATAAAAATTTGACATCTGTTTCAACACTGACATTTCACTTGCAGTTATAAATGTAGTAATTCTTCAACCTTATATTGCTAAATCGAGGTTCTGCTCATTAAAAGTTTCACAAAAATATACAAGCTAAAGCAACCGTTTTGTGTTTTAGAAAGATTCATCTAATGGAGTTATTTGCCAAAATGGTAGGGGTATTTCTTGCCCTAATATGAACTATTTATAACTTTGACTTAGTATAGCTAATGAGCTGAGTATGAAAAATAAATTCTCGAACTCACTGCCCACATCATGAGAAATAGCTGTCAAATATCAAATTAGAGTCAATGTCTTAAAATGAAAAATTATATGCCATAATTTCACAAAGTTTTGAAAGATACTCATAGGTTATTTGATGGGAGAAACACTAGTGAGGGCAAAGAGGGAGGATTCGCAAGAGGTAGGGAAAGCCTCAGACCATCATCTGTGTCTGATCCCTCTGAAGGAGGTTTGGGTATCAAGAGTCTCAGATTGCAGCACAGTGCTAGAAAAGTTCTCAACAGGCTAATGGGGAGTCTATGAGCTAAAGCTTCCCATCAGAGGAATCCTGACTATTCTACGAATGGTCCTCTATTGAGTATCCTGGCCGTGCTTAGTCATTGAGAGAAGCCCATGGGAAGCATGGCCTT
Organism: Pan troglodytes; assembly: GCF_028858775.2. NCBI lineage: Eukaryota > Metazoa > Chordata > Mammalia > Primates > Hominidae > Pan > Pan troglodytes. Next base: position 145,077,547 of record NC_072421.2, read on the forward strand.
GTCATGAATTTAGTGACAGATTTCTGACCACAGCAGTTGAAGCTGTCAGTCAATTCTCTCTGCAGCAGGAGATCTTAGGAGCACATTTTCATGCCTGACAAAGTGGTGGCATATAAGGACAGAGGCATAATAGGGCCAGATCACATAGGTTCATGTAGGCCATTTGAAGGACTTTGGCTTTTATTCTCACTGAGATGGGACCATTGAAAAGTTGCATATAGGGGAGTTATGTGATTTAAATTACATACAAACGGGAATATTCTAATTCTTGTGTTGTGAATGGATAAAGGAGATGAAGGGGAAAAGCTGGGAGATGAGTCAAAAGCTATTTTATTAATTCAAGTAAGAGATGGCAATGGCTTGGTGTCTTAGTCTGTTTAATGCTGTTGTAACAGAATACCACAGACTAGGTAATTTATAAAGGAAAGAAATTTGGCTTACAGTTCTGGAGGCTAGGAAGTCCAAGATTGAGGGGCTGACATCTGATGAGGGTCTACTTGCCACATCCTCACATGGTAAAAGGCATCTCATGGGCAAGAGAGTGAAGGGGAGCAAAAGGGGACCAAACTTACTTTTATAACAAACCCACTCTGACAATAACCAACACACTCCTGAGATAATGACATTAACCCATTCATTAAGGCAAAACTTTCATGACTTAACTCTTAAATGTCCCACCTCTCAATATTTTTTTTGCATTGGGGATTAGGTTTCCAACACAAACATTGGGAGACACATTCAAACCATGTCACTTGGACTACAACTTTAGCAAAAGAGGTGATAAGAAGTGGGTGGTGTTTAGATAGATAAAGTAGAGTCAACAGAATTTGCAAATAGATTGAATGTGAAGTGTGAGCAAGAGGAGTCAAAAATCATTCAAAGGGTTTTGGCCTGAGCAATTGGAAAAAATGGAGCTTACATTAACAGACATGCAAAGACTTTGGGGATAGCAGGTTTCAGAGGGATTATTAGGTTTTCTGTTTGGACAGGTTCTGTTTGGAGGTGTCCAAATAAAGATGCCAAACTGGATGTATGAATCAGAGGACAGGTCCAGGTTAGAGATAGAAATTTGGAAGTTCTGACTATGTAGATGTTAATTAATGTTGTGAAACTAGATAGAATCACCGAGGCAATTTAGATAGATAAGAGGACCAAGAACTGAACCTGGAGCACCCAGCATTAAGAGGCCAGGAAGATAAAAGATCAGCAAAGGATGCTGAGAAGAAGCAATCAGTGAAGCAAGAAAACATGTGGTGAAGAAGCCAAGACAAAAAAAAAAAACGTTTCGAATGTGCCCAATCATGTCAGACACTGCCGCTATATCAAACAACAAGAGGCCTGAAAATTTTACCTTAAATTTATAACACCGATGATGCTGATAAGAGAAATTTCAATGAAGGCAAAAGTTTAAGTGTACTAAATTCAAAAGAAAATGTGAGGAGAGAAATTGGAGAGAGCATAGAAAACTTTTTCAAAAAGTTTCTTTAAATGGGAGCAAAGGAACATACTGGTAGCTGAAGGGTGACGTGGAGTCTGAGAAACAGAGTCTTTTTCCATCTACTTTGAGGTAGCTTTCTTTGAATAATGCTTTATACCAGGGGACAGGAAACTTTTCCTGTAACAGAACATGCATAGAAAATAGCTGACTAGAGATGTCAGACACCAGTTCTCAGAAATAAGAGCCAGATTTGCAGATGAATAATCATAACTCAAATGGAATCAAGTGGAGAGTGCTTGAGTCTAGTGGAAAACTCTTGGGAAGTAGTTAGGGCACAGAAAAAGAAGGAAACAAGGGCTGGCAGAACTTAGAGAGGGACATGGTATTACCTCACAAAAGGGTAGATAGGCATGTTTTTGCCTCCCCCTGCACCTGCAGAAGACTGCTGTTACCTGAACTGTGAGACAGCTTCTCTGATCTTGTGAACCCAAATGCTCGTATGTGCATTTGGGGACTTCTTGAGGCTAATACACCAAACTACCAGCTTGTGCTAGGTTACTTGCCCTTACCTCAATCCCAAGTGGCAGTAGCGGGTGCCCTACTAGAAGTGTACCCACTAGGGGACTGTGTCCTGCCCAGGGAATTTTGCCCTTGTGTCTCCACGTCATTGGAGCCCCTGCAGATATCTCTTGGCACCTGCTCAGATTGCAGCAGTCACAGGGCTGGCTGGACCCAGTGGACCTTCAGGGTTCCTAGTGGACTAGCCCTCAAAGAGTGCTGCTCCTAGGGGATGAGAGAATACAGCACCCCAGAAGAGCTGCACTTAGTCCTTTGTCCCTTGGGACAAAAGAAAACAGAGTACACCATTTCCTGTATACAAGAGCTCCCCACACGTGGGCTGAGAGTGACTACATTGCCTCCAGTGTAGATAATGGCAGTGTGTTTGGCTTTGCAAGGGAATAGTGTGACTCTACGCCAGGGGCCAGGTGGCCTTGGTGCTTGCGCATGACTGGAGAGTGGGATTTCTCCTCCATGCCTACCCACTGCTGTGGGCACAGCCATAGCAGTACCCATGGGAGTTTGGCACAGGCACACTGAAGGATGGCCATTCTAGGGATGTTATGGGCAGCTGCTTCCCCAATGGCAGTGGGCCAATGAGGCCTAGGTTTACACAAAAGGCGGGCTCCTCCCACTCTCTGCACAGAGCAGCATTGTACCTGAGGTAGAGAGTAGAAGAGCTATGTGTTTTGGACTGAGGGAGGAGATTCTGTGCAGAAGACATTTCAGAAGTAAGCCATGGGACAGGTGTTTTTCATGGCACTCAGCTACATTGCAGCCTGGAGATAGACAGCAGTGTTTCTATCTATAGAAAGACAGCAGTGTTCTATCTTTCCAGGATAGAAAGATCACATTACTCCCTGCTCAGGCCATGGAGCTGGGGCAACCCCTTCCCCCGCCCCCCCCCCCCCCACACACAGATACCTTGGGGCATTTCATCAGGAGCTGCCCCTAACCAACTCCTCCCAGTCAGGACTGGTACTTATCCCTGCCACTGAAGTATCCAAAGGTGGGATTGGTAGTTCAGTTCCAGCCAGCTTTGTCCCATCACCGGCTGATCAGGGAGCTCAGGCCACTGTGCATTCCACAGACTACCCCATTGCCTGAGGCATCAGAGAGCTTCTCCTAGTAAACAAAGATCAAATATATACCTATCTGTATCAGCCCTAGCCAACTCTTACTAACAAGCATCACCTAATGACTTGGAGGTTGAACTGCACAACCCAATACAAAATCTGCTGACGAAAGTGCACAGCACTGGGGAACAAGAAAAGATTCCTGAGAACTCTGCCATCCCAGCCCCATAGGGGACAGTGAGCCTGCTAATATGCCCCGTACATTGCTACTACAAACAACAGTAGAAAAAGTCACTACATAAAGGCTATCTATAACCAAGGAACTCACACAGTGTCTTTGCCACTTAAAGCACCCAGAAGCAAAGCCAAACAAACCCACACAACATACATTATAGTCACATCCTCAAGTCGGAAAAATCCTATCTAAATATGAAAGTAAATTCAAAAGTAAAAAGATACAGTTTATCCAAGTAAGAAACCAGAGAAACAACTCTGAAGTATGAAAAAACAGTATTAAAATATCCCCAAAGGATCACATTAACTCTCTAGCAATGGATACAAACCAAAATGAAATCTTTGAAATACCAGAAAGAATTTAAAATGCTGACTTTAAAGAAGCTCAATGAAATCAAAGTTGAAAACCAACACAAATTAGAAAAAGAATTCAGGATATGAATGAAAAAGATACTAAAGAGATATCAAAAAAACTTCTGGAAATGAAAAATTCAGTAAAGTAATGACAAAATACAGTTGAAAGCTTTAATGATGTACTAAATCAAGCAGAAGGAAGGATCTCAGAGCTTGAACACATCTTTCAAATGAATCCAATCAGTCTAAAATGTAAGATTTTTTTAAATGTACAAAGGTTTCTAGAGGTATGGGATTACATAAAATGTCTGAAAATATGAGTCATAGGTATTCCAGAGGTAGAAGTAGTAGTAAAATGTTTGGAAAATCTACTTAAGGAAATAATTAAGGAAAACTTTTCTAGTCTTGCTGGAGATTTAGACATCTAGATACAAGAGGCTTAAAACTTCAACAGGATATATTGCACGACAAACTTCACCAAAACATACACAGTCTTTGAGTATCTAAAGTCAACGTGAAGGAAAAAAATCCTAAAATTAGCAAGAGAAAAGCATCAAATCAACTATAGGAGGAATCCCAGCAGACTAACAGTGGACTGCTCATCAGAAACCTTGCAAGAGATTTGGGTTCTATTTTTAGACTTCTTGAAGGAAAAAAAAAAAACTGCCAAGAACAAATTTTGTATCCCGCTAAACTAAGCTTCATAAATGAAGGAGAAATAAAGTCTTTCCCAGATAAGCAAATGCTAAGGGAATTTTTCACTAGACTGCCCCTACAAGAGATGATCAAGAAAGTTCTAAGCATAAACACCATGCAATATTTATGAAATTATGAACATCCTTTTTAAAAGAATTAGAAAAAAACAATTTTGATGTTTATGTGCTACCAAAAAACTTGAAAGCCAAAGCAAAGCTGGAGGCATCACATTACCTGATTTCAAATTATACTATAAGGATATAGTAACCAAAAAAGCATAGTACTGGTATAAAAATAGACACATAGATAAATGGAACAGAGTAGAGAACCCAGAAATAAAGCCACCTATCCACAATGAACTGATCTTTGAAAAAGTGGACATCCTATTTGAAAAATGATGCTGAAAACATTGAGTAGCCATATGCAAAGAATGAAACTAGATCCATATTTCTCATCATATGTATAAATGAACTCAAGATAGATTAAAGAATTAAATATAAGACGTAAAATTATAAAAACCCTAAAATAAAACCTAGGAAAAATATTCTGGACATTGGCCTAGGCAAAGAATTTATGAGTAAGTCTTCAAGATCACAAACAACAAGAAAAAAATTAGACAAATGGGAATGAAACTAAAATGCTTCTGCACAGCAAAAGAAACTATCAACAGCATCACCAAAGAACATACAGAATGGGAAAAAGTATTTGCCAACTATTAATATGTATCTGACAAAGGACTAATATTCAGAACCTAGAAGGAATTCTAACAACTCAACAAGAAAATGACAACCTCATCAGGAAGTGGGCAAAAGACATAAACAGACATTTTTCAAAAGAAGATACACAATTGGCCAAACAAAAAATGCTCATCATTAATCAGAAATGCAAATTAAAACCACAATGAGAAACTATCTTACATAAGTCAGAATGGCTATTAAAAAGTCAAAAATCAACAGGTGTTGACAAGGATAAAGAGAAAAGGGAATGCTTATACAGTGTTGGTGGGAATGTAAATTAGTACAACCTCTATGGAAAATAGTATGGAGATTTCTCAGAGAACTAAAAATAGCACCACCATTCAATACAGCAATCCCACTACTGAGTATCTACCAGAAGGAAAAAAATAATTATATAAAAAAAAGATGCCTGCACTCATATGCCCATCGCTGTACTGTTCACAACAGCAAAGTCATGTAATCAACTTAAATGGCCATTAACAGAGGACTGAATAAAGAATGTGATATATATATATACACACCTTAGAATAATAGTCATAAAACAGAATGAAGTCATTTTTTGCAGCAACATGGATGGAAGCAGAGGTCATTATCTTAAGTGAAATAACTCAAACAAAGTCAGATGCTGCATGTTCTCACCTATAACTGGGAGTTAAATAATGTATACACATGGATATAAAGAGTTGAATAGACATTGGAGAGTCTAAGAGGTGGGAGGGTGGAAGGGGGTAAGGGATGAGAAGTTACCTTTTGAGTATCATGTATACTATTTGGGTTATGTTACATGAAAAGCCCAGACTTCACCACTATGCAATATATCCATGTAACGAAACTGCACTTGTATACCCTGTATCTATAAAAATAAAAAAGGAAAACTTTTTCTGTAAAGAGCCAGATAAACTTTCGAGCCATATAGTCTCTGCCACAACTACTCAGCTCTGCCATTTCAGTGCAATAGCAGCCCAAGACAATATAGGTACAAAGAAGCATGGCTCTGTGCCAATAAAATTTTATTTACGAAAATAGGTGTGGGCCAGATTTGGTCATTGGATATAGTTTGGCAACACTTGCTTCACACAATCTAGTTCCAGTAACTATTTATAATAGCAATTTAGAAACATGTATTAAGTGCCTACAACATGGCAGGCACATTTCTAATCCTCATGAATATAGTGGTGAATGAGAAAGGCATTGGCTCTTTGGTAATCTTCTAAGGTAATCTTATGGTAAATCTTCTAAGATTTACCTTTCTAGGTCTAGGACTAAGCCTCCTCCTTACTCCTTCTGCACCCAGCCCCCAAACTACATCCCAATTTAATCATGTAGCTTCATCCTGAGGCTGCTTTTACTTTTTCCAGGATTAGACTCACAGCGCCTTTCCTCGCTCATGTTTTATTTTCCCAAAAGGAGCAATTCTGTATTTTCACAAAGCAACAACTTTTACATGACAATATTGCAATATCCTATGCATCAAAAAATTATAAGAATGTGGCATTTCTCTGCCTCTTCCAGGCCCAAAGATTCACTCTTACATCATATGAATGCAGACATCTGTCATAGCACAAATGTGACAGCCCAGCTTTTTTTTGTCTCTTCTGGCTGACCTGCCAGAGCATCTTGTTTATCTCTGTGGCAGCAGGTGCAGCCATGTCTATGGAACCCAGGTTCTTTTTGTGCTTCTGGAACAGTCTTTCTGAACATGGTCTCTGGGAGGTCATTCTACTCCATGAAGACAGGGAGTAGAAAGGGGAGGATCTCTCCAGTATCCATTGAAACTAGAAATTGCAAGTTCAGTACTGGCTATAGCTGACCATTTCCTTGAGGGTATTCTCACCTCCCTTCCCCCTAATCTGTAATCCCCATGAGTCCCCAGTAAAGTCTTCTACATCAAATAAAGCTGGATGAAAAATCTATTTGAAGACAGCTGTGTTACGTATAAGGTCAAGGTCAGAATTCATAATATGGCTATAAGCTACAAGTGTTAGAAAAATTATTCTAATTTTTAAAAAGGAAGAAGGAGGAGGAAAAGAGGAGGGGGCTTTCATATAATGGCGAGAACTTTAAACTTGAATTTGACCATGGGCAAGTCCCCTTAACAACTGATTTCTGCATTTCTTCAGTTGTCAAAATGGGAATAGTACTACCTCCATTAAATAAGGTAACTTGAAAATTATGATACCCTTATAAAGACATTTAGTAGATGTGTTCTGTATCTGAAAAGCAATCAAGGACAGTCTGGTGTGTTGGTTAGATTCTATTACAGCTGTCTGTTAAATGAAGAAGTTACTACTATAGCTGTTGGTTCCAGAACTGCGCCAGCATTGCTTCAATTCTCACCAAAGTGGATGCTTCATGTGCTGCCTCCCTCCTTTTTACCTAAGTTCCAAGTTCAAGTCTCATTTGAGTACATCTAATTGGCAGAATATAAATCATATCCAGAACCTCAGCTGTAAGAGAGGTTCTAGCCTCTGCAATACAGGAAAAGTTATTGAAAGAGGCTAGAATGGGTGGTAAATAACCCAGTTCATAGGTTCCTATGTACTCTACATATAAGTTGAAATTTGGTCCCCATGAAATTCACCCTCTGGTGTCATTCCTTTGTATATGTTGCATTACATGGCTAAAGGACTTTGACCATGAACTCAAGATAGGGAGAGTTCCCTGAATTATCCAGGTGGGCCAAATGTAATATCATAAGCCCTTAAAAGCAGAACATGAGGTAGGAAGATGCAGCAGAAAAGGAATGTAGAAAGAGATTTAAAGGCCTGGTGTGGTGGCTCACACCTGTAATCGCAGCACTTTGGGAGGCCAAGGTGGGGGGATTATGAGGTCAAGAGATCGAGACCACCTGGCCAACATGGTGAAACCCCATCACTACTAAAAATATAAAAATTAGCTGGGTGTGGTAGAACGCGCCTGTAGTCCCAGCTTCTTGGGAGACTGAGGCAGGAGAATCGCTTGAACCCGGGAGGCAGAGGTTGTAGTGAGCTGAGACTGCGCCACTGCACTCCAGCCTGGCAACAGAGTGAGACTCTGTCTTTAAAAAAAGCCTGAGAAGCACTCAGCCCATTGTTGCTCTCTGGAATATGGAGGGAGTCACATGGAAATCATAAGCAAGAGCTGAATTCTTCAAACAACCTGAAGAAGCTTAGAAGTTGATTCTCCTCACATGAGAGGCTAAAGATGGTCAAAGTGGTTCCAGGCCAGTCACCACCTTAATTTTGCATAAGGGTTCAGTAAAGATGGTGGGAGAAGCTGCAAAATAAACACAAACCATCTTAGAAAGCCGGAAGGTTTTTGCAGTAACCTCAGGATAGAGTTATAGCTGAAGGCAGCCTAATCCTCTGAGCTATGGCAAGGGTAATTAACATAGGAATGTAGAGGAGTCTATCTAAATAGCTTGTTTACTCACGTGGTCCTATGACTAACCTTTGACCGCCTGCAGGTCCATTATTGCTCTCTACTCAGGGGGTCTGCAATGGTAATTACCTTCTAGTGGTGTTTACTTGAGACTTTTGTCATTTAATGTGTGCTGAATAAATAAATGCCAGCAGGGCCAGCAAGTCAAGGCCAGCAGCTGCAACTCTTTACACACTCTCCTTGGAGTCTGTAAGTGGCCCAGATGCTCAGCTAGACTAACAGGCATAATATCTATGTCAGTGTATGTTATTCATCTGTCATCGGGTCAGGGTCTGTGGGATAGACCCCCGCAATTTTGCCCTTGTGATACCCTGAGCAGAATACTTAGTTGAGATACAGCCAACATAATACTGAATGGGGAAAAGTTGAAAACATTCTGAGAACTGGAACAAGACAAGTATGCCCACTCTCAGGACTCTTCTTCAACATAGTACTGCAAGTCCTAGCCAGAGCAATCAGACAAGAGAAAGAAATAGAGGGCATCCAGATTGGTAAAGAGGAAGTCAAACTGTCACTTTTTGCTGATGATATGATAGTTTACCTTAAAAATTCTAAGGACTCCTCCAGAAAGCTCCTAAAACTGATAAAAGAATTCAGCAAAGTTTCTGGATACAAGATTAATATACCAAGCAGAGAATCAAATCAAGAACTCAACCCCTTTTACAATAGCTGCAAAAAATAAATACTTAGCAATATACCTAACCAAGGAGGTGAAAGATCTCTACAAGGAAAACTACAAAACACTTCTGAAAGAAATTACAGATGACACAAACAAATGGAAACACATCCCATGCTCGTGGATGGGTAGCATCAATATGGTGAGAATGACCATATTGCCAAAAGCAATCTACAAATTCAATGCAATCCCCATCAAAATACCACTTTCATTCTTCACAGAATTAGGAAAAACAATTCTAAAATTCACATGGAACCAAAAAAGAGCCCACATAACCAAAGCAAGATAAGCAAAAAGAACAAATTGAGACATCACACTACCTGATTTCAAACTGTATTTTAAGGCCATAGTCACCAAAACAGCATGAAACTGGTATAAAAATAGGGACATAGACAAATGGAACAGAATAGACAACCAAGAAATAAGCCCAAATACTTACAACCAACTGATCTTTGACAAAGTAAACGAAGTGGGGAAAGGACAAATGGTGCTGGGATAATTGGGTATCCACATGTAGGAGAATAAAACTGGATCCTCATCTCTCACCCTATACAAAAATCAACTCAAGATGGATTAAGGACTTAAATTTAAGACCTGAAACTAAAAATTCTAGAAGATAACATCGGAAAAACTTGTCTAGACATTGGCTTAGGCAAGGATTTCATGACCAAGAATGCAAATGCAATAAAAACAAAGATAAATAGCTAGGACTTAAACTAAAGAGCTTTTGCACAGCAAAAGGAAAAGTCAGCAGAGTAAACAGACAACCCAGAGAATGGGAGAAAATCTTCACAATCTATAAATCTGACAAAGGACTAATACCAAGTACCTACAAGGAACTCAAATTAGAAAAAAAAAAAATCCCATCAAAAAGTGGGCTAATCGACAATTCTCAAAAGATATACAAATGACCAACATGAAAAAATGCTCATCACTAATGATCAGGGAAATGCAAGTCAAAATCACAATGTGATACCACCTTACTCCTACAAGAATGACCGTAATCAAAAAATCAAAAAACTGATGTTGACATGGATGCAGTGATCAGGGATCACATCTACACTGCTGATGGGAATGTAAACTAGTACAGCCACTATGGAAAACAGTGTGGAGATTCCTTAACTCAAAGTAGAACTACCATTTGATCCAGCAATACCACTACTATCTACCCAGAGGAAAAGAAGTCATTATATGAAAAAGATACTTGCACATGCATATTTATAGTGGCACAATTCGCAATTGCAAAATCCGGGAACCAACCCAGATGCCCATCAATCAATGAGTAGATAAAGTGTGTGATACACACGCACACACATACACACACACACACACACACACTTGATGGAATACTACACAGCCATAAAAAGGGATGAATTAACAGCATTTGCAGCGACCTGGATGAGATTGGCGTCTATTATTCTAGGTAACTCAGTAATGGGAAACCAAATATCGTATGTTCTCACTGTTATGTGGGAGCTAAGCTATGAGGCTGCAAAAGCATACGAATGATACAATGGACTTTGGAGACTCGGGGGTAAGTGAGGGAGGGAGTGAGGAATAAAAGACTACAAATAGGTTGCAGTGTATACTGCTCGGGTGATGGGTGCACCAAAATCTCACAAATCACCACTAAAGAACTTACTCATGTAACCAAACACCACCTGAACCTCAACTTATGGAGAAATAAAAAATATAACAAAAGATACTTTAACACTGAAGTCCTGAGAAGTTCAGTGCCTTTCTTAAAGTCATACAACTTGTCCACAGTAGCACTGCGATGGCTAGAATCCAAGTCTAGTTTACTTTGACACTACAGTCCTAAATAAATAATTGAAAATTATTTTATTCCCTCCTTTCCTCTCCCTCCTCCCTCTGTCATACTTTACATTTGACAGTTAATATACCTCAAAGGCTTCTTCCTTAACAGCCCCGTGTATATATAATAAAGGCTTTGCTAATGCTGCTCTGCATCAGACAAACATATGCATTCCTATAGTTCAAAATGAGAAGCTTCCTCTCGTTTGACACCTTTTGCTAATGATTTGTAGAAAAATATCCTGTAAACCACAGAGCTGGGAAAATTCCCTAATCCAATTGTCAACAGGGATCATATCACAAATTATCTTTGTTAAATCATTTTCCTAACTTTCTGGTATAATTAGCTCTGGGTCTTCCATCAGGGATTTAGCTTTCTAGTTGTGGCAATTCTAAGTACATCAAAATGCATCCTCCCCTGGGGTTTACTGCTTTACCTGAGTTGCTTTTGCATCTGTTATATAGAAATAAAGCCACCTATTTCCTACACACATTAGGTAAAAAAGAAGTGTTATTTTTAGAACAGAAGCAACAGATATAATTCAGTTCAAATTTCTTTGCTTTTGAGTAAGCATTGTAATCTCTGGATACAAAAGGGAATCACATCTTCCCAAGCATTGCTATGTGTGGTTGTAGACAGTTGCTTTGGGGAACTGGAGAAAGAGAAAAGGTACACAAGAGAAGCACTAGGAAACCAGAAAGTGGGACACAGGCAAAACCCTTACTGATGACTTCGACTCGGAAGCAGGCTTCAGAATACACTGGAAACCAGTATGTGTTTTTAGTGATATAAGGCGATAGAAAACATCCACACTGAGGCCATAGTGGCCACATGCCTGCCAGTGAGTAAAGCCAGAACAAATCCCATCCTAGTACACAGACATAGTCTTAGGAAAATTTTTAAAATCACACCAGGTACCCTTTGAGAGTGAAAATAGGAAGGACTTTTATTCCATGCTGGCTGGGGACTAGGCCTGACCTCAGAGGGACTATCAGAGGCAACAGCACCATCCAATCATGTTTCTTGGGGTTTTCATCAAAAAAGATTGCGGTGTCACTTCTTCAGTGGCTGAGAAGTCCCCTCCGCAGCCTGGGCAATAGGAGCTTCCCTTTTTCCTCAGGGTTCTCAGGCCCTATTCATCCCTCTAGCCAAAACGATATTCTAAAGCTCATTAATAATGTACTTGTGTATGGTGCCTTACATCTGACAAGTTTTCACATACACCTTTGTTCCACGTGATCCACAAAAATCATCTTCAAAATATTCAAAATGACTTCTTACCCTCTCCACCCCTGCTCCTTGGTTCAGATCACCGTCGTCATCTCCCCCACTGGATGACTTCAATAGCCTCCTTGTAGGTTTCCCTACCTCTACTCTTGCCCTCCTGCTGTCCATTGTCAAAACAGCACTCCCAGTGATCCCCCTTAAAACTTAAGTTATATTGTGTCACACTCTTGCTCAAAACCCTCCAATGGCTTCCTATCTCACTATGACCCATGAAACCCTACTTGATCTGTACCCCCATTACACTTTGACCTCATCTTCTATTCCTCTCCCTCTCATGTCCTTTTTTCCACAAACATTGGCTTCCTTGCCAATCCTTGATTGTGCGATGTACTTTCCTGCTTTTAAGCCTTTTTTCTAGCTGTTTGTGGCAACAGTTATGAACTCTTTTCTCGCATCAGATGTTTTAAACCTCCTTAAGCTTACTGATTCACTAGAAGAAATCACAACTTAATAGCAGTTTATACTCCTGGCTAAGATTATAGCAAAAGATACAGAGTAAAAGCAGCAGGAAAAAGATGCATTGAAGGAGTCCAGAAAAGTCCAGCACAGGCTTCTGATGTCCTTCCTTATCCAAGGCCACACAAGACAGGCTTCTTAGCTGGCAGAAAACTACAGGGACAAATGTGGAATGACTCTGCCAAAGGAAACCCATTTAAGCCTCAGGGCCTGAGGCTCTCAGAGGGTTGGTCACATAGGGACATCTTGCCAGCAATCAGCCATGGCAACTGAAATTCCGGAGCTCAATGAAACGAGGTACACACGATCAATCTGGACGCTTGAGCAAAACAATCATGCAAGCTGCTCTGGTATGGTTCATTTCTTCAGGTATATACAACAAAATAATTCAATGATATCAAGAACATTCTGAGGATTACATTTCCGGGGATTCTTCAAAAAATAGAGGACACTGGAGACATCCAAGGAGTGAACAACCAGACCTATTGTGTTCATTCTTTCTTCATGCTCCCTAATCTTGACGTACTTCCCTGTAATGGAATATATTTACCAGCCTCTGATAAGCTTAAATACTTACAATCACAAATTAAATACTTATAATTAAATCCAAAGAGAGGAAGCCTCTAAAAATATTGTGGGAATGGCTATTAGCCATGTAATATAAGCAAAAAAGTAAGTACTTGTGTTTGTCAGAGCCTGGAAAATTAGAGTTGTTGCTGCAGCAGAAGCTGACTAATATATCATTCTTTCTTTCTTAAATGCTCTTCCCCAGGTATCCCTTGGCTTATTCTCTCACCTCCAAGTCTTTACTCAAATCTCATATTCCCCAAAGGCCTACACCAGTCACCCTTGGCAATATTATAAGTGACATCCAAAACCCTACCTGCAAATTTGATTCTTCTTAACCACTTCTATGTCTTCATTAGCATTACATCAGCACTCATCACCTCCTAATGTATAATTGATTCATTCATTATGTTTTCTCCCCCCACCACTTGTTCCCTGCCACCCCCACCCCCACCCTTGCTAGAATAAAAAGAAGGCAAGGACATTTGTCTGCTTTGTTCAATAATGTATTCAAAGAACCTAGGATAGTGCCTAGGACATAGGGAGTACTCAATAAATATTCAGTATTTATTGAATGACAGAGTACGCTAGGGATTATTATCCCCATTCTTTCAGATAAGGAAATTGAGACATGGAGAGGTTAAGTAACTCGAGCAAGTTATTTTTTAAGTGCACAGAGTTGAATCTAAAACAAGTCTGTAGAATTACAAGCTGTGACCACATCAGGGCCAAATTCAAATATAATTAGATATCTTAACATTTAAGGAAATTGTATGCTGTATAAATATGGATGACTACAAAAGTCCAGTAAGTTCAAAGATTTTTAAAATTAAATGGAAAAGATGTACATATACTAATCAAAGATCTTTAGAGTTTAAAGGAAAATACATATAATGATAACAACAGTTAACATCTATATAGCATCAACTATGAGCCAGGGTCTATTTCAAAGGGTTTTACTTACATTAATGCATTTAATTCGCATTAAAAAAAACTTATGATGTAGTTTCTGGTATTATCTACATTTTACAGATTAGAAAACTGAGGTACAGAGAGTTTAAGCTCCTTTTCCAAGGTCACACAACTAATAAGTGGTATAGCCAAGATTTGAACCGAGGCAATCTGGGTCCATAGTCCATGCTTGGGCACTAAGCACTACAGCACATCTTAAACACAGAATTGTAAGTGGTCAACTTGGGAGGACTTTGGTGAACCTGAGAAGCAGCATTAGGTAATTTGAGTTAGGAAACTCATTCCCTTTTAAGCGGAGTCACCTGAGATACAGTGACTGTACAAAAAGGGCTCAGAATGAGACCTCAAGCTCCAGGCCTCAAACCTGGTCAGCATCTCCTGTTGAAAGTAACCACAGGAATTTGGAACAATGACTATTTTCTTTAGTGAGTAGAGATTTAAGTGTGGGAAGATTTAGAATTCAGAACACCATGGAATGCTATGCAGCCATAAAAAAAGAATGAAATTATGTCCTTTGCAGCAACATGGATGCAGCTGGAGGTCATTATCCTAAGCAAATTAACTGAGGAATAGAAAACTAAATACTGCATGCTCTCACTTATAAGTGGCAACTAAACACTGGGTACTAATGGACATAAAGATGGCTACAATAGAAATTGGGGACTACTAGATAGAGGAGGGAGGTGGTCAAAGGTTTAAAAGCTATTAAAGTACTATGCTCCCTACCTGGGTAACAGGATGCAACATATCCTAAAATTCAGCATCATGCAGTGTAGCCATGCAACAAACTGGCACATGTACACTGATTCTAATACAAGTTGAAATTATTAAAAATAAAATATAGATTTCAGAGACTTGATCTATAATTATAGATTTGTACATGTTTGGCATCTATATATATATATATATATGCAATTTTAAGAGAATTTGGACTTTTACAGTGACACCCTTGTAACTCCAATTTAAAATGAAGAACTAAGTAATTGACTATTAAGTGGAGTTTTACTGCATTCTTTAACACTTAGAATGTCTACGAGAACTTGGTTCACCATGTATATAAATTCAATGTATCGTAATAATTATTTAATACTCTGGAGGCTTTGTCTTTTCAGATAGAAGACCCAAGAAAGAAAAATAAGTACCATATTTTAAATATATAAATGCAGTTTAAGATATTTGAAGGTGTTTAAGTTGGTAAATGGGACCATACATTGTTTAAAAGTCATCGAAGGATTGTTAAAATCTATTAGATTTTTAAATAGAATAATATCTGTATGCAGAACGCAAAAGCAAAGGGAAAACTAGGTTTGAGGATTTATAACTTTAATAAATTGAATATAAATACTTAAAACCTAAAGAAAATTTCTGAACAATCTGTTTTGAGAAAACCAAAAATTCACTTCTAAAACACCTAGGCTCTCTGACTTGGGTCCAATGTCCGTCTCAAGCCATTAAAATTGACTGATTTTTGCCCCCATCAGGAGCACTCTTAACTAGTGTGTTCTGCAGTATAAGGACAGAGCGAGCAGATTTAACTTATAGAGCAAGGTGACATTTCAAGAAAAACCTCTAAGGAGTTTTGAGATTTTCTCCCTTGAAATCTAGGAATCCTCAAAGATTACACATACACATACACATACATATACATATACATGTATCTCCCTGCTTCCTTTTCTCAGCCCACAGTCTATCTGCCAATAAATTGCCCTCATTTTGTAGCTAAATGAAAGATTTGCAAATGATCAGATGCAGTTTGTTTTTGTTGTGCCTTTTTCCTCTGGGGATAAAGTTATTCAAATAGTGTTCCCTAACTCTGGTAATACATATCTTCAACAACCAACACTTTGGACCTCAGTATTGATTTGCTTGAATCTCTGAATTGTTTTTTTTTTTTTTTTAACATTGCAACCCCAAGGGGGTGGTTTGTGGTGGAAAAATCTACTTCCATTAAAACTCTAGATGTCAATTCACTAAAAATTCTCTTTTAGATCGACATACAATTGAAGGAAAAGGTTTTGTCAGTCCTTTTTCATTTGAATCATAAATCCGAAAAATAACCTTCTGAAAGCCATGAAGATTGCTCCCTAACAATATGGCATCCTTCAACCACAAATTTTATAAAGCACAATATCCCTAGGTATCTAATATACAATGACTGTGGACCCTTATTTAAATTCAGAAATTTGCAGCTATATTGCACATTGTAATATAAATTTCATTGTGAATCTGTAAGAGCAAAGTATTTGGTATTTAATAGAATTTGTAATTCAGTTTGAAGCCAAAAGTATATATTTGGTTTGAGCTGAAATTCAGCAACCAAAGAAAACTAAAATATATAGCATGGGAAGACTTGGACCTTTAACTTCTCTTAGGCAATTTGCCTCACCTTTGAGTTTCCGAATCTTTATCAAGCAACTTTATTAATTAAATCATAGCTTCCCCCTCTCTGTAAAATGCTGTGTAGCAATGATGTAGTTGCTTATATAAAACTGAAGCAGAATAACTGGCCAAATGCATGATATGATGTATACATCGTTAATTTTTCCAATAATTTTGAATCTTTCAGAAACTTACTGGCCTTAATCTAACCTCCTGCAGTGATTCTGTTATAAGGAACATTAAGCCCATTATGATGGATGAAATCTTCCATTGACTAATCTGGTATTAGATCACAAAATGACGTGATGAAAAATAGATTACATGCTAGATTCCACTATCATTCTTTTGGACAATGAAAATGACTTCTCAGTTTTCAATTAACTATTTTTACCTCAACAGTCTTTAATTTTTTTTAGCTATCTTTCCTAATTGCTCTATATATGAGAGAGGCATCAATAATGTTCAGACATGATATAGCCCATAGTCTTCTGGGGCTCAGAAAAGATTTGATAGCACACAAAACTAATTACAAAATGTTTATAAAGGGGTCTCAGTCTTCACTAAAGGCACAACCATTATTCCCCCAGTTACTTTCTAATTGCACTCTATTATTGTTGACAAATTCAGAAGCCTAAAGACTCAATTATGAAGACTGCTTATTGACTGCACTCTGTCCTTACTAACTGTTCTTGTTATAAAGAATTAGAAAAACTGATGTTTCTATCTCTAATTCATGAGGAATAGTTCTCTTGATGAATTAGAACTTGAACATCTGAATAATGGCCTCTTGAAAATACATTCTCTTAAAATGATTTTCAAGTCATAAATTGGCAGTCCTCCCGTATTGTAAATTACAGCTAAAACAATTTTTATTTTTGCATCTGAATCCTGTCACTGTGATTGAATTCAAAGTTATATCTTTTTGCACATACTGTAGGATATTTTGACGGCATAAAATTCAGGGAATTGATAAAATTTGGTTAACACTGTATGTCTTTGAACTATCATCTCTACAGGTATGAAAATTCTGAATTAAGTGAAAGAGATAAAACAATAGTAAAAGGTGTAATGCAGAAGTCCTAGTATACTATGTGCTGGGATGGTAAACAAGGCCCTACCCTCCTGAGCCTTGGACCTGTTTTCTTATCCCACTTTTACCATGAACTACCATGTGGACATCCTAACCATAGATTCCTCTTATATTAAATAAGAAGTTGGGACTAGATTATTATAGAGGCTCCTTCAGCTCTATAATTGTGATTCTACAAATACCAAGTTTTAAAGTGGGACACTGCAACAAGAAAGTATTCTCTATCTTTGCATTCAAGTTTCCAGTTTGTAGTTTCCCCCTAGAACAGAGATAACAGTGACTATTTCTTCTTTAATCATTTGTCATCTTCCCCGAAAGTCACTAATGGATCTTTATCACAAATTTGGGAAGAATGAATTAGGGTTAATAGTAAAAAAATAAGAACCACATTCATTTTTTCTATCTGTAGCTTCTCAAATTATTAATACCAGCATATACCTATCACACCAACAGCTCTTACAGAAGAGAAGTTTGTATTTCTTACCACACACAATGGAGAAAATACAGTAATCTCGATAATTCAAGTTACCTTATACACATACATACGCACTCACATCTCTTGCTCCAATTACCCAGGTATTTCAAGAGAGAATACAAGCAAAACAGTAAAAGGTATGTTAAACCTGCTTTCACAGATTTAAAGAACGCTGGAGAAAAGATTCAAATACTTGGGTAGGAGTAGAACTAAACTTCAAGGTCTCAAATAGCTCTGAAGTAGTGCAATAGCCCAGTGGATCAGGAACCAGAAATCTAGTCTAAGTTCTAAGTCTGCCCCTTACTAGGTATTCAAAGCTTACCAAGTCTGAACTAATAAAAAGAGGATGGCAATTCCATCACCTTCACAGAATCATTCTGAAGTATTGAATGCAATAAATACCTGTGAGCACTATGGGCTATAAAGGTAATATATAGTGTGATTCTACCTCCATGAACCTCAGATCCTATAACAATTATTTTCCTTTTAACTGTATTGAACAGCTAGACTTTCCTACCCTTGATACTGCATAATGTAGTTGATCAAGAAAACTCAGGACTCATGGTAGAAGACTTAGACTCCATATTTCACATGGCTCCTCACTAGGTTTCCTTAGATCTCCTGAATCAGAAGCCAGAAGTCTGGTTCATTCTCATTCAACTTTTAACCACTAAGAGAAGTCCAGAACCAAACAGTAACTGAAAACTCAACTAGAAGAAACTTTAAAAATGGCTAAAGCTAACGCTAGGCTGCCATATTAAATTTAAAGGCCTATGAAGTGTATCTCTGGAGTAATAAGTCAGTAATCTTTTTGGATATGCTCAGAACCTGATGAGACAAGAATTGATCTTTAGATTTAGATCAGCAGAGGGTTAGAGAAGGATAACTAGCTTTGACAAGATGAATTTCTACTGGAGAGGGAAACTGCAGATAGGGTTAGAGATCGTAGAAGGGTGAATAATGGCCTACAAAGCTATCCGCATCCAGATCCCCAAAACTGTAAATGTGACCTTATATGGCAAAGTCATTTTGCAGATGTAATTATGAACCTTGAGGTGGTGACATTATCCTGAATTATTCGAGTAGGCCCTAAATGTAGTCAGAGATGTCTTTGTAAGAGAGGCAGAGGGGAAATTTGACCACAGAAGTAGGAGATATGACTACAGAAGCAACGTGTTAGTGTAATGCAAGGGATGGGCCAAAAAACTGCAGGCAACTTCTAGAACTTGGAAAAAGAAAATAGATCACATAGAGTTATCAGTGGGAGTTTGGCCCTGTAAACACCTTTTTAGTCCACTGAAACTCACCGTAGACTTCTGGTCCTCCAGAAATATGATTTGTTAAGCTCATAAATTTGTAGTAATTTGTTATACCTATAGGAAACTAGCAAAATGATGCTTAGTTCACTCTTGCTACATCCTTTTGACACTCTTGGCTTGAAGGCTGACTTTTCACTACCACTTGCAGATACTCAGAAAAGATCAGTGTGTGGGCCTTAGATTCTTGTGCCTATGATCTGCCTAAAGCTTTGGAGTAAAGAAAGGCAGCTTAAGAATAGAAATACTTACTTCCTGCTGGGTCTGTTTAAGCACTAAGGTGACTCAGTTGACTGTGGTTACATCATGGGTTGGCAGCTTGGAAACAGGATACCTTTATCTTCAGATACTTGTGAGAATAATTTTATTCAAAATATTTCAAGTACAACCTAGTAAACTATTTTAGCTATATAAGTAATTGCAAAAACTAAAATACAGTATCTTCCATTCTGTTGAATTTATGAGGTGCTACTCCCTTAAGATCATATGTGACAGTTGGCTGATTGACTTGACATCTGTTAATAGTTATGGTACCACTATCTTATATATGCACAGCAATTTATAACTTACATAAATTCTTTCATTCTCACTATAATCTACTGGGGGAAATATCTTCATTTTAAAGACAAAAAAAAAAAAAAAAAACCCAGAGAGACTTTCCTCATTATCTCAAAACCTAATGAAGTCACAGCAAGGACACCAAAGCTTGTCTTCTGACAACATAGAACACAAAACAGAATCACTATCTAAAACAAGAAGTGGGATGCTCCCAGAGTTTCTACGGATGACCAGACAGGATTAACAAAAATAGCCTTATTTATCACAGTTGTAAATTGTTATGAATATATACTTTTTGTCTTCACAACTCAATACTGAGAATCCCTGAAGTGCTGTAAAGGGAACAAAAGGTAGAATAAGGCACATTGACCTTGAGAACTGACTGTGCCTCTTTTCAGCTATATGACCATATGACACTTAAAAGTTTACTTCATTTTCTAGGTTTCAGTTTTCTATGAAACCTGTAATAAAAGTGGATAATACCATTCTATAGATGAACAAACAAGTTATTTCCCCAATTTCATACAGCTAATAACTAGAAGATATAATACATAAAAGCAAGTCTTGTTTTTTATTAAATTGACAGATTATATGTTATATAATATTTTGATATGTTAATTAGATTGATATCACCATTCCACAATGTATATACATTATTATCTCACATTTATCATTTTTGTGGTAACATTTAAAATCTGCTCTTGGCAATTTTCAAGTATGCAGTACATTAACTACGGTCACTATGTTGCACAACAGAACTCCTGAATTTATTACACCTAACTGAAATTCTGTACCCCTTGGCTAACATCTTTCCAATCCCTCCCCTCCCTGATAACCACCATTATATTCTTTGCTTCTAACTGTTTCAGATTCCACATAAGTGAGGTCATGTGGTTTTTGTTCTGCAGTACCTGGCTTATTTCACTTAATATAATGGCCTCCAGGTTCGTCCGGGCTTGTCGCAAACCGCAGGATTTCCTTCTTTAAGACTGAATACTATCCCATTGTGTGTGTATATATATCAAATTTTCTTCATTCCATCATCGATGGACGCTTAGGTTGCTTCTGTAACTATTATAAATAATGAAGAAATGCAACATTTGTTTCATATTCTTTAGATGTATACCCAGGAATAGAATTGGTTAATAGTATGAGTACTATTTTTGTTTTTGAAAAAATATTCCTACTTATATTCATAATGCCTACACTAATTTACATACCCATCAACAGTGTGCAAGTTTTTCTCCACATCCTTACCAATACTTGTTCTCTTGTTTATTGATAACAGCCACCCTAACAGGTGTCAGGTGATGCTCATCATGGTTTTAATGAGCATTTCCCTGATGATTAGTGATGCTGAAAATTTTTTTATACATGTTGGCAATTTGTACGTCTTCTTTTGAGAAATGTCTATTCAGGGCCTTTGCTGACTTTTTAGCTAGGTTATTTGCTTTTTTGCAATTGAATTGAGCTCCTTATATACATATACTTACATGCTAAAGGATACTAACCCCTTATCAGATATATGGTTTTCAAATATTTTCTCCTATTCCATAGGTATTCTTTACTCTGTTGATTGTTTCCTTTGCTGTACACAGCTTTTTAGTTTGATGAAATCCATTGTTTTTATTGTCTGTGCTTTTGGGGTCATATTAAAAATACCTTTGCCTAGACCAATATTATGTTGCTTTTCCCCTATGTTTTTGTCTCTTTAAAATTTCCAGTCTTACGTTCGAGTCTTTCACTTCAAGTTGAATTTTGTATATGGTATGAGATAAGGGTCCAGTTTTTTTTTGAGGAGGGGTGGGGGGAAATGGAGTCTCACTCTGTCACCCCGGTTGGAGTACAGTGCTACCTCCTCGGCTCACTGCAACCTCCGTCTCCCGGGTTCAAGCGATTCTCCTGTCTCAGCCTCCAAAGTAGCTGGGATTACAGGAGTGTGCTACCATGCCTGACTAATTTTTGTATTTTTAGTAGAGACAGGGTTTCACCATGTTGCCCAGGCTGGTCTCAAACTCCTGACCTCAGGTGATCCACCTGCCTCAGCCTCCCAAAGTGCTGGGATTACAGGCCTGAGCCACCCCACACCCGGCCCAATTTCATTCTTCATATCAAACTCTAGCTTTCCTAGCATGATTTATGCAAAATATTCATTTCCCCCTTGTGTTTTTGAAACTTTGTCAGAGATCAGTTGACCATAAGTACACACATTTACTGCTTTCTCTGTTCCATTCCATTGGTCTATATGTCTGTTTCTATGCCAGTACCATGCTGTATTGATTACTATAGCTTTGTAGTAAATTTTTAGATCAGGTAGTATGGTGCCTCCAGCTTTGTTCTTTTTGTTCAAGGTTGTTTGGGGTATTTAGGGTCTTTTGTGGTCCCATATGAATTTTAGGCTTTTTGTCTATTTCTGTGAAAAATCTCATTGGAATTTTGTTAGCATTTCATTGAATCTGTTGACTGTTTTGGGAAGCATAAACATTTTGACAGTATTAACTCTTTCAATCCATAAACATGGGATCTCTCCATTTGTGTCTTCAATTTTTAAAAATTTTTTTTTCAATGGAGGGCTTCTCAGAAGAGGTGACATATAGAGTTATAAAGAACAAGTAGGAATTTGCCAGCCAAAGTAGGAAGGAAAGCCAGTTTTTCTGACAGAAGATGCAAGAACCTTGCATGGAAAACCTCTAGACAGTACTATGCACATTCATGTCAATTAGCATTGTATGTTAAACAAATGTTTCTTGTCACAGTTGTGTATAGCAACCAGGGTATTCACACAAGCTCATGATTTTAAAAGAAATTTTTAACTTCGTGTAGCATACAGAGGATCAGTTGGCTGGCTCTAAGTGTTATGCCTCCTGTTTTTAAAATATTGTTTGGGGAATATAAATACCTGCTGGGTATCACATTTTAAAAGGCACACTACATTTTGAAAAATCACTAGTGAGATTGATTTCTGACATCAAAACAGACCATGACACTAATATTCAGAGAGTTTATACCAAGAGGTAACAGCTCTCACCTTCCTCACCAGGAAAGTCAATAGAGATTGCTATTCAAGACTGCCAGAGTTATCTTATACAAAACAAGATGCAGTATGTAAAGGTGTATGGAAAAGTAAAATAACTCAATCATTTTCGTTTTTACATGAGTAAAACACTTTCCTATCAGATCCAAGACAAATAAATCAACTAAAACACTTTTATTGAAAGGCTTATTTTAGCAGATACCTTCCTTCAGTGTAAGTTTATCCCATTTTCAGATAATGCATATGTCCCAAAATATTTGTAATATATCTGAGTTATAAAAGTGTTTTTGCTTTCTGTGTAACTGACTTAATTGAAAAGCAGCAATTTTTATATCCCATGGTAACAAGAAAACAAGGATTAGAGCAAAGCACCACTGTTGTGTTAAGTTCATTTTTCAACCTGATTTCTTGAAAATGAAATGAGTTTTTGGTAAACTTTTTCCATGTCTAAATCCTTTAGCAGCCAATATTTGACCTTAAAACATGCAAATCTGAACTGAATATTGAAAATCTGTCTAATCTTAGACCAACTGGAAAGCCAAAGCCACTCCCTTCTGTTTATCTGCTTACACTGAAAAATAAATGAGTTTTTTAATACTAAAATAATCTTCCTAGCCTCTCTCCTATATAGTACCTGGGTGCACATGTAAATAGACCAACAGCACAATCCAACATTTACCAGTTTCTAGAACAATGATCTGTTTCAATTCTAAAATTAGAAAAACAAATCTTGGGCCTATACAATGCTTATTAAAATTTTTTTAATCATCTAAGTCAGGGGGAAAACAGTGATGTTTGCTATAAAATTGTATCAACCGAACTTAAGAGGTATGCCTTGGACTGTCAAGAGCACATACCCGGCAGTTTGAGCAAGCTATGGAAAAGCCACATGGTATGTGGATGCAGTTGTTTTGAATGAGCTATTTTTTGTTTTGGTCTTCTGCTTTAATGTATCTATTTTGATGCCTAGGACAAACCATTAAACTTGAAGCTTAAAGAATTACTGAAGTGTGTAAAACATCTTCACATCATCACCTTGCTTCTCCTTCTGGCCTACTTCCATCCCAGAGTGTGAATGGAGGATGAGGAATGAATGCAGAATGGCTTCAGTCTCAGATAGGGTGAGGTAATGTGAGTAGAAATGGAATGGAGGTTAGACATCTAGTAGATAACCTGCATAAAACTAGAAGTCATATAATTACCATGTTCACTCACTGAATACAGTGACATTCATCATTTTAGCAGTTACTCAGAATACAATTGTTTCTTGAATGGTCTGCATCTCATATTCTCAAATTTCATCATTGAAGTTACTTTCTAGATATAGATATGAAGTTACTTTCTAGATATAGATATGGATACAGATGTATGTAAAGAGACAGTCAAAAAATACAATCTGGTTGTCTTACTAATTGATTTGAAAATCTTCCTGAATATGGAAATTTTATTACAGATCATATGTAAGACATTGATCTGGGGTGAAGACAGAAGCAATGAGGAAAGCTATTTGAACTACAACATGATCTGTTATTCTCTGCTTTTAATGGCACAGGAAACCTAAAGATGAAATGTCTAACATTTTTCTTGGTATGTAAATCTCAGCCACAAGTCTGGTTTAAGAGAAATATCACTTTTCTGTAATTCAAGCTGATTTCTACTTTGAAACTTCCTTCTTCCCAGCTGATAGAAATTGAATCTCAGTTAACTCATAGATCTGCCATTCACCTCTGTAATTTCCAAGTTCTGTAGGGACTTCCATTTCCCTCTGCCATAATGGAAGCTCCTGCTAGCTTTATAAGCATCTCTCCCATTCTGTTTGCACCAGGAATCTTTGGTTCCTCTGAGACTGCTGGAAACCATAACTAGTGAGCCTCCTCTGCCGATGAGGTCCACCGTGTGAAATCACTCATATGAGGCAACTGATTACTTCATTCAAGAAATATTTATTAAGGGATCACTACATCCCAAGCAGTTCATTCCAGCAGCAAACAAGACAGAAACATTTCTTTGATCTCATGGGAGCAGACAGATACTATGCACCCAACTACGTAAAACACCTTGTGTTTCAGTTGCAGATGGGTGTTATGGAAAAAAAAAATCAAACGGGAGAGAAAGGGAAAGGGGGTTGCAATTTTGTAATTTTGGATTGGCTGGGAGGCTTCACTATGAAAGTGGCATTTCAAGAAAAACCGGAAGGAAAGGAGGGAGTGTTCCATGTGAATGTCTGTTGGGAGTTCATTCCAGGCCCAGTGAACAGTAAATGCAAGGCCCTTAAGGGAGGAACAGCAAAGAGGCCACTGCAGTTGGAGCTGAGTATCCAAGAATAGCAGATTAGGTCACCAGAGGGCCAGATGGAGGAGGCAATCAGCATAGAATGGTCTTACAGAAACATAATGCAAGCTACTATGAAAATTATACACTTACACTTTAAAAAGGAAAAAAAGTAGAAATTTAAATAACTTTATCAAATATATTAAAAACATTGCCATATATAAGCAATATAAAATTAAGAAGCAATTTACTTTTTTAATGCTAAGGCTTCAATATCTAGTGGTATTTTATACTTACGGCACTTCTCAATTTGGACTAACCACATTTCAAACGCTCAACAGTCACCTGTGGCTTGTGGCTACCTCATTGGACAGTGCAGGTCTAGCTACTCAAATGAGGGGAAGAGCAAGGAGGGAAAATACCAGGGGAAAAGGAATTGATTATGTATCATTGACATCCTGTCATACATTCTATTTCCTATAACATTTCTTTCTGATCAGGAGGCAGTATTTAAAAATCTTTTATAAGTCATATGCATCTCAAAATTTCATATATAGAAATGAAGAATGTAAAGTAGACTCACTAGAAGTTCAGTTCCACAGCGACAGGGATTTTTTTTTTGTCTGTTTTCCTACCTCCTATATTGCCAGAGCCTAGGATAATACCTTGCATATAGTTTGGTACTTAAAAAGTATGTTGAATGAGCTAAGCAGGTAGAATTAGTTTCTAACTCCATATCCCTGCAGTCAAACCTGCAAACCTACCTACATTTAGATGTTTTTCATTTGTTTATCTGTAATTACAGTGGAGGACCTGTTCCTACTCTTCCCTAAGGCAATCTTCCACTGGAGTTTGATACTCCTCATGGCCTTCACGGCCTTCAAGGCCTTCACTTCTTCCCTAATTGCATCTCTTTTTGGCATTAGCATCCGTCAACTTAAGGAAAAATACTGATTACACATTCCTCTATGTTATGCCTTATTTCTCATCTCCCTTTTATAGCTAAACTCACCAAAATATTTGTCTATACTGTCTCCAGTTCTTCTCCCATTCTCTACTGAATCCACTCCAATCTGTCTTTTGTGCAACAAATGACATCCAGGCTACTAATGATCACTGATGACATCCATAGGGATTAACCCAGTGGATACTTTGCTGCACTAGTCTCATGCCTCCTCTCACATACTTGAGACAATGAAGCACTCTTGATTTTCCTTTTATCTCAGTCACCACTCTACTGTCACCTTCACCGGCTCTCTTCCTGCAGAGATTTCTAGAGGTTGGGATATCTCCTCAAACCCACCCCATATTCCTTCTCTGCTCTTTATCTCACAACTAAGTTCAATACATTAGTCAGTCCTGTCATTTTTGCTTCCAAAATATGTTATTTGCCTCTCTCCTTTATTACCATTCCTCTAGCCCAAGTCACCATCATCCTCACCTAAATTACTTCCTAGTATGTCTCTCTGACTCCATCATGGCCCCTAGACTCATTAAATTTAGCATCCAGAGTGATTATTTTTAAATCAAAGTCAGACCAGTCACTATTCTGTTCCATGGTGCCAATGGCTCCCCATTATAAGAGTAAAATCCATGACCCCCTTCTATCTGTCCAGTCACATCTCCTACCACTCTTTCCCTTGTCCACTGTACTCCAATTACATTTAGCATTCTTGCTATTCCTCAAAAATTCTAATATCTTTCTTACCTCAAAGTCTTTATTCCTTATGCTTGGAGGAATATTCTACTTTTCTTAGTCTGGCTGACTCCTGTCCTGGAACTCTCATGATAAATGTTGCCTCTGCAGAGAGGCTTTCCATAATGACTCTGTATAACTCGTCCCACCCCTCCAATCTTCCTTCTGGAACTAAGCTGCTTGTTAACTCCGTAGCACTTTTGACAATTCATAGTCATTTTACTCATTTTTTCTGTCACTTCCACTAAACCATAAGCACTTTCAGGTCAGCATCTCTCGATCCTCATTGCCATATCCTACAGGTATAACTCAGTATCTGGCTCATTCCATCATAGGTGTTCAATAAATGTTGACTACATGAATTAATGAGTGCATTTAGAGGCACATGGTACCCTGAAGAGATGCTGAGGGAAAAGGGGCAGAGGAAGTGGTGCTGCATTCCTAGTTCAAATCATTGATCTTCACCCCTGAGACTAGCCCCCATACTCAGACTGACTGAGAAAATGCTGGACCCACTGTATAGAGAGAAAACTTAGCAGCGTGTCTAGTAACTGTACTCAAACCAAGAATTGACTCCGGTCCACAGGCCCTGCCTTTGCCTCAAGCCCTAACTTGCCACCCGTTCAGCCACAGCTTGAAGGTATTAATATTACTAGTGCATTGGTGCCTCAAATCCCCAGCAGCCAGATTTTTTTCAGGCACACCTGAAGACAGTCTGTGCTCCAGGAAATTTGCAAGCAATTAGAATCAGCAAACCACTGAAGATAATGAGGTGAGAGAGATTGGGGCATGCTCAAAGCTGGAGGTGGAGGTAAAAAAGCACACTCTATTGCAATTAAACTTCAAGAGAAAATGCCCTTTTTGAATAAGAAAGCAAAACGTAAAATATCTAGGTTTGCCCAGTAGTCTTAATCTATGCTGCGTCTACTCCCTGAAGGCATATGCTTCATCTAAGTAGTGGTATTCTCTGACCCTAATACTTGTAAATGGAGTTATAACGATAGCTACCAAAGTTGAGGATTGAGATAATTCACATAGAACAATTAGCACAATGTTGGTGCATATCAAGTGCTCAAGATTTATAATTTTGATTATTAGTTCCGGCAATAGATATATCAAATGGAACCTTTCTTACAGGATGAGGATGCAACCAGATGAGTGTAAATAACCTGAGGTCTATAATTTATTAAGTGCTCAACAAATAGTAATTGTTATCTTAGTTATGTATGCTTATTTTCTCTCAGATATGTAAAATAGGTAGAGGCAGGTGTTGCCATTTTAGAGACGTGGAAACGGGTTCAAATAGTGAGCTAAACTGCCGAAGATCACACAGCAGTAGATGATCTTAGGACTCGGGTATGGCTGGGCACGGTGGCTCACGCCTGTAATCCCAGCACTTTGGGAGGCTGAGGCGGGTGGATCATGAGGTCAGGAGTTCAAGACCAGCCTGGCAAAGATGGTGAAACCTCATTTCTACTAAAAACTACAAAAATTAGCTGGGCACAGTGGCAGGCACCTGTAATCCCAGCTACTCGGGAGGCTGAGGCAGGAGAATCGCTTGAACCTGGGTGGCGGAGGTTGCAGTGAGCCGAGATCGCACCATTGCACTCTAGCCTGGGTGACAGAGCAAGACTCTGCCTCAAAAAAAAAAAAAAAGACTCAGGTCAATGCCATTATGATTACTGTGTGCCTGTTTTTGTAAGTTTTTATTGGAGCACAGTGACATTTCCATATTGCCTATGGCTGCTTTCACACTACAACAGACAGATCCCATATAGCTCAGAAAGTCGAAAATATTTTCTCTCTGGCCCTTTACAGAGAAAGTGTTGACCCCACTCTAACTCAAAGGTATTTTAATGACACTGAACTAATTTTCTATCTATAATCATTTTGTAAGTTACCAATAAAAATGAAGCACTGGAAACAGATTGTCATTTAACTTCAGTCCTTTTCAAAAAGCTGAACTGTGATAGCATCTCTTATGGACAGTGGTCATTGAAGCCGAGTGGGGAGGGCAGCAACAAAACAGCAGCAGATCCCTAGAAGAAAATCTACTACCATGCACTTCTTAAGGCTTCTACTACCAGGTGACTGCAAGAGCCCTTTGACCCCGGGCATCAGTGCCACCTACCATCAACATTCCCAGTTCAGACTAAAAACCACATCACACCTCCCCTTTTCCCATTACTTCACTTTAGTAGCAATAGTAATAGTCATCCCAATTTGCTTCATCTCTGGCATCTGAGCTGCCAAATGTGCGACTGTACCCTCAGCTGACACCACTAATCAACTGACTAACGGTAAGCATGAAACAAATGGCACCGTCAGTTGTCTTAATGACTGGCTGCTCAATTCTAGGTGTGCCGAGATATTTTTGATTATGATACAGGGCCCTGTCCCTTCTGGAGGTCGAGACGTCACAATTCCACTAAACAACATTTTGAACCCCAAAAGACCACACTCTTCCCCTCAAAGAAGAGTTTTTGTTAATTAGCATACACTAGAGTTGGCCCTTCCTTTTACACAGATGGTAGGAATAAAGTGTGTTATCAATCAAATCTTTTTGCCTGGCATCTTCATCAGGGTCCCTAGACAACATCTTATGATGAGTGATCTGCTATAAAAGTTACTGAGAACACTTAAACGAATGTTATTATGATAAACTCACTGACTCTGAACATACAGCTTTGAGTGTTTGGTGTTGTAAAATGAATCAATGTTTTCTTCCCTGGTGATAAAGTTGAGTAGCATATCTTATCACTGTTATGAAACTTTTAGTTTAATACTTGTGATTGTAATGTGCTTAGGACTATCTTCATCACTCTAAGGTTTATGTAGGGATTGTACAAGGAATGTATGGGAGGGGGTCTTTATTCCTATATGTCACTATAAAGTTAATTGGCAGTGGGGTGAATGGTCATTGATACTTAAACGTAGTATACATTGGAATGTTTTACACTGGCTTACACTTTATGTAAGGAATACACTCGGTTGGGGAGATTCAGACCGAAATCTGTAGAAAAGCTATTTCTGAAAGCCTAAGAAACAAATTTCAACGAAAGAAAGATATCAGATCCTCAAAAAAAAATCTTTAAAGAATGCAATACTCTAAGGTATTTTAATTCTTAAATATCATTTGTAACCCACACATGGCAATATTGAGGAAACAACCGAAGTATATTTTATGCTAATCATCCTAGCAACACTCAAGCCTTTATCACATCTATGTTATCTTCCTTGAAGGCTAAATTGTGGTTCCGTTTCTACGAAAATGGCATCAGAACCAGATGAATGTAAATAACCTAATGTTTATAACTTAATAAGTGCTCAACAAATGGTAACGATTACTATTGTTTTAGTCATGTGTTGTCTTATTTTTTTAGTAGATATGTGAAATAGGTAGAGGCAAGTAATGCCATGTTAGAGATGTGGAAACAGGTTCAAATGGTGAGTAACAAAGGGCTCAACCATAGTCTCTCCAATTGCCAGTTCACGTTGAACACCCTTCTCCTTTTTCTTACATGTAAAGAGACAATGATTAAAGCAGCAGCATTAATATGGTTTTCTCGGAAAGGATGTGTGCTAACGTATCACATGGAGAGTTAGTGTTTTAGTCACAAAGCCTCCTGGAAAAAAGTCCACAATTTATATAAAGAAATCTGGTCTATAGTGAATTACGTAAGAATGTTACACGCATTGGTCATTCTTTCTAGCATCCCAGAATATAAACCCTCTTCCAATGTATAGGAAAATCCTACCTCATGAGTCTTGTGGGGAAGCAGGGCTTACCGCTCCTCTAGGGAAGTTGAAAACACCAGACGCTCGCTTTCCCAGCCTCCCCTGCTGCTAGACTGTGGGCATATGTCCTATATAAGTACTTTTCTAAATTCCCTAATGATAAGAATCACCTGAGGCGCTTGTTAACGGCTACACAGGTCCATCTCATGGAGACTGACTTAGTGGCTATAAAATTGGGCTGGGAAATGTTTGCCTTGATAAGTACCCAGGTGATTCTCATGATCAAAGAAGCCTGCAACCAAACACTAGCCTAGAGTGGAACCAAGGTTCTTTACCTTGCGTGTACATTAGAGTCACCTGTGGTGCTTTTAAAACCCAGGATTCCTAGAACCCCCCCAGTTTAGACCAATTGAATCAGAATAGTCTCTGGGGTGGATCTCGTGCGTGCTTGCGTGTGTGTGTGTGTGTGTGTTTGTGTGTGTGTGTGTGTGTGTGGCTTCACAAGTGATTCCATTGCATAGTGAAGCTCTAAAACCCCTAGTTTAAGCCAAGACTTTACCAAACAGGTGCTGGGACTTTGATGTAGGAGTGATTCAAGGAGAGGACTACTGTGAGTAGCAGTCAGTGGTAATTGCAGCATGATCCAGTTCCTGGGATAGCAGAGACAGCAGTGCTAGTGAGAGCATCTGTCATCCAGTGATCCATTATCAGTGATCCAAACTATAGCATTCAATAAAGCAGTGTCCCTACTTGGTCCACTCTTTGATCTGATTTGGAGCAATGCTTAAGGTTGCATAGTCCTGGGACTGATTCTTCCAGTATTCCTAGCGATCCTGTAAGCTAGCGAACGCTCTTATATTAAAAACTTTCTCCACATAAATCATCCAGAAGTTGTTTCTATTGTTTGCAAGTAATGATGCCAAGTGTTACTAATACAGAGTAGTTGGGGAAAACTCTGACTTTGCAGGAAGGGACCTAAATTTGAGTCCTATGTGACCTCTCTGAGTCTCCATGTCTTTATCTGTAAAATGGGACTACCACACAGTTTTATAAAGCTGTCATGATGAATAAATTAAATGGTAACTCAAAGTGATGTTGACAGGCTCTGGAATCTCTGAGAAGAGCTTAGGGGTAGTAATGTGGAAAGTGGGTAAGGGACATGTCTGAAGGCTCTATTTGTCTAGTAAAAAACAATATGCTGACTTTGATAATATATTTACATATGTGGTGATTTTGAGGGGTGGCTTATAAAGATTGATGTCCAAAGCCACTCCTGGGAACCGCCACTAGAAAAGGCTTGGCACAAGCCATTAAATGTTATTTTCTTCTTTCATTCCTTGATATTTAACATGCAAAGCTAGTCAAAGAGATGAATCCTAGTAAAGTAAAATTTCAGAGTCTGTAGAAAACTATTGTTCATTAGTTATCTAGTCTACTAAATAAGTCATTTTGATTTATAAAAATTCCAGTGTATTTAAAGAACATCATTTACACATACGACATATTTTTTTTCTAATATGCTTAACTATAATCCCAGTTCCTATTTATGGCCCTTCGTTATGTGATTAAGAATCCAATATGTTGTCAATGTCTTCCAATCAGATGGCTATATTTTGAGTTATCCAATGTTAACTCAGTCTTTAAGGTCCTACCATTATTTGGCTGTTGCTATGGCAAAATGGAAATTAAAATTTGAGAATTCCAAATCTGATTATCTTCCAGACAGGTAGAATGCAGACAAAATGTATTTCCATTATGATGACAATTTTTATATAACTTGGCTCTTGGCCAGGCGTGGTGGCTCACGCCTGTAATCCCAGCACTTTGGGAAGCCAGGGCAGGCGGATCACCAGGTCAGGAGATCGAGACCATCCTGGCTAACATGGTGAAACCCTGTCTCTACTGAAAATACAAAAAAAAAAAAAATTAGCCAGTTGTGGTGGTGGGCGCCTGTAGTCCCAGCTACTCAGGAGGCTGAGGCAGGAGAATGGCGTGAACCCGGGAGGCGGAGCTTGCAGGAAGCCTAGATCGCGCCACTGCACTCCCTCCTGGGTGACAGAGTGAGACTCCGTCTCAAAAAAAAAAAAAAAACTTGGCTCTCTATTTCCCCCTTTTCCCACTCATGCCATATAATTCCCAGACCCACCCTGTCCTCACATGAAGATAAGCCACTTTGTTCACCTAGGATTCAATCATTTATATTTTTCCAATTCATAATTTCTGTACAGACATATACCTATGTATACATCTCATATACAGGCATTTTTTTCTTTGATGATTGTTTTATAAAGATAATATCATATCAAAAATACTCATCTTCATCTTGCAATTATCATTTAATAGTGTTACCTGGAAATCTCTCCAAAATTTTTCCTTTTTTCACTAATTTAAATTTGCATTTTTTCTTCAACTTTTATTTTAAGTTCAGGGGTACATGTGCAGGCTATGCAGGTTTGTTACATAGGTAAATGTGAGCCATGGTGGTTTGCTGCACAGATGATGGCATCACCTAGGAATTAAGCCCAGCATACATTAGCTATTCTTCCCGATGCTCTTCCTCACCCCACTGCTCCCCTCTAACAGGCCCCAGTGTGTGTTGTTTTCCCCCATGTGTTCGTGTATTCTCATCATTCAGCTCCCACTTATAAGTGAGAACATGTGGTGTCTGGTTTTCTGTTCCTGTGTTAGTTTGCTGAGGATAATGGCTTCCAAGTCAACCCATGTCCCTGCAAAGGATGTGATCTCATTCCTTTTTATGGCTGCTTAGTATTCCATGATGTCTGGGTACCACATTTTCTTTATCCAGTATACTATTGATGGACATTTAGGTTGATTCCATGTCTTTGCTATTGTGAATAGTGCTGCAATGAACATTTGTTTGCACGTATCTTTATAATAGAATGATTTATTTTCCTTTGGGTATATACCCAGTAATGGGATTGCTGGGCCAAATGGTATTTCTGCCTCTAGGTCTTTGAGGAATCACCACACTGTCTTCCACAACAGTTGAACTAACTTACACTCCCACCAACAATGTAAAAGTGTTGCTTTTTATCCACATCTTTGCCACCATTTGTTATTTTTTGACTTTTTAATAATATCTATTGCAACTGGCGTGAGATGGTATCTCATTATGGTTTTGATTTGCATTTCTCTAATGATCAGTGATATTGAGCTTTTTTTCGTATTTGTTGGCTGCATGTATGTCTTCTATTGAGAAGTATCTGTTCATGTCATTTGCCCATTTTTAATGAGGTTGTTGGTTTTTGCCTGTAAATTTAAGTTCCTTGCAGACTCAATATTAGACCTTTGTCAGATGGACAGAGTGCAAAAATTATCTCATATTTTGAAGCTTGTCCATTTACTCTGATGATAGTTTCTTTTGCTGTTCAGAAACTCTTTAGTTTAATTAGATCCCATTTGTGAATTTTTGCTTTAGTTGCAATTGCTTTTGGCATTTTCATCATGAAATGTTGTTTCATTTTGCATGTTTCAAATTTTCTATAAATAGGTCCATACTATATGCATTCTTCAACAACTTGCTTTTGTTGCTCAAATCATGCTGTTACCAAATGAGTACATTTATCTCTTCAGCAACAATGCACTGACCCTATACTAAGGTTTTCATGTATTTCTATTTTATACATATATATATATGCAATATGTTATTATACTTACTGTAAAATGGTCATTTAGATTTACTCATGTTTTCTACTTTTACCATTCTTTATACCTTCCTGCATCTGCACACTTCCACTAGGGAAGTTTTTAAAACTTCTTAGCTATTATCTCTTCAATGTTGCTTGGTTCCATTCTTGTTTCCCTCTCATCGTAGGCCATCAATTTTAAATACATGTTTAAGCTTCTCACTGTATTGTCTGTCTCCTACCATCTGTTCTATATTTTCTATCTTTTTGTTTCCTTATTGATTATTTCTCCTGAATTATTACCTATTTTACTTACTAATTCTTCAACTGTTAAGCCTAATACTGTAGAACTTGATTTCTCTTACTGTTTTTTTCATTGTTGTTTCCTAGAATTTCTATTTGGTTCTCTTTTAAATCTATGTCATTTTTAATGCTTTCCAATCCTCTGCAAAGATTTTTAAGTTGGTCTTATCTAGAGGAACATATAAAGGTTTAGCTATATTCATCTACATAGTAAAAATCCCATCCAGAAATGTAAGAAAATGGAAATCCTATTTCTATTTTTTCTTTTTTTTTTTTGAGACAGAGTGTCTCACTCTGTTACCCAGCCTAGAGTGTAGTGGAGCAATCTTAGCCCACTGCAACCTCTGCCTCCTGGGTTCAAGCTATTCTGCTGCCTCAGCCTCCCAAGTAGCTGGGATTACAGGCACCTCCCACCATGTCCGGCTAATTTTTTTTTTTTTTTTTTTTTAACTAGAGACAGGGTTTCACCATGTTGGCCAGGCTGGTCTTGAACTCCTGATCCGCCCACCTTGGCCTACTTCTATTTTATATTTTTTCTGCTGCTTCTTTTTTATAAGTATGTCTCGTTTTCTCCTGAGTCCAAATATATTTCATTTTGTACCAAATACTATATTTGAAAAAAATATATGTAGACTGTAACTTCTTTGGGAGACAATGGTATCTTCTTCTAGAGAAGGTTTCCATTGGTTTCTGCCAGTTGCCTTCAGTCACTTAAGCCTATGTTTATCATAATCCAATTTCAGAGATTGAGAGTTGCTTGGCTGCCTAGGTGACACAAAGTCAGTGACAGTTTGGACAAGCGCCATTTTTCTTTCAGTTTGCCATTACTCTTACAATGCTTTCTTTCAGGTTCTTGGTCTAAAGAAGAGGTTGGCAAGTTGGAACCCATAGGCCAAACCTGGACCACAAGCCAAATCCAGTCCACGGCCTACTTTTGCACATGACCCATGGACCAAGAATTTTTTTTATATTTTTAAAAGTTTGAAAAATAGTCAACAAATAAACTGGAGACCATTTGTGGCCCATAAAGATATTAGTCTCTGGCCGTTTACAGATAAGTTTCCCAACCCCTGATCTAAAGTATAGAGTATTTTACTATTTTGCTAGATCACTTTTGCTAGATCCTAGACCCAATTTTTGTCTCTTAGATCAGCAAGGGCTTTTAAAAAGAGACTCAGCTTCTCTGTTACCTATCCCTAATCAGCAAACTATCTCAAGAAAAAGGGGAGTTTTGAATGCCGGGTTCACTTCTCTGTATTTCTGTCTTCTCCCATATGTTTGTCTGGGGATTGTTTACTAATATTTTAGCTCTTTTGTGCTTTTAAGAAGACAATTTTAAAATGTGAATTAAATATAAAAATATTCTTGCAAAAGAATGTAGGTGGCCGGGCACGGTGGCTCACGCCTGTAATCCCAGCACTTTGGGAGGCTGTGGCGGACAGATCATGAGGTCAGGAGATCAAGACCATCCTGGCTGACACGGTGAAATCCCGTCTCTACTAAAAATACAAAAAAAAAAAAAAAAATTAGCCGGGCATGGTGGCGGGCGCCTGTAGTCCCAGCTACTCGGGAGGCTGAGGCAGGAGAATGGTGTGAACCCGGGAGGCGGAACTTGCAGTGAGCCGAGATCGCGCCACTGCACTCCAGCCTGGGCGACAGAGCAAGACTCCGTCTCAAAAAAAAAAAGAAAAGAAAAAGAAAAACAATGTAGGTGTAAATTATCTAGTCTGCCATTACCAAAAGGAAAAATCCATAATTTCTTCAGCTCTATCTTCCAATTTAAGTATATTAATTTAATTTAACTTACATGTATTAAGTATATTGTTTTAAAATTTCATTTATATTTTACTACTAAAAATTATGTCATTATTTATCAAAGCTTCTTGATAACTTTTATAATCTTTCTGTATATTCACACTTTTAATCTCATATATTTTAAATATAAGTATACTTTTAAATTTTTTGTCTAATTCCAGTATCTAAAGTCTTTTCTTTCTGAATCTTCTGTCATTTCAGATGGCTTTTGTTCATGATGCCTTCATTTTTAGTGTTTGTTTTTTGTATGTGAACTCATTTCTTAGAATTGTAACTATGTAAATTCTTTGAGGACTAGCAATATCTTAAATTAGATACCCTTACTGACCCTTCCACTGAAAATAACTAATACAGAGAATAATGTAAAGTATTCGCTTTACATTAAGGGAGGAGTATGGGAATAGTTTACATAAAGGGATTAAAAATAGTTCACATACATACTCCTCCCTTAATGTAAAGGGAATAGAGGGTGCATTCTTCTATGCACTTGGGGAGGAGAACTGGCTACAGGTGAGCTTCATCAATCTTGTCCACACAGGCTACACTATTATGGGGCAGTCATCAATTGATCACTTATTAATTGATGATTAATGACTATATTTAGTTTCTTATAAAAATGTGTGAATGATTTTGATTACCATTGCAACAGTTCAAAGAAAACTTGCCTGACCTTCAGGGTTGAAGCTAAGATTTCCACATTTTATTGATATAACTTGAGGATATATCAATTTACTTTTTTATTAAAATTAATGTTAATTTTCTATATAGCACTGCCGCATTTATGTAGACTGAACAATAAACAACTAAGTGTCTAGGGGTTGACTTTCATACTGATTTACCTTTCTGCATTTCCATTCAAACTAACTTACTTTTTAGGGAATACTTTACATTAAGGGAGGAGTATGTATGTGTATATATTACATAAAGGATCCCCTTTACATTAAGGGAGGAGTGAATACTTTACATTAAGGGAGGAGTATGTATGTGTATACATTACATAAAGGATCCCCTTTACATTAAGGGAGGAGTATGTATGTGAACTAAATGAAATATGATCAGAAGTAGTATGTGTCACTTCCAGACTCGGGCATTTAAAAGTCTCTGTCTAACTGCTAGCTCTCTTTCCCAGCCTCATTATGGAACACATTGTGTTGAAGTGACGGAACCAGAAGGTAGACACTCTGATTGCTAAGTCCCTTCATGGTGTACAGCTAGGTGCCCAGGAGTTTCATCTGACTTGCATTGTACCCATGTGCAACAAATGAAGTGCAAGAAATGAAGAGAAACGTCATTAAGATTTCAGAGCTAACTCATTACTTCAGCATAGCCTAGCATTTTCCCAATGGATTCTATCCTACTAAAGCCAAAACCACAGACATTTTGAGATACACTGAGATCATAACCTGAATTGTTACAGACATGAAGCTAGTAATGTCAGCAGAAGCAG
Source organism: Pan troglodytes (assembly GCF_028858775.2). Classification (NCBI taxonomy): domain Eukaryota; kingdom Metazoa; phylum Chordata; class Mammalia; order Primates; family Hominidae; genus Pan; species Pan troglodytes. Next base: position 145,115,603 of record NC_072421.2, read on the forward strand.
CAGTTACGACAACTAACTTTTATTTAGTCCTTGCTTTTTGCCAAACATAGTAGTAAGCACTTTGCATGCTTCAATTCCTCCATCTCCACCATAACCTTATGAGGTAGGTACTATTAGTATCCCTCTTTTAACTTATGAGAAACCCAAATCTTAGGTAAATTAAGTAATTTCTCCAAGGTCCCCGAGCATGGAAGTTGTCCTGGCTGACAATAAATTATAAATCTTTCTACTCTTTGGCACTGCCTTTAACACACTTCTTTCATTTAAGAAACATTTATTCAGGGCCTGCCAGGCCTTTAGCTGCTGCATCTATAGAATCCAGGAACCAAAATGGGTTACTTTCCTCACAGGGGCTAATGTCTAATTTCATGCAACATAAAATCATATATACAATCACATGTTTTCACACATACTAACATTCAAGTCGCTTCTTGGTCCAATTAGCATACTCACAGACCTAAGATGCAACTATTTGCTCTTATGCACTCATCAAACAAATGCCAGGCACTGGGAATACAAACTCCAGAGACATGGTACCAATTCCTAAAGTAGAATACCTTTTAGGATAGAAATCAATCAAATAATCTTTTTTTTCTGGAGGAATGGTTAAATCGAGGCTATGAAGAAACCCACAAGATAAACTCAGATTCTATTACACTTACAAGTCACAGTTGAGACTTTATCTAGCATATTTTTTAAAGTCACACATCCTCTGTGAAGTCAGTGGGACTCTGGATATTTTAATCAACACTAATTAACCCATACTGATAGTTACAGCTTATCTTTCTTAGAATGCAGCTATTCTCACCCTTAGACAGCTTTTTCTATTATTTGTAAGGAGCCCTGTTTCAAGACATAATAATACTATTACTACTAACAATTATAATGATGTGCTAAACTACATACATATATACATACATATATATGTGTATATACATACATATATATGTGTATACATATATTTAATCTTCATATCAATCCTATGAGGGAAATGCTGTGATTATCCCCTATTTTATATATGAGGAAACTGAAGATCAGAGGTAGTGATTTTTCTGAGATTACATAACTTGTAACCTCAGAAAAATTGTAGCTTGCTACCCCCCATATACACCTGCTCATTTCCCAATCGGCATAGTTAGCCCATCCTCAAGTGTAAGTGGAAGTTAACATAACATAAATTGACCTACTAATTGAGATCATAACCTGAAATCTTTCAGACAAACACATTAAGCCAACCTTTCTACAGAGCATCCAGTCTATGCCACAACCTAATTTACAACTATCTTAATCCCAGCTGACAACAAGAGACAGAGCCTGGCTGCAGGCTTCTCCTGAGGAGAGAAGCCATAGCCTCCACCCATTGAATGGACCGAGAGTAGGTCTTGACTCAGAAGCAACCAATCCATATAGATTAACCAGTGACGTACGAAGGTCCAATGATAATTCTCAGGCCAACCAGATTCTAACCCCAGAATAGGAATTGGAAAAAAAAAAAACCACGCATAAAGAACAGCCAGTTGATAGTTCATACATTCATTCAATAAATACTTAGATTTCTAAATCAGCTGCTATGTGCCAGGAATTGTTCTAGGGGATACAATAGTGAACTAAAACACACACACACACACACACAGAGCTCATTATCTAGTGCGAAGAAGAAAAAATAAATAATTGGTTAAAATAGTAGTATCGCAGATGATGATGAAAGCTATAGAGAAAAGTCAATCAAGGAAAGCGATAGGGAGAAATACCAAGAAAGCTGAGGTGGAATAAGGTGAAAGTAGTAGGTGATGAAAATGAAAAAAAAAATTTTTAGGAAAGGTAAAAAATGCCTTCTAGGCCATTGTACCCTGATTGAAATGCTAAGTTACAGGGGGCTTCAGAGAAGGAGATTGACAGGATGTAGCTTAAAATTGAAAAGGATCACTGTGGATGCTATATTGAGATTAGATAGCAGAGGTTAAGGGTAGAATTAGAGAAACAAGTTAGGAGCCTATTATAATAATCCAGAAAGAAGGTAGTGGAAACTTGGACCAGGGTGGGAATAGCGGAAGTAGAAAGAAATGGTTGAGTTTTGGTTATAATTGGCAGTAGAGCCAACGGGATTTGCTGAAGTACTGAATGTGGGATGTGAGAGAAAAAAGGGTCTTGAATAACTCTTGCCTCTGTAACTAGAATAATGGACCTGCCATCTTCTGACTTAGAGAATGCTACAGATTGGTCACATTTGGGGTAGATACATACTTGTTTTAAATGTATTAAGTTCAAGGTTAAATATATTAAGTTCGACATTAGCTACTAATGTGGAGATGTTAAGAATGCCTCTAGATATATGAGTCTGGTGTTTGGAGAAGAAGTCTAGGCTAGAGATACAAATTTGAAAAACATCAACGTATAGATGGTATTCTAAACCATGGAACTGGGTAAGTCAAGAGGGAATTAATATAGATAGGGATAAGATCTGAGGACTAAGTCCAGGGGTAGACAAATATTTAAGAGTAGAAGATGTAAAGAAAACAGCAGAGAAAATGAAGAAGGAGTAGTCCATAAGGTAGAAGGAAAATCAGGAGAGGACACGTTCTGAAATTCAGGTTAAGGTATTTCAAGGAGGAAGGAATGATTAACTGTATCAAATACTACACGTAATTCAAGTATGGTAAAGAATGATAATTGATGATTGAATTCAATAATGAGAAGTTCTTTGACCTGGACAATAACTGTATTAATAGAGTGGTGAGGATGAAACACTGATTTGAGTAGGTTCGAGAGGAAATGTGAAGAGAGGAAATAAAGACAGTGGGTACAGGTAACTTTTTCAAGGAGTTTTCTTATAAAAGAAAGCAGAGAAATGGGACAGCATCTAGAAGTGGATGTGGGGCCAAGGTGGGTTTTTTGTTTGGTTGGTTGGTTTAGTTTGTTTTTAAGAATGAGGAAATTGCATCATGTTTTTATGCACACAGGAATTATCCAGTTAACAGGGAAAAACTGACAGTGAAAGAAAGGGAAAATTGCTGGGATGCTGTTTTTGAGTAGGCAAGAAGGGATGAGACTGACTGTACAAGTGAAGGGCTGGGCTTTAGTTAAGTCATCCATAGCACCAGAAGAGAAGGCTGAATATACAGGCAGAGATACAGAGGTTGGAGTGTGCGAGTGGTCATTCTCTTCCGGTTTAGGAATAAAGAAGCAAAGACAACTAACAGAGTCCAGTTAATGACAGAGTTCTGAAGTGGAGATCTGTGAACAGTTTCAGCTAAGGGAGTGTGACAAGAAAACCCAGTCCTTGGAGCCGCTTCCCTGGATACTGAGTGACAACTGTCTGTGGGTTCACTGAGATACACCACATACCAGTTACTTGAAGGATCTTGAGTATTTCTTTGTTCCTCAAAATCAAGAGAGTTTAACACACCTGCAGAAACTTTAGTCCCAGGTGTCATATGTGCGCCAGCTTATCCTTCACTCTAGTGGATCTTGAATTATGTTTTTCCCAATCCAATTTGTTATGGTTTTAACAAAAAAAAATAATGTTAACTACATGACGTTTTTGGCCCCTCCCAACCATATGAGACTTTGATACTAGGAATACCAGACATTACGGTAGGTACCTGATGATATGAGTCTGCTCCTGGGTTGTGGCTGTTTTGACACTAGCTATTTTGATTGCTACTATGTTTCTCTATTGCCATATTCATATGCCCATTATCATTTCTCCTCAACTTTTTATATATGCAAAATAATTCTGTGATGAAACATTGATGCCCAGATTTGATCGATGATTAATTTCCCATAAACTTTCATGTTTGTGATAATAATTTACTCCAATAAAAAGCTCTATCATAGAGTATACCTACAGTGTCTAACATTGTTTATACAACTTTTTAGTGGTTTTCTTATCAGCTCACAGTATGACAGCAAGTTTAGTATAAACATTTAGTCCAAATAAAAGGGAAAGAATTAGTTAGTTGTGACTATGAATGGGAAATTCCTTTAGCCAACGGAGGCATCTATTGCATTCCCTCTATGATTTAAACAGTTAAAACTTTTATGATTTGCATTTTAGGGCCACCACAAAGTAGGCATGAAAATGTTGATATTTTATATACTTAGCATGACAATCAGAACCAATTAGCCTTTAATCAAATACCACATTTCTATAGCAGGTTAAAAAAATACTAGGCTGTGGCAGCATGTATACTCTCAAATTTCAGGAGCTTAACACAACTTAATTCTGTGTCTTGTTCTTATAATAGTGCAAAGTGGCATATGTTTTCTACAGGCAGCTTTCCTCCATGCAGTGATGCAAGTACCTCGGCTCCTTCCAACTTACAGATTTGTCATCTTCAGGGGCCTTACTATTTGCATGCAGCCAATGAAAATATAAGGAGAATAAAAATGATACACCTACTTAACATTTTAAAGTGCGCAATACCATATAATTAACTGTAAGTCCTGTGTTGTATAACAGACGTGTTGAACTTATTCCTCTGGCATAATCGAAACTTATATACCTATGAGCAACGTTTCTCCATTTTCTCCTTCCGCCACCCCCAGGTCGGGGCAACCACCATTCTATTCTTCATTGCTATGATTTTGACTATTTTAGATACCTCATATAAGTGGAATCATGCAGTATTTGTCCTTCTCTGACTGGCTTATATGTAAAGATGATAGGTCTCATGTTAAGTGTTTCTACCACAAAAATAATAACACAAGGAAATTTTTGGTGATAATGGTTATGTTTAATGCCATTGATTGTGGTGATGGTATCACTGGTGTATACATATTTGCAAACTCATCAAAATGCATACATTAATTATGTGTAATTTTTATGTATCAATTATACCTAAAAAGCTTTAAAAAAGAATAGGTACAACCATTTCATAAAAGCCTTGGAATCAAAGTGACATACATAATTTTCACTCCCATTCCATTGCAAAGATTAGTGAATGGCCACAACTAGAATTGAAGGGGTCTAGAAAGCGTGGTTTCTGGCTGGCTAGCTGCCATCCAACAATACCTAACGAGATACAAATTGTGTTGCTAAGTGTGATGGTTGGTCTCCAGAGTTGACTCTAAATGAGCCATGCCTCGTACTATGCATGCCTTTGGGTATCCCCGTCCCACATTATATCTGAATTTCTTTCTAACTTTCTTTAATCAATAGAATTCAGCAGAAGTGACCCAAGGTCTGTTCTAGAATAACGGCTTCCACTTTCGTGCTCTTGAATATGTTGTCCCACCATGTAAGAAGCCCAGTAACACCAATCACGTGACCGTGTAAAAAGGCCATATGGAGATTGGATGTGGGTTGTCCCATCACCCCAGCCAACCCCAGCCTTTCCAACCAAGGTGCTAGACTATGTAAGTGACGACATCTTGTATGTTTTAACCCTAGTCATCTTCTGACTGCAGCTGTGTGAGGGATCCCAAGCAAGTCCAGCAGAAGAATCACCACATTCAGCTCAATCAATACAGTCATGACAAAATATAAAATGGTTGTTGTGTTAAGCTGCCACATTTTGTGGTAGTTTGACATGCAGCAATAGATAACTGAAACTCACAGCTAGCCATCTTTGCCAAAGTTTCCAAACAAATCGCTTTCTTTTACTTTAACGGTTTTTCTTGACAAAGACCAGACAACTGTATTTTTCTTGAGATGAAAATAAAACCTTTTATTCTTGTATAGTAAAGGTGAAATATAACACAAGGTATCAAATTTCTAGAGCATCCAATGGCCACATCACATTGGTCTGCTTTGAAGGGTCAGGAAGTTCCTTTAGGAGTAGAGAGACCTGCCGACATTTTTCTAATACTACTTTATAAGTGGCTGTTTAGACTGCTTACTTGTAAGTTCAGCTCAAATAAAAGTAGAAGGAAGAGGAACAAAAGAGAAAACATGGAAAGAAGGAAGAAAAAGGGAGGTGGGAAGGAGAGATCTTATGAGTTGCTAAACAAATTACATGAGGAGCAAAAGTAAATAAGAAAATGACACAAGAAGAGAACTGCCTATGAAGTCAAGAAGATCAAAGATATCTAATGGCATAACATGCAGTTCAATATGGGAGAGTGAATGAAGGGGAATTAGCATATTTTATTTATCATAGAGTAACCTGATTTGTAGCAATATGAACTGAGTATAATTATATATTTTGCACTGCAATGTGGAATAATTTCCACTAATTATTTTCAATTTTGAGGGAGTTTTTTTTTTCTTGAAACTCTTCTCAAACTATGGACAAGTAAACTGTGGCCTGAAAGATAAGTAAAAACCAATGGGAAATGAGCCTTTCCAAAACATGGACCCCACAAAACCCCTGAGGCAGGAAAGAGGTTGTCATGATGAAAGAACTGAGAGTCAGTCAGTTGAGATGAAGCAGAATAACAGAAAAAGTGACTGCAGGCTAACTGTGTAGATCAAGTTTGTCCAGTGGGCCACATGTGCTCCAGGACAGCTTTGAATGTCGCCCAACAAAAATTTGTAAGCTTTCTTAAAACTTTATGAGATTTTTTTTTGCAATTTTTTTAGCTTATCAGCTACCATTAGTGTTATTGTATTTTATGTGTGTCCTAAGACAATTCTTCCTCTTACAGTGTGGCCCAGGGAAGCCAAAAGATTGGACACCCCTGACATAGAGTTTTTGAGAAACTTTGGCTTTTAAGGACACTGAGTAAGATCAGGAGCCATTGCTGAGTTTTGAGAAGAGAAATAGGAGAATACAATACCTCAAGCAGAGCCTTCCCAGAGCAAGTTGTCAGGCTCTGGTCAAGACTTAACTGCTGTCTGACTCATCACACCAAGTATGCTCCTCCCATTGCTCCAGTCTCCCTCTACATTGTATATTCAGTCAGGAATCATTTCTTGCATTTCTATTTTATGTCAGGCCTTGTGTTTCAAGATGAGCAAGACACAGTCCCTGCCTCCTCAGAACTTGGAATCTAACAGGAATTTTTTAAAAAAATGCTGTCCTTATCAATATTAATTGCAGTTTAATTAGAGGTTTCGTTGAAATGTTCTAATATTTTTCACTTGCTTGCTCTCAAGGATTGCTAGGGGTCTGGTGTTGAACACCGGTATTTTAGCTTGCTTTCCCATAAAATGGAAAATGTGAAACCTAACATCCAAAGTCTATTTACCAGTATGATTTGAGGTTTGCTTTGTCTTAATTTCTGATTGGCATTTCCTAAGCAGCTTTTAGTTTCTCACTCAGTTGAATATTTAATGGCCTAATAAGCAAATACTTGAGAGGTCACTAGTTTAAATAACCTGTCATCCTTTTTGTAATGAAAGAAATCATTTTGTCAGCTGGCTGCTTCACACAATCCTCAGAAAGCTTACGACACATTTGTTTGCAACCAGCAATTAGCACGACTTTCACCGCCCCCCCCCCAACCACCCCCCCGCCGCCCCAACCCCCACCCGCCCACACACACCTTTTTATTGTTTTCCCAGGGAGTCTGCATAAAGAGCAGTTAAGTGAGTTAAGCCGGCCATTCCTTCAGATAGCCCAGAGAGATCTGGAACCCACAGGAGCCACCTGTCAGTGCTTGTGGGTGATTGGGAAAATTCCTGGAGGACACCTGTGGCAACTCTCTGTTGTCCCTAGGCATAAAACCCAAATCACTTTCTTTAATGTTTGTAATTTATGTTTGCCTACTATTTTATACCTTTTCCTCCTAAAGCTATTATATTACTTACAGTGTTTATAGTCTGAGTTTCCAAACTTTTCCTTTTTTTAACTTTTATTTTAGGTTTGGGGGTACATGTGAAGGTTTGTTTCATAAACATGTTTCATGGAGGTTTGTTTTACAGATTATTTCATCACCCTAGGTATTAAGCCCAGTACCCAACAGTTATATTTTCTGCTCCTCTCCCCCCTCCCCCTCTTCCCTCCTGCCTAAAGTAGTGTCTGTTGTTTCCTTCTTTGTGTTCATAAGTTCTTATCATTTAGCTCCCATTTATAAGTGAGAACATGCAGTATCTGGTTTTCTGTTCGGCGTTAATTTGCTAAGGATAACAGCCTCCAGCTCTATTCATGTTCTTGTGAAATACATGATCTTGTTCTTTTTTATGGCTGTATAGTAGTCCATGGTGTATAGGTACCACATCTTCTTTATCCAATCTGTCACTGACGAGCATTTAATGTTGATTCCATGTCTTTGCTATTGTGGATAGTGCTGCAATGACCATTTGTGTGCATGTGCCTTAAATGATAGAATGATTTATATTCCTTTGGGTTTATACCCAGTAATGGGATTGCTGGGTCGAATAGCAGTTCTGTTTTTAGCTCTTTGAGGGACTGCCATACTGTTTTCCACAGTGGTTGAACTAATTTACACTCCCAGTTTCCAAATTTGTCTAATTCTTCCAGTTTTCCTTTTAATTTTGAAAAGAAACATCTCCAGTAAGTGGAAGTAAGAAGAAAATAACACATCATCTCTAGAAAGCTAATACTCTCTCAGCAATAACAGAGACAGGCAGTGCATTCTAAAGCACTTTGGAAACTGTTAAACCCTAAACTAGTGTATGTGGTTAATCCAATGATGATGATGACGATAACATGGTCCTGGTATCTGTGCTACTAATTAACTATATGACCATAGCTGATTGCAAAACTTCAGCTTTCATATCTCCAATGCCCGTGCATTCCTTGCTAAGGCTTTGAGAACAAATAAAACAAATACAGCCATTGAACCAATACTACTTTAAACACGTCCATGGAAATACAGTGATATATTAAACTCAAGCTGTTCCTAATCACACGTTGGACTATATACTCTGTCAGCTTCATCCAGTTCTGAGAATTGGAGCTGCTTGACTCTTGCAACTAAACTTGATGAGTTCTACACACTGCTAGAAATAAAGTTCTGCACAAGTCACAACCAATGAATAGAATTATCAAGCAGAACTACTAAATCATATCTCTATATGAAATCAGGTTGAGAAGGCATCAATTTGTTTCGCAACATGTTTTCTATTTCAGGTGGGAAGCACTGTCTTGACAACCCCCCGTTTAGAGGTGGTATCAAAGTGAAGACTTTCCTGTCATTCCTGGAAACCAAATCCTACACTTCTACTGAGTGCGTGAAGAATAGAGTGTGGCAAAATACACTTTCTTGGAATATGCTATTAGATCATCTGCCCTTCCTTTCTCACATGAGTATCTCAGCAAATGAAAGCCGCTCTTTTGAAGATAAACTATGAAGTACTTTCTGTTTTCTATATGATCATTTGAATGAATGCAAATTGGAGAAGGGTTTGTTCTTTAAGGATGAGAACATTTCCTTTGTGGTTTCAGTGAATGGAATGTAAAATATGAATCAAGAAAGATCTAAGAGTGTAGTAAGATTTTGATGAAGGTGTTGAAATCATGTAAAGGAATCTCAACAGAAACACTGTTATGGTTCCTTTTCTGGATGGGAAAAACTGTGGACAATTCAACAATCATTTATTGAACTCCAAGTGAGGTGCCATGCACTGTGCTAGAACCGGGATTGGCTATTGGCTACATAATTTGCAGAGTCCAGGGCAAAATGAAAATGCGAGGTCCCTTATCCAAAAATCCTTGTGCATTATCTAAGACTGTGGCAGCAGAGCACTAAACAAAGTGAGAGACACTTCAAAGCACAGAGCCCTGTGTAACTGTGCAGGTCACACACCCTGGAGACTGGAGCTCTGTA